>NC_087359.1:75112185-75415215 GCF_030014295.1 Loxodonta africana | reverse complement strand
CCAATTGGTGCATCTTAGATGGCTGCTTGCTAGTGTTGAAGACCCCAGATGCCACTCACCAAATTTGGATTCAGAATGTTTTCTTAATATATTTTGTTATGCCGGTTCACCTAGATGTCCGCTGAAACCATGGTCCCCAGACCCTGTCCCTGCTACTCTGCCATTTGAAGCGTTTGGTTGTATTCAGGAAACTTCTTTGCTTTTGGTTTAGTCCAGTTGTTCTGACCTCTCCGGTATTGTGTGTTGTCTTTCCCTTCACCTAAAATAGTTTTTGTCTACTATCGAATTAGTGAGTGCCCTTCTCCCTCCTTCCCTACCCTTGTAATCATCAAAGAATATTTTCTTCTGTGTTTAAACTTTTTCTAGAGTTCTTATAATAGTGGCCTAAAACAGTATTTGCCCTTGTGCAACTGACTATAATTTCATGCAGCATAATGCCTTCCAGATTCCTCCATGTTACGAGATGTTTCACGGATTCATTGTTGTTCTAAATCCTGTATAGTATTCCATCATGATGTGAATATGCCATAATTTATTTATCCATTTATCCGCTGATGGGGACCTTGGTTGCTTCCATCTTTTTGCTATTGTAAACAGGACTACGATGAACATGGGTGTGCATATATCTGTTCATGTGAAGGCTCTTATTTTTCTAGTATGTATTCCAAGGAGTGGGATTGCTCAATTGTATGTTAGTTCTAGTTCTAGCTTTTTAAGGAAGCACCAATCAATTTCCAAAGTGTTTGTACCATTTTACATTCCCACCAGCAGTATATAAGTATTCCAGTCTCTCCACACCTCTCCAACATTTATTATTTTGTGTTTTTTTGGATTAATGCCAGCCTTACTAGGGTGAGATGGTATCTCATTGTAGTTTTGTTTTGCATTTCTCTAATGGCTAATGATTGTGAGCCGTTCTTCATGTATGTTTTGCCTCCATTTTAAGGCTGTTTAAGGCAGGAATATAAATTGAAACCCTGTTATTCTGTCTTGGCTGGAAACAGAAGTCCCTGGGACAGGTGTATATTGATTATATTGTTGACGGGTCTGAAAAGTTGCATTTGAAGAAAATGAACGTTTTCCAGGAATCTATATCTCTTACCACCACGAGTCTGTCAGTTTGTCATATGGTGGTAGCTTGCACGTTGCAGTGTTGTTAGAAGCTATGACACCGGCATTTCAAATACCAGCAGGATTACCCATGGCAGACAGGTTTCAGCAAAGCTTCCAGACTAAGACCTATTGGCAGGAGAGGCGTGGTGATCTACTTACGATTCACAACAGAACATTTTCCGAGTGACTTGCTTTGGACATGTCATCAGGAGGGATCAGTCATTAGAGGAGGACTTTATGTTTGATGATGTAGAGGCCAACAAGAGCTTGAGAGACCCTCAGTGAGATGGACTGGCACAACAGCCAGACAGTCAGCAGCCTGGACCTGAACGTGCTGATGATTGTGGGGATGAGGCAGGACCACGCAGTGTTTTGTTCTGTCGTACACGAGCTTGCCGTGAGCTGGAGTCGATTCAGTGCCAGCTCACAGCAACGCACTTTAACTAAGACGTTGTTTCAAACCTTTAGGGGACTGTTCTTTGGGAATTGTATTGTCAGGTACTTGAGTCAGAAGAAGATAGACAGGCCAATAGGTGAAGGTTTATGCTGTCAGGGTACCCAGAAACCAGATTATTAGGCTGAACGTTGCTTGGTGAAAAGGGTTTGGGCCTTCTGTGAAATGTTTCAACCAGACTTGGATGATTATTGCTGCTTCTGTAGTAAGTGCAGAGTAACCAGCCCATGAAAGGCAGATACGATTATTAGCACATTTTTAACTAGGAGAGTGGACACCTCAACCGTTACCTGTTCTGACTTTGTTAATTCAAGAGATTCAAAACGTTCAACCAGCAGCCCTGATTCCTTACGGACAACTATTTATTCCCTATATTTAGGTGAGATAATGGATTAACAACCACTCAACTCCAGGAAAAATCACCCTGACCCAATCCCAATGGCCCTGTACTCCAAGCTAAGAACAATTTTTTGTTGCATCAGAAGGACCTTGGTGTTTAATGGAATCCTTTTTAAGTGACAGTAATTTTAAGACACAGGTGACCACTCCCTCTAATCTCTTCTAGAAATTAGGAATTTAAGGACTAACGCAGAGTAGTGAAGCCGCGTCACTGCATGTGGCGCTTCCTCATCAGAAACCACAACTGAGTTAGAGCCTCCCGGACTTGATTGTTCTACTCACATTCTTCTGTTTTGAAACTTAAGGGAATGTGATACAGTACAAATAACTGAGTCAGTTGTGGTAATACCTCTTAAACCCTCGAGGTGGTGGTATTTCCATAGTAAAAGGTGTTACCTTCCCCATTCCATCCCACACTGCTGTATTTCAGGAATAGGAAGTTAAGTTTTCCTCCTCTTATAAAAATGGAAATCGACAAGATGGCTGCAGTTGGTGTCTCCCCTGTATACAAAACCAAGAAAAACCCAAACCCCTTGATATTCAGTCAATCCCATCTCATAACAAACAACACAGTGCCGTCGAGTCAATTTCCCTAAATATAGGGGATCTTATTCCAGCCTTCCCAGCTTCTTGGCAGATCTTTGAGTGTGTTTGTGGCTTTAAGCTGGAGGTACACTGTTCAGAGACCCCTGAATTGACTTTTCTGGTTTTCAAATGCCCTGACTGAGGCCTTTGGGGATCTTGGGGGGCTCTATCATTTTTGCCTTGTTCTCACCTGTTCTTGGCAGGGACAGTCTGGTACCCATGGAATACCCTGTGCCCAGGGAGGCAGGCACTAATCATTGTCTCTGCTTGGATTCCCATTCTGCTCTCTGCCAGGCTGACCGAGGGTCTTCGTGTTTAGACTGTGACGATGGACCATTCCTGTCTTCACCCGTGTGAAGACAGGAATGGTCCAGTTGTTTTCAAGGGGCCATTCAAGTAGCTTCAGGCACAGAAGAGTAACTGTACACTGCTACCAATTCATATTTTGTATTAAAAATTAAAATTCACATTAGAAATGTGTGGCGCGAATGGTTTACAATCGGCTGGTGACCTAACGGTTGGTGCTTTGTGCGCATCCAGCAGTGCCACAGAAGAAAGACCTAGTTTTAGGCTTCTCTAGACATTATGGCCAAGAAAACCCTGTGGAACAGTTGCATGTCGTGACACGCATGGGCGCCGGGAACAGTTCTGTGCCATGACATGGTCACCAGGAACAGTTCTGTGCTGTGACACGTGGTCACCAGCAACAGTTCCGTGCAGTGACACCTGCGGCCACAAGGAACAGTTCTGCGCCATGACATGGTCACCAGGAACAGTTCTGTGCTGTGACACGCGCGGGCACCAGGAACAGTTTTGTGCCGTGACACGCACGGTCACCGTGAGTCGGAATCGACTCAGTGGCGATGGGTTTGGGTTTTTTTGTATAGTTAATACTTAAATATATTGAGGTAATTTTTTTTTGCTTCCTTTCCTTTCCACATTAAAACATCCAGCCCCTTCTCTCCTTTTCTTGTGCTTACTGTCTGCTAATTAAAGACTTTTTGGTATCTCCATTTGTCTTTTATCCATTCTCCACTGTCCGTTGATGTTGTAGAGGCCGACTTGATGTAGGACAGAGAATGGCATCCCTCAGTGTGACAGTGTGTGACAGGAAGGTGACTTCATAATGCCTCTGTCACGCCTTTGGGCTGTAGTCTGGCAGGGACCGTAATGCATGGCCATTGATTGGTCATCTGTGTTGCCTGGACGTGGATAGAATCCCTGAATTCCCTCTGTAGTCCCCTGGGGTGAGTCTGAGAGACTGATCACCCCATAGCCTGAATATTATAGTAACCATAATAGTATGCAGCATCCACGGAGGACTTACTTGCTAACTGCTTTATTTCACCCAGATGACAAAATGAGTGCCTCCTTCTCCTAGGTGGGCTCTTGGGTACTGGGGAAGTACAGTGGAGAGAATGACAGATAGAGTCCATTTGTCATGGTGCTTACAAGCTAGTGGAGGCAAATAGTAATCAGTTAATTGTGTGTGTGCATATCTATACGTAGATATAAATAAACTGTGATGAAGGCTATGAATGAGCAGTACAGCGTGCTATAAAAGAGGTGACACTTGGATTATTTCTATTAAACCTGATTTTTTTTTTTAGTTGGGGATTTTATTAGGTGAGGGTAAGGCTCAGAAAAGTTGAGTAAGTTGCTAAAGGTCACACAGCTAGAAGGTGGTAGAGCTGGAACTTGGGTCCCTCCAAAGAATGTGCTGCTCATCTCTGTGCTAGAGAAGGTGAATATCTACAGAACTAGCTTCTTGGTGGGGAGGTTGAAATTTGGATTCATGCCAGTAGACTCTAGCCCGCTGGTATTTCCTGTTTTGAGTCCTAGCTCCCTAGGAAAAGAAGTTTCCTTTAGGGGATTACAGAGGGACACCTTGTTCCCGAGAACACATCCACTGATTGAATGTTAGACCAGAATTATTGGGGATTTCAGGGTGTACAGCTCTTTCTCTGAATCCACCAGTCTTTGTTTCACCGTGAGGCTTACAGCTCAGCTGACTTTGTCATTGATTCTTCCTTCCTTTTTGCCGATTTACACTTGCTTTTTAACCCATTTCTTTTTCTTTTCCTCCTTGAATTTCCAGATTTCAGTTAAATATTGGGAGTCATGCTCCTATAATAAGTACTTGAGAAAGTTAAAAAAGAGTGTGGAGAAGGCTCCTGCCTCCTGCTGTGTTCTCCATTCAACAGGAAGGATTTACCCTTAAATGCATGCAATTTAAAAACACATGCACAACCTAAAATTGAAACATTTTATAATCATGGCAGGATTTACAAAGTAGGGACTGTAGATTCCCTCTTGGCCTCTTCTTCCCTTGAATCCCTCTTCTATGATTTTTCAAGTCTTCTATTTTTTTTATGCCCAGGATCCTAAGGCACATTCCTTCCTTCTCAGTTTTACTATGGGCAGGAAGGGCAGGGTTCAAATCCTTTGTTTGGAGCCATGTTTATGGTCACAACATTGTATTTTTCCAGGAGCAGTGGAGGCACCTGGATTCTACTCAAAAGGAGTACTACTGGGATCTCATGCTAGAGGCCTATGGGAAAATGGTCTCAGAAGGTGAGGACATGGAGGGACTGTGAAGCTCTTAGGCAGTGTCTCTTGGAGCTGGCAGAGCTGTAGTAAGAACTTCCTTGCATTGGGTGCCTGGGGCTCTAGTGGTGCGTTACATACAGCAACTCCTCTGATCTCCACGGCAGCGCTGTGAAATGGGTGGTGGTAGTCCTGATTTAAAGGTGATGAGAGTGAGTGTCAAATCGAGTCATTGGCTCCCTGTTACATCTGTTGTAAGTGCTGAGTCAGGATGGAACTCAGTGTAGCTGGCTTTGAGTCTGTGCTCTTTCCACTAAACCACAATGCCTCCTCCAAACGTGGTTGCAGCCTTGGTCACTACCCTTGTCCCAGCCTCCCAGGTGGTCTGCAGACCTTTCTGTCGACCTGCTCAGACTCTCCTTTTTCTAGTTTTCAGCATGTTTCCTGGTGATCTTGTGAGTACTAGTCTCTGACAAGTCCCACACACCCTGCTAAGGTGAGATTCCTGACGTGCTCTTCATGTTTAGTTAGGATGTGAGAGACACAGCATTAGCTTCCAGCCCTGACCACTCAGCCAGGCCCACACACTTACCTCTCTCTCAGACATTTCCAGCCCCAAACCTGACCGGGCTAATTCAGCAGAGCATGGGCAGGAGCGGGGAAGACTCCACCTTCATGCCAGGGAGAAGATCTCAATGCAGGCTTGCACAGGTGAGTGATCTTCCATTGGTCCTGAGCTGTTTCTGACCTCTCCTGGTTAAGTTGGGTGTGGCGGTGGAGGTGGCAGGCCTTTGGTTTCTATTCCATTGGCATAACTAGGCATGGTTGGGTCAGTGCAGTTGGAATACTGAGGTTGGGTCTTCTCGTCTCTGGTTATAGGGCTGTTGACACATAGAATTAATGGCGGAAGAATGAGGACACATCATACCTGGTCTCTTCAGTCTTGTTTGTAAAACTGTTGTGATAGCTTTTTCTCAGTGAGAATTAAGATAGTACAGATTGAGACCAATACAAATACGGGTAAAATTCTACTAAAAGAAAGATTATCTAACAGCCATCATTACCCTTTCTGGCAAGAAGGTTCAGAGCAACTAGACTTCTCTTATTCTGGTTGTAATGAATAGTAACCAGCTCAGCCTCCACAAAATAAAACACACAAAAAAACAGAAAAAAATGCTTCATCTGCTCTCTGTGCTCCTAACTTTCATTAAGCAGTAGCAGCAACAAATACTTCATTTAAATCATGCATTTTGAGACTGGGTAAGAAGAAACCTGAACCTGTTCCCTTGTGAAATATTAGTCACCTTTTGCCTTCTACACTCTTTCTAAGACATTGCAGTTATGAACAACCTGTCAATCATACATACTGGCTTCTAACCAAAAGGTTGGCTGTTCGAGTCCACCCAGAGGCACCACAGAAGAAGGGCTAGGTGACATACCACAGGAAAATCAGCCGTTGAAAACCCTAGGGAACACAGTTCTCCTCGGACACCCATAGAGTCGCCATGGTTCAGAGCTGATTCAGTGGCAACCGGCACTGGTATAGACGTACGCCACACACACCCACATATACACACACACACTTTTACATGTACCGTAAATGCTAGTACCATGGAAAAAAGGAAGGAGCAAAGATTGGAGATTGTACAACAAGCTGCTCCTTCTCCTCAGTGGGATCTAATGAAGTATTTTCCTTTGCTGATATACCACAGAAGACCAGGCATCAACTGAGACTGGATTTTAATTTTAAGCAGTATGTTTATCATTACACTATTTTACAAGGATTCCTTTGGAGCAGTATTTTTCAAACTGTCTTTTATGATCCATCAGTGGGCTATGAAATCATTTTACTGAGTTGCAGCCAGCATTTTAAAAAAATGAAAGAGAAGATAGAAAATATCAGATGCCTCAAATACAGTAGGGGTAAGTAGTAGGCAGTATTTCAGGAAATTTCTGTTTGGAATATATGTGTCTGAATACAGTATTTCAGTGTAAATGCATTTAAAAAAAATTCTTGTAAAAATGTATATAACATAACATTTGCCAATTTAATGTTTTTCAAGTGTACAATTTAGTGACTGATCATAACATTAGTACTGTTGTGCAGCTATCACCAGTATCTGTTGCCAGAGTTTCCATCACCATGAACAGAAACTCAGTGCTTTTACTACCTCTTCTACTCTCCCTCCTGCCCCTGGTAACCACTAATAAACTTTGGTCGCTATACATATGTCTGTCTTAAGTGTTTCATATGAATAAGATCATACAATATTTTTCCTTTTGTGATTAACTTGTTCCACTCAGCATAATGTTTTCAAGGTCCGTTCATATTGTGGCATGTATCAGGACTTCATTTTTCTTTATGGCTGAGCAGTAGTCTGTTGTGTGAACTTACCACATTTAGTGTATCCATTTATCTGTAGATGGACATTTTGGTTGTTTCCACCTTTTGGCCATTGTGAATGGTGCTGCATTGAACATTGGTGTACATGTGTCTTACGGCGTTAGCAGTCTGAAAGATTTGAAAATACTACTTTAGAGGTCATTGCAGTGGGATTTTTATCTGGAATATACAGATGACTACATCACTACTCATTCTGTTTTTTTCTGCCTCATCTCACCTGCTGCCCTGGCCCCATTAGCTCCTAGACTGTGGAGAGTCTAGAAGGTCGGCCTGCCTGGATAGGCAAAGAAAAGCCATTGTAGGTTCTTAAGTGAAGACAATACTTGGAGAAAGGTTTAGGAAGATTAATCTGGCAGCATATACAGGATGGACTGGAAACGCTTGGAGGAACGGCACTCTGTGGGCCACCCAGTGGGCGGCTGGTGCAGGAGTTCAGGTCGCTGAAACAAGATCCTGGATGAACGTAGATGCATCAGGAACAACATGGAAAAGGACTTGTCTCAGAGATACAGTAATTAGCTAGTCTGCCAGATCTGGACTAGGATCAAGGGTCAAAATTACAGGAGAGAGCGCATGTGCTGTTTTGATTGTCCACAAGGATGAAGAGCTCATAGTTAGAGCAGGCCAGCAGGAGAGTGAGCCTCAAAAGCCATTGGACTCTTACTGCTCATCAAAATCGCCATGAATATTTTCTGTATTTTTCTAGTATTTGAGAAAATGACCCTTCAGTTTATCTGCAAGAATTCAATAGGCAAGTATAGTTTAAAAAAAAAAAAAAGTTTTGAATGGAGAAAGTTCACGAATATTAGATCTGGAAAAGTAGAGTCTGTTGTATTACCAAGTCCCTGGGTGATGCAGTTAAGTGTTAGCTGGTAACTGAAAGATTGGAGATTTGAGTCCACTCAGTGTGCTTGGAAGAAAGGCCTGGTGATCTCCTTCTGAAAAAGCCATTGAAAACCCTGTGGAGCACAGTTCTACTCTGACGCACATGGGGTCGCCATGAGTTGGAGTCCGTTCAACAGCAGCAAGTGGTTGGTCATAGATGTATTATAAAGGTCAGATCATTAAGATAATGTGATACTCATGTAAAAATTGATGAGCAGATCAATGAACAGAAAAAGCAGCCTAGGAAGAGAAGCTGGTCTATGTAAGAACTTTACACATGATGGAGGAAGAAGCAACACAAATCAGTAGGACGAGTCAGTGTTGAATGAACAGTGTTGAGATTTTATGTATTTCATAGCACAGCCCTGGTGGTGCTATGGTTAAGCACTCAGCTGCTAACGGAGAAGTTGGGAGTTTGAGCCCACTTATTGACTCTGGGAGAAATACCTGGTGATCTGCTGTGGTAAAGATTACATCCCAGAAAACCCTATGGGACAGTTCTAGCCTGTGACACTGGATTACTATGAGCTGGAATTGAGTTGACGGTACCCAACAACAAGAACAGCATACCAAAATGAGATGAAAGCAGACTGAAAAGAGATAAACTATGAAAATAAGATTAAAAAAAAAGAAAATAAGTATATATTTAACTGATGTCTGAATGGGAAAATTTAATATATAAAATTTAAATATAAAAGCTATTGAAGAAATCATTAAGGAAATGGTTAATAGACTTGACTATATTTAAATAGAAAAAAACCATAACTTCGGTGCATATTAAAAAACCTGAAAGATAGTGTAAACAAATTGATGGAAAACATTTTCCATGAATATGGCAGATAATGATTTTTTTTTTAATATAGAAAGAGTTAATGTAAGTTGATAAAAAATGACTTTTCCATTGAAAAATAGTAGTCTTGGAGCATGAAGAGTAACTCATAAATGTGAACAATAGTTTCATCCTTTAATAACTAAGGAATTAAAATTTAAAACAATGAAAAAACATTTTTCACCTATCCAAATGGTAAATACTTAAAAACATTCTGTACTTAAGTATTGAACACTTAAAACGCCATAAGATGGCATAGTTGCTGTGGAAATTTCTTTGGCAGTAGGTATCAAGAGCTTTAGTCCTTGGGTGATGGGAACCTTAAACGCACTCAGCTGCTAACTGAAAGGTTAGAGGTTCGAGTCCTCATAAAAGTGCCTCTAAAGAAAGGCCCTGATATCTAACTGTGAAAAAATCAGCCTCTGAAAACCCTATGGAGCACAGCTTTACTCTGACAAACATGGAGCACCATGAGTTGGAGAGACTCGATAGCTAATGGCAACTGGTACCAAGAACCTTAACATTCATGTATGTTGATACAGTAATTCTGCTTGGAGGAATGTTTCTTAATGTATTGGTCACAAATGGGGACAAAACTTATGAAGAAAAATTGCCTGTTACAGCATTATTTATAACAGATAGCAAAAACACAGTAAATAAATTTTCTATAGTAGGAGAACTCTTAAACAACTTATGTGTAGTTCATTTCTGTAATGGACCATTATTCAACCCTTAAAAATAATATTTATAAAGACTTTAAGGCAAGAGAAAGTACCTTTGTCATTTGAGAGGAATTTGTAGATTAGCAAGCTCAGGTCTAGCTCTGGAGCAAGTAATTTTGGCCTTGAAAGACACTGATAATATGAAAGAATAAGGTAAATTGTTTCTTTAGCTTACAGGAATAAAGAAATATACAAACATATGAAAATGAGTTCTGCCACTGAAATAAAAATCTAAAGTGTGCATCTTTGTGTAGTGATGTTAACCGAAAACCTGAGTTACGATGAGAAAAACAAAATGTTAACTTTTTCTGGGAGTTAATAAAGGACACATAGATAGTGGTTTGAAGCACAAACCGAGGGATTCACTTTTGCATTGTAGCCTCACAGCAGTAAATCCATTGTAAAATGACAAATTACTGCATTTCATGAGTTTTTGGATTACTCGTGAATGGGAGAATTAATGTAAAACTGATAAGTGGCATGATTTACTATATAGTGATACAAAGCTTGATATAGAACCACTTACACTTGAACACAGGGTAGGCTAAGTGCAGTGCCAGGCCTTCAGGCTGGATGATGTTGTTTTTCCTCACTCACTGATGCCCTTTTGGTAGAAAGAAACCATGTTTTATGATGCTCCTTTCTTTGGCATATAAGTTAGAAAACAGGACATAAAATTTACTGAACTGTTTTAAATATTCTTTTTTCTTCTTGCAGGAGATAGGCAGGAGAATGACAAAGAAAAAGTGAACTTGGAAAATTATAGGGACCAGGGACCTCCAGATGCCTCCTGTGACATCTCTGGAGAGGTCATTCCTCAGGCTTCTGTGAGTGGCTTCTTCAGTGAGGATGAGCCAAGACACTTTGGAGGGCAGCATCTCCCTGAGGCGCGGGGAAACCTCCAGGTAGAGGGGAGAGGGGAGCAGCCCTCTCCTCAGGAAAGGAGTTCTGGGAAACAGCCAGGCCAGCATTTGCCAGATCCTCACCCAGGAGGAGCACTGTCTGTGCTGTGGCTCGAGGAGAAGCCAGAGGCCCCCCAGAAAGATCAGCTGAGACCCCCCATGGCCCAGAAGCTCCCTACCTGCAGAGAGTGTGGGAAAACCTTTTACAGGCATTCTCAGCTTGTGTTTCACCAGAGAACTCACACCGGAGAGACGTACTTTCAGTGCCACACCTGCAAAAAAGCCTTTCTGCGTAGTTCAGACTTCGTGAAACATCAGAGAATCCACACAGGAGAGAAGCCTTGTAAGTGCAGTCACTGTGGGAAAGGCTTCAGCGACTTGTCTGGATTGCGCCACCACGAGAAAATTCACACGGGAGAGAAACCCTATAAATGTTCCATCTGTGAAAAAAGCTTCATTCAGAGGTCAGACTTTAATAGACATCAGAGGGTCCACACGGGAGAGAAACCTTATAAGTGCTCGCGATGTGGGAAAAGATTCAGTTGGAGCTCGAGCCTCGATAAACATCGAAAATCCCACTTGGGGAAGAAGTCCTTTCAATAGCAAGACTCTTTTATCCCATTTCTATCTCTCAGTCCAATTAAAAACACGTAGCTTTTTGAATCATCTGCAGGAATTGCACCTCTTGTATTCCTAGTCTATTTTCATGGATTGGAGAAGGGAGAAGCTGTAGGTGGTTTTGAAGTTGGAGAATAGATTGGGCTCCTGGACTGGATTTCATGGCAGCTTAATTTCTTGCTTCTGCATCAGGAGAAAGAATTGCCTTCATCTGTCAGTTCATCACCTTGCTTAGAGTCTTCTGTTGGACCCCTTGGGAAAAAAGTATCATTTGGAGATTGAGCTTTAGAGGTGTCATCTGAGAAGAATTTAACAGAGCAGCTATTCTTCATGGGAAGAACTTCAGCCCTTTAGAGCTGGTCCAGAACATATCTTCCTGGTACAGAAGGGCAGGCAGACAAAGAGGACTGGAGTATTCTTATGTGTTCCTTGACATACGGGTGAAAAATGAACTTGAAGTGTCCTTGTTTTAAATAAACTTAGTAGAGTCACTCCCCATCTCATTTGTGTCTGAAATGTTCACGGTGTGTTGACTGTCACTCAACATGCATTTTCTCACGGAAGATCCTAAATGGTAGTTGAGCTCCTAGTTGAGCCCATGCAGACCTATCAAGTTTAGAATAGAGCAGAACAGTGATATGACAGTGCTAACCTAAGCACTAGGTTGTGAGAGCTTGGCCAGTGCTAGGCACCGTGTTGTCTCAGATTGGTCTGTCTTTGGTGTCCACTTGCTGGTGCCACTCGAGCTGCCTGTCTTTGTCGTGACATTCATTTAGATGATCATTTGTGCCAAAGTGCTCTATGCTTTGAAATTACCTCATTTTGTCTGAAGGTGTTAGGAAGATATCAGTCGATAGCATTGCCTAGAGGTTTATTGACACATATCTAACCTGTACAAGTGACCTAGGCTTCCACAGACACATGCTGAAAAGTCCTCTTTCTCGTGTATAGTGAGACTTCCACCTCCCTTTCATTCTGTCCTTTTTGTGCCTGGCTATATTGTACTCTTTTGGGTGAGATCTGGAAGGAAGATGCTAATGAACAAGACAGAGCTATCTTCCTGAAAACAGATTAGTTTATAGGCAGTAAACTCCAATAATTTGACCAACAATGGGAAGTGAGTTAATGGGAGAGGAGGGCCAAACTTGAAATTATTCGAGTCCCTGAGTTCCAGGAGTGTCTTAGTTATCTGGTAGCACTGTAACAGAAATGCCACAAGTTGATGGCTTTAAGAAGCAAATTCTCTCACAGGATAGCAGTCTGAATTCAGGGTGCCAACCACCAGGGAAGGCTTTCTCTGTTTAGGAGCTTCTCAGCACAGGGACCCTGGATCCAAAGTAAGTGCTCTGCTCCTAGTGCTTCTTTCTTGGTGGCGTGAGGTCCCTATATCTCTGCTTGCTTCTCTCTCCTTTTATCTCTTGTAAGATAAAAGATGATGTAGGCCATGCTCTGGGTAAATCACATGGTGGCGTAGTGGTTAAGTGCTACAGCTGCTAACCAAGAGGACGGCAGTTCGAATCCTCCAGGTGCTCCTTGGAAGCTCTATAGGGCAGGTCTACTCTGTTGTATAGGGTCACTGTGAGCCGGAATCGACTCGACAGCGGTGGGTTTTGGAATCTTGCCTCATTAACCACAGGCAGAGATTAGGATTTAAAACACATAGGAAATTTGTATTAGATCACAAAATGTAGGACAGCCACACAATACTGGAAATCATGGCTTAGCCAAATTGACACACATTTTTGGGGGGAACGCAATTCAATCCATAACCAGGAGGAATCTGTTAACTGAAAATGAGGGAGAACACCCCATGTAAGGGGGTGTAGGAACTCCCAGGCTAAAAGCAGGAAAAACATGGAGGACTTGGCACTGGATTCCGTATTCTGCATAACAAAGATTTGTAGATGCAGGATTTGATGCTTTAAATCTGTTTCTCAAAGTGTGATCCCTGGACCAGTGGCATATGCTTCTTGTTAGACTTACTGAACTAGAGACTTAGTGAATCAGAAACTCAGAGGTGGGGCCCAGAAATCTTTGTTTTGACAAGCTCTTCAGTGGACTCTGACACCTGCTTAAGTTTGAGAACCACTGCTGTGAATAGTATTTGATTAAAAAATAAGTGTGGGGACATGAGGGCATAATGATACTAAAAGGGATACTGGGACATCCCAGGTGTTTCTTACTAAGCAGACCTCCCCATGGAGCTCTTTATACCTCATTAAAATCGTGGAACCTTTTGGGCTTCAAGTGAAAATTTGTTCCACGGAAGAAAATTTAGAAAACAGGTTAGAAAGCTTTAGAGGAGGGAGCAGAGCCAACGTGGCACCCTAGACAGACATACCATGCTATCCCTCTGCTGCAAAGACCTGAAAAACTAAGTAAAACAGATACAGACATCAATCCTGGAACCCTAAGCATCAAATAAGGGAATAAAGAACTAAACACCAAATGGAAGAAGAAACTGATGGAGAACAGAGAAAGAGGAGAGATACAGAGTGGAGGTCTCCTGTCAACTAATATGGTACAGCATGGCCGTCTTGAAACACAGCCAGCAATGAGCCTGGACAGGAGTGTGGGAAGGCAACTTCATGGAGCTCCCAAAAGGTGACAAGCACCTGGTAACCAGAGAAACATGCTTTCCCACCCTTCACCCTTCTGGTGAGTAGAAGTAAGAACCTCCGCATCCTGGCAGCCCCCACCTCCATGGTCCACAATGTGAGTTGCCCCCACCACCCCACCCCCTCCTGCTGTGCAGCTTTTTATCGCTCTTCTCTATCTCCCTCCCACCTAGCCCTTTACACCATCTACTCCCCTTCCTGCTGTCCCCTGCCGTGTCTCTGTGGCTAGAAAGCCACTGGTCTGCTGCTGCCCTGGGTCTGAACTGCCCCCACCCATTGGTTCCTACCATGCTGCCATTTTTTTTCTTTTGTTCCATTCTCCTACCTAGCTCTGTATGTCACTTCTCCTCACTTTCCACCGTCGCCTAGGTCCAGTCCACCTCCAATCACCATCCCCTTCTGTGCCACCATTTTTAATTTTAATTATTTTCTTTTTTTCTCCTTTTCTTTCTCCCACCCACTAAGCCCCATACACCACATTCCCCCTCTTGCCGTCAGCCCCCTTCATGCTGCCTATAGATGAGCAAGCAGAAAAGCATGCCTGGCCTGCCCACCCTGGCATATGAAAACAAAACAAAAAAGCAGGGTGAAACAAATGAACATACAATTAGTAAATAAAATAATACCTTAATGTCTCAGAGACAGACGATAATATCAAAATATACAGAAAAGCAGGACAGATGGCTCCAGCAAGTGACCAAAATAAAGAATAAGATAACCTTCCACTAGAAAAAAAAGCAGTGGAACTCTGTGATATGGAATTAAAAAGAGGAATATTTAGGGCTCTTCAAGATATTAGGAAAGAGATCAAGGAAACCAGACAAACCAAGTTAAAAAAAAAAAAAAAGCCCAAATCAATGAAAACACAGACAAAGCAATAGAAGAATTTGGGAAAATACTACAAGAACAACAACTAGAAATCCAAAAGATAAAATTTCAGAAGTGGACAACTCAATAGAAGTTGTTTTAGGAGCAAATTTGAAACAGTGGAAGACAGAATCAGTGACATTGAAGATAAACCCATGGGCGCCACTTTGAGGAAAAATCAGAGAAAAGAATGAAGAAAAAGAATTATGTGAGATGCAATCAGGTGTAAAAACTGGCTCATGATCGGAGTTCCAGAACAGAAGGAGAAAATGGCAAACACAGGGAAGATTGTTGAAGATTTGCTGACAAAAAGATGAAAAGCTTACCATCCATATAGAATAGACCCAAACGAAAATCACCAAGACATAATCACACTTGTCAAAACCAAAGACAAAGAATCCTGAGAACATCTTGAGTAAATTGAAAAGTCACAAGAGGGAAGCAAGACCAATCTCATTATTTGGCAGAAACTATGCAGGCAAGAAGGCAATGAGAACACATATATAAAATCTTGAAAGGAAGAAACTACTAAGAATAATATATACTGCAAAATTCTCTCTTAAATACGATGGCACAGTTAGAGTTAGGACATTTCCAGGTAAACAGAAATTATGGAAATTTGTAAAAACCAAACCAAGTATAAGACATATTAAAGAAAAAAAAAAAAAGGAGCCCATCAATTAGAAAACCAACAACATCAGACAACAAAAGTCTAGGACACAGGACAGTGTCAGATACCAACGGAGGTAAAGAACTCTTAGTAATAAAACAAAGCTAAAAGACTTAAATCAGGGAAACAAAGGCATCAATATGTGAATGACAGCAATATCAAAATAATAAAAGGGGGAATAAACTGTGGGTGTAGCACTTCCAATGGAGAAGATATCAAGTATTAAAAGACTTTCAAACTTAGGAAGATAAGGGTCAATTTCATGGTAACCACAAAGAAAGTTAACAAACCTAGTCTTCAGAATAAAAAAGAAAAACATAAAAACACAGCAAACATGAAATATATAATAATGAAAGAAAAGAAAATCCACAAGCAAAAGTAATTCAGCACAGGAAAGTAAGAGGAACAAGAAATTGGTACCCCCCCACACACAAAGCACAATATGCCAGCTACAAACTCATACCTATTAATAATCACACTGAATATAAATGTCTTAAGTGCACCCGTAAAGAGACAGAGTGGCAGAATGGATTAAAAAACAAAAAAAACCCAAAATCAAACATGACACATCATATGCTGGCTACAAGAGACATGCCTCAGATGCAAAGGCATAAATATATTAAAAATCAAAGGATGGAGAAAATAACCTAAAAAGTACGACACTGGCAATACTAATCTCAGATAAAATAGACTAAGGCAAAATCCACCATAAAAGACAAGGAAGGACATTATATAATGATTAAAGGGACATTCCTCCGAGAAGGCATAACTCTAATAAAGACCTATGCACCCAACAACAGGGCTCCAAAAAAAAAAAAAACTCTGAAAAGATAGTTCCACAGTAATAGTAGGAGACTCCCACACATCATCACCGTCAGTAAAGAACAGAACATCTAGAAAGATTCAAAAAAGATAAAGAAGAGCTAAAGGCCCAAATCAACCAACTTGACCTCATAGACATATATATAAACACTCCACCCATCAGCAGCAAAGTGTACATTATTTTCCAATGCATTTGGAACATTTTCCAGAATAAACCACATTTTAGGCCACAAAGCAACCTTCAATAAAATCCAAAATATTGAAATAATGCAAAGCATTCTCTCTAAGCACCAGGCCATAAAGGAGGAATCAATAACAGGGAGAACAAGAAAAAAATTAAATACATGGAAACTGAAGAACACCCTGCTTAAAAACAACTTGGTAATAGAAATTTAAAGAGATAATCAATTCTTAGAAGCAAATAAGAATGAAAACGCATCGTACCAAAACCTTTGGGACACAGCAAAGGCAGTGTTCAGAGGTCAATTTATAGCAATAAACGTACTCATCAAAAAAGAACGTGCCAAAATAAAAATGTTAGCCCTACAACGTGAACAAAGAGAACAGCAAAAGAAGGCCACGGGCACCAGAAGAAAGGAAATAATAAAAGAGTAGAAATAAATGAAATAGAGAACAGAAAAGCAATAGAATCAACAGGATCAAAAGTTGGTTCTTTGAAAAGATTAACAAAATTGACGATTGGCTAAACTGACAAAAGAAAAACAGGAGAACTGACATAAGAAAAACAGGAGAGGAAGCAAATAATATAAATAAGTGAGATGGGGGACATTACAACAGACCCAGCTGAAATGAAAAGGATCATAACGGAATACTATGAAAAATTGTACTCCAAAAAATTTGAGAACCTACAGAAAATGGGCAAGTTTCTAGAAACACCCTAACTACTTAACACAAACTGAGATAGAAAAGCTGAACAGACCCATAACAAGAGATTGAAAGGGTAATAAAAAATTCTTCACACAAACACAAAAAGCCCTGGACCAGACAGCTTCACTGGAGAATTCTACCAAACATTCAAAGAGCTCACACCAGTACTACTAAAACTATTTAGAGCATAAAAAAGGAAGAAATACTTCCAAATTCATTCTATGAAGGCAGCATAACCTTGATACCAAAGCCTGGCAAAAGCACCACAGAAAAAAAAATTACAGACCAATAGCTTTCATGAATATAGATGTAAAAATTCTCAATGACATTCTAGCCAATACAATTCAACAGCATGTAAAAAAAAAAAAATGTCCAAGTGGGATTCATACAAGGTATGCAAGGATGGTGCAACGTAAAACATAATCCATCACATAAATAAGAGAATCACATGATCATCTTAATTGATGCAGAAAAGACATTCAATAAAGGTCTACACCTATTCCTTATAAAAACCCTCAAATAGAAATAGAAGGGAAATTCCTTGACATAATAAAGGGCATGTATCCAAACCAACAGCTAACTAACGTTATTCTCAACATCGAGAAGCTGAAAGCAATCCCCCTGAAAACGGGAACAAGTCCATGATGTCCTCTATCACTACTCCTATTTAACATTGTGCTGGAATTCCTAACTACAGCAATATTGCAAGAAAAAGGTCATCCAAATTGGAATGGAAGAAGTAAAACTATCCCTATTTACAGATGATATGCTGCTATACTTAGGGAACCCCAAAGATTCCACAAGAAATCTACTGGAACTAATAGATTCAGCAAAGTAGCAGGATACAAGATCAACATACAAAAATCAGATTCCTGTACACCAACAAAGAGAACTTTGAAAAGGAAATCAAGAAAACTATACCATTTGTAATTGCCCCCCAAAAGATAAAATACTTGGGAATAAATCTAACCAGGAATGTAAAAGACCTACACACACACACACACACACACAAAACAGTATTGCAAGAAACCAAAAGAGACCTACATAAGTGGAAAAGCATACCATGCTCATGGATAGGAATACTCAGCATTGTTAAAATGTTGGTTCCATCCAAAGAGATCTACAGATATAATGCAATTTAGGAAAACTGGAAATGGTCAAAAATGAAATGGAGTGCATAAACATTGATATCCTAGGCACTAGAGAGCTGAAATGGACTGGTATTGGCCGTTTTGAATTGGACAATCATATGGTCTACTATGCTTGGAATGACGAAGAGGAATAGTGTTGCATTCATCCTCGAAAAGAACATTTCAAGATCTACACTGAAGTACAATGCTGTCAATGATAGGATAATATCCACACGCCTACAAGGAAGACCGGTTAATACAACTGTTACTCAAATTTACACACCAAACACTAATGCCAAAAATGAAGAAATTCAAGATTTTTACCAATTTCTGCAGTCTGAAATTGATCGAACATGCAGTCAGGATGCAGTGATAATTAACTGGTGATTGGAATGTGAAAGCTGGAAATGAAGAATCAGTAGTTAGAAAATATGACCTTGGTGATAGAAGTGATGCCAGAGATTGCATAATAGAATTTTGCAAGACCAAAGACTTCTTTATTGCAAATGCCTTTTTTCAACAACATAAATGGTGACTGTACACGTGGACCTCGCCAGATGGCATACACAGGAATCAAATCGACTACATCTGTGGAAAGAGACGATGGAAAAGCTCAATATCAGTCAGAACAAGGCCAGGACCCAACTGCAGAACAGACCATCAGTTGCTCATATGCAAGTTCAAGGTGAAACCAAAGAAAATTAGCACAAGTCCATGAGAGCCAAGGTATGACCTTGAGTATATCCCACCTGAATTTAGAGACCATCTGAAGAATAGATTTGATGCATTGAGCACTAATGACTGAAGACCAGATGAGTTGTGCAGTGGCATCAAGGACATCATACATGAAGAAAGCAACAGGGCATTAAAATGACTGGAAAGAAAGAAAAGACCAAAATGGATGTCAGAAGAGACTCTGAAACTTGCTCTTGAACGTCGAGTAGCTAAAGTGAAATGACGAAAGAGCTGAACAGAAGATTTCAAAGGGTGGCTCAAGAAGACAAAGTAAAGTATTATAATGACATTGTGCAAAGACCTGGAGATAGAAAACCAAAAGGGTGGAACATGTTCGGCATCTCTCAAGCTCAAAGAACTGAAGAAAAAATTCAAGCCTCGAGTTGCAGTATTGAAAGATTCTATGGTGAAAATGCTAAAGGATGCAGGAAGCATCAAAAGAAGATGAACGGAATTTAGAGTCACTGTATCAAAAAGAATTGGTCAACATTCAACCATTTCAGGAAGTAGCATATGATCAATAATCGATGGTGCTGAAAGAAGAGGTCCAAGCTTCACTGAAGGCATTGGGAAAAAACAAGGCTCCAGGAATTGATGGAATACCAATTGAGATCTTTCAACAAAGGAATGCAGCACTGGAAGTGCTCATTCTTCTATGCCAAGAAATTTGGAAGACAGCTGCCTGGCCAACCGACTGGAAGAGATTCATATTTATGCCTATTCAAAAAAAAGTGATCCAACCAAATTTGTAAATTATTGAACAATATCATTAATATCACATGTAAGTAAAATTTTGCTGAAGATTATTCAAAAGTGGCTGCAGCAGTATATTGACAGGAGGGATCAGTCCCGGGAGAAGGACATCATGGTTGGTAAAGTAATGGGTCAGCGAAAAAGAGGAAGACCCTCAATGAGATGAGATGAGATGAACTGACACATTAGCTGCAACAATGGGCTCAAGCATAACAATGATTGTGAGGATGGCGCAGGACCGGGCAGTGTTTCTTTCTGTTGTACGTAGGGGTCACTATGAGTTGGAACTGACTCAAAAGTACCTAACAACAACAGCAGCGTAGGGTTTCTAAGGCTGTGGTATTTACGGGAGCTGAGTGCTTCATCCTTCTTCTGTGCTAAAGATTAGGCAGGCCTAGGAATGGAAACCCTGGTGGTGTAGTGGTTAAGTGCTACGGCTGCTACCCTAAAGGTTGGCAGTTCAAATCCGCCAGGTGCTCCTTGGAAACTCTATGGGGCAGTTCTACCCTGTCCTATAGGGTCTCTATGAGTCAGAATCTATTCGATGGCAATGGGTTTGGTTTTTTTTTTTTTTTTTTTTTATAAAAGGAACAAAAATAACACAAGTGAGGAAACGGAGAGCCCGGGGTATAAAGGGAAAGGGGGAAAGTGCTGACACACTGGGGGGATTGCAACCAATGTCACAAAACAATTTGTGTATAATTTTTTAAATTATACTTTAGAAAGTTTACAGAACTAACTTCTCATTAAACAATTAATACACATGTTGTTTTGTGACATTGATTGCCAACACCATGACATGTTAACACTCTTTCCTTGTCGACCTTGAAGTACCAGCTTTGCTGTACTCTCCTGCCTTCTCCTCCTTGCCCCTGGGCTGGTGTGCCCATTTAGTCTCATTTTGTTTATGGGCCTGTCTAATCTTTGGCTGAAGGGTGAGCCTTAGGAGTGACTTCGAGGGTGTCTGGGGGCCATATTCTCGGGGTTTCTCCAGTCTCTCTCAGACCAATAAGTCTGGCCTTTTTTTTATATATAGAATTTTGTTCTACATTTTTCTCCAGCTCTGTCCAGGATCCTCTATTGTGATCCCTGTCAGAGAATTCAGTGGTGGTAACCGAGCACCATCTGGTTATGCTGGAATCAGTCTGATGGAAGCTGTAGTACTTGTAGTCCTTTTGTCATTTGGACTAATCTTTCCCTTGTATCTTTGGTTTTCTTCATTCTCCCTTGCTCCAGATGGGGTGACACCAGTGGAGTATCTTAGATGGTTGCTCACAGCTTTTAAGACCCAGATGCTACTAACCATAGTAGAATGTAGAACATTTTCCTTATAAACTATATTATGCCAGTTGAGCTAGATATTCCTTGAGACTACAGTCCCCACAGCCTTCAGCCCAGTAATTCGGTCCCTCAGGGAGTTTGGATGTGTCTATGGAGCTTCCATGACCTTGCCTTGGTCAAATTGTGCTGACTTCCCCAGTGTTGTGTACTTTCTTACCCTTCATCAAAGTTACCACTTATCTATTGTCTATAGTGTTTTTCCTTCCCCACCCCTACCCTCCCTAGTGGCCGTCAAAGATTGTTTCTGTGTGTAAACCTTTTCATGAGTTTTTATAATAGTGGTCTCATATAGTATTTGTGTATAAATTTTTGAATGAGAAACTAATTTGCATTGTAAACTTTAACCTAAAGCACGATTAAAAAAAAAAAGCTTTAGAGAAAAGATTTCTTCTTGGGTCTCTCTTTAATGGTAGGTGTCAGATAAAAATTTGTAGATGTTTATCTGTGTTTTATTGAGTATGTAAAGGCATTAGACTGTGTGGATGACAACAAATTATGTATAATGTTGTGAAGAATGGGAATTCCAGAACGCTTAATTGTGCTCATGAGAAACCTGTACATACACCAAGAGGCAATCGTTCCAACAGAACAAGGGGATACTGCAGGGTTTAAAATTAGGAAATATGTGCATCAGGGTTGTATCCTTTCACCATGCTTACTCAACCTGTAGGCTGAGCAAATAGTCCAAGAAGCTGGACTAGATGAAGAATGAGGCATGAAGATTGGAGGAAGACTCATTAATAACCTGCAGTATGCTGATGACACAACCCTTTTTGCTGTAAGTGAAGAGGACTTGAAGCACTTACTGATGAAGATCAAACACTATAGCCTTCAGTATGGATTGCACCTAACATAAAGGAAATGAAAATCTTCACAACTGGCCCAAAAAGCAACATCGTAATGTTACCAATCTCCAGTCTGACACAAAGGGTCATTGCCTTTTCCCGAGTGAGAATACACATGAAAGACAAACTTTATCTTCAGCAAGTTTTGTTTTGCTTGAGTCAAGCAAAAGGAGTCAGCAGGGAACTAAGCCTCTCAAAACAGCTTGACTAAGCCTCTCAAAAAGGCTGAATCAAAAACGGAAGCACTGCTAGGGCTTATATGGGTTCGGTGGAGACAATAGAGTAATGAATATTTAGTGGGCTTCTTTCAAGGGGCGGGTACTTCTCAGGATGGCAGTACATGTTAATTAGTTTGCGTGCACATCTGGAATCCAAGATGGAACCTGCTGATATTCAAGATGGAGTCCTCTTGGCAGCCCTTGGCATCACTTATTATGGGATATAGTGCAAGTGCACTGATTTTTGGCACTACATCACCATCTTCAGAGGGCTAAGGAAGGCTAACAGCCGTCACACTTTGTTCTGTGCATGCGGGGAGCCTGTACAGGAGGAAGGGACTAGAAAAACAGTAAGAAGGAGGTAGTAATTGTTTCAATGTTATCTCATGTTGACAGGGTGTGGTTCCTGTTTACCCAACTTCTAGATGGTAATCTTTTAACAGCTCTTTTGTTCTGCCAGCACAGTTAATCCTATCTGTCTCAATAATAAATGAGAAAAGATTGAAGTTGTCAAGGATTTCATTTTACTTGGATCTGCAATCAGCATCCGTGAAAGCAGCAGTCAAGAAATCAAACAATGTATTGCATTAGGCAAATCTGCTGCAAAAGACCTCTTTTAAGTGTTGAAAAGCAAAGATGACACTTTGAGGACTAAGGTGCGCCTGACCTTAGCCATGGTATTTTCAATCACCTCATATGCATGCAAAAGCTGGACGATGAATAAGGAGGACAGAAGAAGGACTGACCCTTTGAATTATAGTGTTGGCGAAGAATACTGAATATTCCATGGACTGCCAGAAGAATGAACAAATCTGCCTTTGAAGAAGTACAGCCGGAATGCTCCTTAGAAGCATGATGGCAAGACTTTGTCTCACATACTTTGGACATGTTATCAGGAGGGACTAGTCTCTGGAGAGGGACATAATGCTTGGCACAGTAGAGGAAGACCCTCAACAAGACAGATTGACACAGTGGCCGCAATGGTGGGCTCAAGCATAAGGATTGTGAGGATGGCACAGGACCAGCAGTGTTTCACTTTGCTGTACATAGGGTCTTCTGTGAGTCGGAACCGACTTAAAGGCACCTAACAACAACAGATTAAAATTTATTGAATTGATGTGTGAATTAATGAAGGATAAACATCACATTGTATATACTTCTCTTTATTTCTCTAGAGCTGGTGTCAGCAAAATACAATACACCACCCGTTTTTGTAAAGAATGCTTTATTGGAACACAGCCACACCCATTTGTTAATATATTGTCTGTGACTGCTTTGGGACTATAGGGGAAGAATTGAGTAGTTGCCGCAGAGACTATATGGCTGCAAAGCCAAAAAAAAAAAATTGCTCCTTGGCCCTTTACAGAAAAAGTTTGCCGATCCCTGATCTAGACCAGTGCTTCTCAGTCTGTACTTTGCATACAGATCACCTGGGGGAGCTGATTAAGATGCAGATTCTGATTCAGGGGTGACGCTAATGCTGGCGTTCCAAGGACCACAGGCACTACCCAGGCGCTAGAACATTGTGTATGATGCTTTGTAACAAGGTCTGGCCCCATGTGTTTGTGTCAGGTTTCTCTGGGTCTCTCCCAGACTGCAGCTCTCAAAGACTGGACCAGACACAGTTGAAGAACAAATCACTTTATTAGCAGAGGCTCAATATTATGAAGTTCTCCCCTAATCCCTGGACCCACACTTCTCCAGCTCAGGGTCTTACTGATGTTAGGCACTTCTCCAAGTTCCCTAGAGGAATTCTACAGAATTGTGAGAGGTCATGGTTTCCTATCTTTTTAAATATCTGTGGTCAACCTTTACCCATCTGTCCCTTTGGGTAGCCTCCAGCCCAGCCTCTTTTCTTGCTTTCTCAGTAGCCCTACAGAAAACTAGATCTGGAGAAGCAAGGCTACTCCAGCTAGAATCCACTTGGATGGGCTCTCCTTAGTTTTCAGGTTGAAAGTCCACACGTAGGTTGGTCCCCTCTGACAAGTCTTGTACAAAGGACAGGGATAGACACTGCGGCAGTCCTGCTTATCTGCAGGGATGGCTTTGATGAACATCACAGGCATGGGGGGTGTCAGGTCCTTCAGCTTTGCCTCTGTAATGATCCCAGCCTGAGGACAAGAACATGAGAATATCCATCTTAGATCATACCCAGAGCCCATCCAGCCAGCCTTGCTTCTGTCAGAAGATCCAAGAGAGGAGAGACTGGCATGGCCTTGGATGCCTTTGCAACTACCCCCTTCCAGGTTCTCTAAACAATACACGATGAAATGAATCTTGTATGTGGAAAGCACATTTCTGTTTTCATTCAGCCTAAATCACTTCTTGAAGCAGAGTTCTAAAAGCTGCTATTTATCATACATAGATTAACCCCTTTGGAGCTTGAGTCTCTCCTAGTTTTGTTTTTTAATTCATTCATTTCATAAACATATTGAATGCAACTGTTTGCCAGGTGCCTTGCTAGTTGCTGGGGATTTAAAGATGAGTTTTTTTTTAAGACGTAGCCCCTGTCAGCAAATGCTTTAGATTTTAAGGCTTTGATTACATCCTGTTTCTGCCTCTTCATTTTCACATGTGAGCTCATCCTCCGTCTAGAGCACTTTGACTTCTTGAGCAAAGGCACTACGTTTTATCTTTCTTCAGGTAATAGGAACCTGGCCATTCTGTAGCTTTCTAGATGGGGCCTTTCTATGTTTTTTTGAGACATCTCAACAGGCCTATCTAGGGCATTCCACCCCCCGCCCCCCCCCCGCCCCCGCCACCACTAGTCCTGAAAAGGAACCCTGATGGTACAGTAGTTAAGAGCTTGGCTGCTAACCAAAAGGTTGGCAGTTTGAATCCACCAGCTGCTTGTTGGAAATCCTGTGGGCAGTTCTACTGTGTCCTGTGGAGTTGCTATGAGTTGGAATTTACTTGATGGCAATGAGTTTGGTTTTTGGTTTGGTTTTAGTTCTGAGAAATGTTTTGAGGAAGAAAAGGGTTTGTTGGTCTAATCATCTTGGGAAATAGTGCTTTCCATACCCTGTAGTTGCAGCCGGACAGTGCATACTACCGTTGATGACAAGAAGTTACAGCAGTAATAAAACTGGGCCAACTTTGTTTACCTTCGCATTTCCCAAACTTATTTGACCACAGGACCCTTTTCTTTCAAACCTGTTAATTCTCCCATGGTACTAGGGTTTTAGGGAACTATACTTTGGGAAAGTGCTGCTCCAGAGTCATTCACAAATTACTTGCCTGTGTCCAAGTGGCTCTGAGCCACTCGTGCTATGGACAGAGTTTGGTTTATGTTCTATAAAATTGATTTGAAATGAAGGAGGTTCCCCTTTGTTTCTGTTAGAGGCTGTTATGAAATGTGGTGAGTTTCAGAACCAAGGTAAGTAGCAGTGACCCTCCGACCCACCTGAATACTTATGGTTGGGAGCAGGGATAGAAATTTTTTCACCCCACATACTATAAAACCAATCCTATTAAAGTATATGATTCAGTGGTTTTTAATATATTCACAAAGCTGTGCAATCATCACCAGTTTCTAATTCCAGAACATTGAAATCACCCCCCAAGAGAAACCCTGAAACCATTAGCGGTCACCATTAGCAGTCAGGTATTGAATTCTGTATCATTTGTTGAGTTGTCTACTTCTCCTTTTAATTTTTTCAGTTTTTGCTTCATGTATTTTGGGGGCTCTGATGTTAGATGCATACATAATTGTTATATCCTCTTGATGGATTGACATATTTATTATTATAAAATATTCTTCTTTGTCTCCAATAACAATTTTTGTCTTCAAGTATGCTTTGTCCGATATTAGTATAGCTCCATAGTTTTCTTTTTGTTTGCATAGTATGTATTTTCTCTGTATTTATAAAGCATTTGTGTTGTTGAATCTAAAATGTGTCTCTTATAAGCAGCATAAGATTGGGTCATTTAAAAAATGCATCCTACCAATCTCTGTCTTTTAATTGTAGTGTTTAATCCATTTACACTTAATGAAATTACTAATAAGGTAGGATTCACACCTGGCATTTTGCTAGTTGTCTTCTCCTCCCATTCCTCCATTTCTGCCTTCCTTTGTGTTAAGTAGATGTATTTGACTGTACCAATTTAATTTCCTTGTTTCTTTTACCATATTTTTTAGTGGTTTTCTTGGGTATTATAATTAACATATTAATTGATAACAATCTAGTTCAGATTAATACCAATTTAATTTCATTAGAACACAAAAACTTTGCTCCTATATAACTCCATTCCTTCCCTTGCTTTTGTGCTGTTGTTGTCATACAAATTACATTCTTATACATTGCATTCCCATCCATGCAAATTTATAATTACTGCTTTATGCAGTTGCCTTTAAATTAGACAGGATAACAAAGAGTTACAAAAAAATAAATACTACCTTTTATATTTAACTATGTAGTTACCTTTACTAGTGCTCTTTATTTCTTCATGTGGAGATACTGTCTAGTGTCCTTTCATTTCATTCTGAAGAACTCTTTAGTATTTCCTGTAGGGCAAGTCTCCTAGTGACAGATTCTCTCGATTTTTGTTTTTTTAATCTGGAAATGTGTTAATTCCTCCTTTATTTTTGAAAGACACTCTTCTGGACATAGAAATCTTGGCTAAGTGTTTTTCTTGGCACTTTGCATACGTTATGTCCCACTATCTTCTGGCCTTTATGATTGCTGATGAGAAACCAGCTCTTAATCTCTTTGAGAATCCTTTATAAATGATGAGTTCCTTTTCAATTGCTGCTTTCAAGATTCTCTCTTTGTCTTTATCTTTCAACAGTTTGATCATAATGTGTGTCTTGATGTAAATCACTTTGAGTTTATCCTACTTGGAGTTTGCTGAGGTTCTTGGATGTATAGATTACTGTTTTTCATCAACTTTGGGGAGTTTTCAGCCATTTTTTCCCTAATATTCTTTCTGTTCCTTCTTCTCTTTCCTCTCCTCGTGAGACTTCCATTATGTATTTGTTGATATGCTAAATGGTGCTGTAGAGGTCTCTGTGGTTTGGTCCCTTTTTCTTCATTCTTTTTCTTTCTGTTCTTAATGCTGGATAATCTCAATCGACCTATCTTCAACTTTGAGGATTTGTCTGTCAACTCAAAACCGCTATTGAGTCCCTCTAGTGAATTTTCATTTCTGGTAGTATACTTTTGTACTCCAGAATTTTTTTTTTTCTATCTTTACTAATATTCTCTATTTGGTGAGACAATGTTTGCATACTGTCCTTTAGACATGGTTTCTTTTAGTTCTTTGAACATTTAAAATAGCTGAGTTAAAGTATTTTAATTTCTTGTTTAATTTTTGTTTCTTTGTGTGTCTCCTAGTCTTTTTTTTGAAAAATGGACATTTAAATAATACAGTGTGGCAACTCTTGAAATCAGATTCTCCCCCTCCCTAGCGTTTGTTGTTGTATGTTTGTTTAGTGACTTTTCTGAACTGATTACCTGTAAAGTCTGTGTGCTTTGTCATGTGTGGTCACTGAACTGCCATGCTTGGTTAGCTTAGCAGCCAGCAAATGATTGGACAGAGATTTATTTAAATGTGTGGAACCAGTAAGTCTCCCTGTCTTTGCTGAGGGGCTCTGTGTGTGTTTTGGGACATGTCTTCAATTCTAAAACAAACGGGTTACAGCTCTGTCTTAGTTTTTACTTCCTGCTTGCAGAGAGCCTCAACATTAGACAGAGATGTGAACTTAGGACCTAATTTAGTCTTTCTTGAGCATGTGCACAGTCTGTACATGGATACTGACTTTTACATTCCCATGGATATGTCAGCTTTTTAAAACCCCCTAAGGAGCCCTGGTAGACTAGAGGTTAAGCAGTGGGGTAACCAAAAGGTTAGCTGTTCAAACTCACCAGCTGCTCCATAGGAGAAAGATGTAGCAGTCTGCTTCCATAAAGATTACAGCCTTGGAAGCTGTATGGGACAGTTCTACTGGGTCCTATAGAGTCAATGTGAGTTGGAATCGACTTGATGGCAATGGATTTTTGGAAACCCTAGTGGCTTAGTGGTTAAGAGCTTCAGTTGCTAGCCAAAAATATTGGTAGTTTGAATCCACCAGTTGCTCCTTGGACACTCTATGGGGCAGTTCTACTCTGTCCTATAGAATCACTATGAGTTGGAATTGACTCGATGGCAACCAGTTTTATGTTGTTTTTTTTTTATAGGCTTCATGGGTGGCACATATGGTTATATGCTCAAATACTAACTGAAAGTTTGGTGGTTTGAGCCCATCCAGAGGAGCTTCAGAAGAAAGACCTGGCAATCTCCTTCCAAAAGTTCCCAGCGTTGAAAACCCTATGGAATGCAGTTCTGCTCTGCAACACATGGAGTTGCCAGGAGTTGGAATCAATTAGATGTCAACTGGTTTGTTGTTTTTGGTTTTATGGACACCTAATTCCCAACTTTTTCATTTCAACTTTGTGGTTATTCTGTTGTTTGCCCCACTGTTATTCACAGCCTCAGGCAGTCGCATTGATAAACAGTTGCCTTTCATTGTTTCTGACAAATGTCTCTGGGGAAAATAGTGTGGAAATGGGGCTTTGAAGGTGCTTGAGCCATGTTTTGCTTTTCTCAGTGGCTGCCAGGCTGCTGGCTTTCATTGCGATTCCAGACTGCTGGTTTTTAAGGCTGCTGCAGAGTTGGGGCCGGGGAATGGGAATAGGGCAGGTGAAAGGCCATAAAACTTGCTCTTTTACTGAGGTTGTCATTATTCTTGGGAAAAAAAAAAAAAGACACTCCCTGTATTGCTCTAAACTTTTGGTTAATTTCCTGAGTTCTGAAAAATTCGACTCAATGTTCTCATTGTTTTATAGGGGACAGGATTTTTAGGAGGTCCTTAGTCTACCATTTTTGTTGATATCCTAATGGGATAGAATCTTTGTGAACAAGAGCTCATTGTGGACACGTATCTTTTTTTGGAGAGTTTTAAAAATGATTATAATTAAAAAACAACGACAAAAAACCAAACCCATTGCCATTGAGCTGATTCCAACTCATAGCAACCCTATAGGACAGAGTAGAAACTGCCCCATAGGGTTTCCAAGGAGCAGCTGGTGGATTCGAACTGCCGACCTTTTGCTTAGCAGCCTAGCTCTTAACCACTGTGCCACCAGGGCTCCTATTAAAAATAAGGTAATGAAAGTTGGAAGGTAGATGACTAGAGTCAATTTCCTTTCTTTCCACAGTGCCACTGCTCTTCTCTTCTGAGCTGCTTCCCTGCTCTTCCTTTTTGTACTCTATTTTCGTTTCTCATTTTGGTGTTTTTTTGGATCCTGGCTGTGGTCTAGTCTACGCTACACCTAATACAATCCATGTGTGATCTCCACTGACAGAATCTTGTGCAAATGTCCAAGCAGAGAGAGGAAAGTCAGCTTACTTCTCAAGGATCGTGCTGTTTGAACAGTGTCCCACTGTAATATATTTTCAATGGGCTCTTTATATGCGTATTCACATGGCCTCCTGGGAGCTTCCAGTTCATCTAACAGTTCTCTTCCATTTCCTTGGTATTGACTGCTAGAAGTATTGTCACCTTCAAAGTGGGCCATTTGACTATGCGCTCCTTCCAGATTATGTGTATAACAAGTGTAATTTTGTCCTAGAATTTTCCATTCTTATTTATTTTATTTTTCCCAGCCATCTGTGCTTGTTTGCCAGTTCCATATCCATGACAGAGCAGTGTCTCCAATCTTGTGGTGACTCAGTTTTTAAATAGCCTCTCCAAGGAATTTTTTTTTTCCAAAATGTCACTTTAAATGACATTTACTGGCTCCCCCGGTGCCTATGGAACAATGTGAAAGGCAGAAGGAGTCCCTGCTCTCCTAAAGCTCATAAACGAGCAAAGTGGGCCAGGGAGGTGAAATGACATTTCCAGGTCACACAGTGGCAGAGCTGACTCCCAATAGTAGCTAACACTTTTTGAGTGCTCTGAATGTGCCAGGCACTGTTCAAGTGTCTTAACATTTATTGAATGTTTCCAACAACTCTATTTTCCCATGAACAGTCGAATAATTGGGTACATGGAGAGGCTAAACTATATCCAAGGTCACATCGATAAATGTGGTGCTGGGTGTAAGACCCAGCCAGTCTTAGTCCAAAGCCTTTGCTTTTAATCACTCCACTCTACTTCGCTGCAAAGCCTACGCTATTTGCACCACACCTGGCTGCATAAAAATGGCTTGATAGCCTCAAGGAAAGAAAGCTTATGTAGGTAAAAAGATTTGGGGGCATCACTTTCAGTCATCACACTCTATGTGAGACAATATGTATTTAGTCATCTCATGAGATAATGCCCTTTGGCTTATCTGAGGATTTACCTGTATGTCCCAGCAGGCACCTTCCATGAAGAGGCCATGGACATAGGCCCCTTCCCGAGGTGGGCTCCTGAATTCTTCTCTGTTCTTCTTTGTCACATCACACTGCAGGGACATCTGGTCCAGTGGCCATTCATTCTTGCGGGCCATGGACTGCATGATGGCAGTCAAGAATGACTGGGGGTTGAAGAAGCCTGTCAGCCACACGGTGGTGGGCAATGCAAAGTCACCTGTCCAGGCCTCTAGCTCCTTGATTCTGTTCAGGAGGTCCAAAAACCAGGCTGCCAGTCCGGCTGTGGAGGGGTAGGCTCGCCTGGCCCAGGGTTCTGGCACCATGTCTAGGTACAGGGCATTCTGTAAGTTCTCCATGTCACTGGTCATGGTCAGTTCCCCCTGAGGAAAAGAATAGGAACAGGAAGAGTGAGGAGGCATGAAATCTCTGCAAACAACCAGCCTTAGTGCCCTCTAACTCATGCACCTAGGCAGACAGGACATGGCTCCAGGGGTGGGTGATGCAGTGACCATCTGTCAAACACCTGATTTGCAAGACTTGTCTCACAGAACCTGTTCCTCTAAAACTCTCCCTTCTCCAGAGATGTCAGAGTCTATACCTGTCTACTGACTCTGTTTCAGAAAACCCAGTTGTTTCCCACTACAGACCTTAATCCACCTGTGTGTTACCTGCCTATTCAACCCTATGCCAGAGCTTGGGGTCTACAATTTTCTTCCAGCCTTTGCAGCAGCCCTGCAGGCATCTTAAAAACATCAAATCCAAAGGCTGAAAGAGCAATATTACCCCAAATCAAGGATTTCCTAAAAGAAAAACAAGCTATTGGATACAAAGTAAACTTTAAACTACCCTCTTTCAACTGCTAGTTGGCCAATTTGTTAAAAAAAAAAAAAAGATTTGCACCAAAAACCATCCTTAAATTAAACTCGCTAACTTTGGCTCTGCCAAATATCTCTGACGATTTCTCAAAGATTCCGTCTCTATTAGAGTCGTTTCACATACAGGTTAGAGTAACCAACAAGACTTGGCTTACCCATTGAGTAAAGACTGCTAGACTGTGAGAGAGGCCTCTGTGGGGCCTCGAAGCCCCTTGCCGGTGGGCTGGAGACTGGCACTGTGAATTTCTAGGCCCAACTCTTTATCTCACCTTTTGTAACTGTTAAAAAGGGTTATGCATATTTGCCTTTGAATGAACACATTCCTGGGTTTTGCAATCTCAGCGCAAGAGAGTAACCCTCTGACTCCTGATTTGGAGGAAAAAGACTAAACAAATAACTTCTTTATGAACTTACCAGATAGAATGTAGCTGTTTATATACACTTTCTATACTTTAGGGTCTGGTGGCCGGGCTATTTTAAGATAAATATTTTAAAGAAAAGGCAAACATCCCAAACATTTAGACCAATGGTAACTGAGCACAGCCAGAATTACATATTTTTCCCTTCAAATAAATGAACTGTTTACAGGGATAGAAAATAGATTTCATCCCTTGTGTCTCCTCAGATGTACTGCTGTGCTGCCCAGAGCAGTGTGTTGTGAAGCATTCTGAGGTCACATCAAGGCTCGATGGGAGGTATAAGTGCCCTGTATCTGCCACCAAAGCTTGTTACTTTTAACCACACCCACATCAGGTGAACAAAAGTTTCTTGTGGTAGATTTCCTTAAGGATCTGATGAAATGAACCCTTCTACTGGGTTAAAATGGAAAAAAAAAAAAAGTTCTCTTAATTTGGAATCTCCACTTTAGTGTGCACAGGCTTCTTAAAAGAGGCCATAAAACACTACTTGTAAAGTGACAGAAGGCAGACAGAAAAGGTCACATGTTGTCAGATTCTGTTTTTATGACGTGTCCAGAATAGGCAAATTGCAGGGGCTGGGAGGGGAGAATGGGCAGTAACTGTTGAATGGGTGTGGGCTTTCCTACTGGGGAGATGGAAATGTCTTGGAAGTGGATAGATAGATGTGGGTGCGGAACATCGTGCATGTACTGAATGCCACTGAATTGTGCACGTTAGAATGGTTCACGGCTCATTTTATGTTGTGTGAGTTCTACCTCAATAAAACAACAAAAACACTACGTACTTCTGTATATGAACCAAAAGAAAGCTTCTGAAACAAGATGGTCTTCCACATGCCTCCAGTTATGTGATAATTTACCATAAATAATTTCCCTTAAAATAGCTGATCACAGTAAAATAAAATTAAAAGTTAACTTTAGTGCAAAGGGAAAAATTTAATGATCAGATGATCTTTTTACTTTCTTTTATGAGGCCCCACTGGTACTTTCCAAAGCCTGTGTATGATACGTTTTGGTTGACAGAGGAAAGACGTCTCTTGAAAGCTTGCTGTGTTTTGCAATCTCATTGCATCATTATGAGGGTTAAATGAGATGATGTGTGGAATGCCAGGTGCTGTGCCTGGACCAGTGTACGTGCTCAGTACCTGCTGGCTGGGACTGCTGCCCTCGCACTAAGCCTTGATTGTGCTTATTCCTCTACAAACTGTTTTGAGTTTTGTTAAATTTAGGTGTGTCTATGGAAGCATGTTATATATGTGAATGTCATCTGTTACACAAGTTGATGGGGGGATAAAGGCCCCCTCTCCTGGAGTGGTCTCATAACATGACCCTGCCTAACTCTGCTGCACTGGGGTAGACTGCGGGTAGTACTGGGATAAGTGTGATGAAAAGTTACTGGTCCTCTGGCACCATCTCTGAGAGCAGTGCCAGAGCTAGACAGACCTCAGACAGAACCCTGGCAGCCACTCTACTTTGCATGCACCGAGATGTCCTTTGTTACCCGGTGGTCACCCGTGGCTAAATCCCCAACCGACTCAGTGTTACCGCAGGTTCTGGCCACAAGGGAAGCCATATAAGCCTCTATTTCTCTGAGTTTCATTGTAAGAAGAAAGGATGTGCTTCAGTAAAGATTAAAATATATGCAACGCTTAATTTCCAACACCCTTGAGAAATGAAAAGCCATTTTGTTAGCAGAGAATTAAAATGTATAACTTAGCTTTCTTAAAAATTTGTCACATGTACTGATAAGATTACAATTTGTTTTGACACTGCTTTTACATTTACTAGTTGAATGTGGAAACGATGGAACTATAAGGAATGTACTGCCTCTTAGGTTCTGCCAGTCTGAGAGTGAAGCAGGAACAATTTAGGAGAAGGGGAAATCATCCACCCTGCAGTTAGGCTTCTGGGCTTCGGGATTCGCGTGGCTTTGCAGAGAAGCAGAAATGACTCATTTTCAGAGGCGTCCCCCACCTCCCTGCTGCTCCCCCCCGCCTTAATTCATGAAGTGTAACTGTGTTCCCTTCTCAGGAGAAGAATGTGTCTACATACTCTAGGGCAGCATTTCCTGAAAGGCATTCAGAGAAAAATCAGTTTCCTAGGATGTTGTCGGAGTGGTGGAAGCTAAGGTGGGCTGATGGGAAGGTGCTGTGGCCAAGCTCTCGGTAAAATGACCTTCCTTAAAGGCTCAAGCTATTCTAAAATAAAAAACCTGCTTGTATTTGTTTCTTTCAGCACCTCCCGAACTCATCGGCTGGATCCCTTGTAACACCCACTGACATCTGCACTTATCTGATCATGGGCCGAGCAGCCCCGGGATGTGCTTCCTTGGTGTCTTGGCCATCTAGTGCTGCTGTAACAGAAATACCACAGGTGGACGGCTTTAACGAAGAGAAGTTTGTTCTCTCCCAGTCCAGTAGGCTACAGGTCCACATTCAGGGCGCCAAGTCCAGGGGAAGGAGGAGGGAGAAGTGAGCAGAGAGAGAGGGACCTGACTACCACCAAGAAAGAAAAGCTGGGAGCAGAGCACATCCTTTGGACCAACGGTCCTTGTGCTGAGAACCTCTTAGACCCAGGGGTCTATATGGAAACCCTGATGGCGTCGTGGTTAAGTGCTATGGCTGCTAACCAAAAGGTCGGCAGTTCATATCCACCAGGCGCTCCTTGAAAACTCTATGGGGCAGTTCTACTCTGTCCTATAGGGTTGCTATGAGTTGACTTCTTTGTTCCTGTTTATCTTCAATGCTGAGTTTTTTTAAATACATGTATTTTTACCTTTTATTTATTATTGTTTTTGTGATTGCTGAGTCTTTTGGTTTCTCTTCTTTATTTTGGTGAGTAGTTTTATTTACTTTCTTTGTGGTTATGAGGATTACATTTAACATCCCACACTTAAAATACCTTGTTATGTCTTGAAACCACCTTAACTTCCTCAACATATGAAAATTCCATATCTTCACCAATCATCACCCCTTTTATTTTGATATTGTCATCAATTATAACTTTGTATCTTGGTTTCCCTGCAGTCCAAGCTTAAATTTATTTTATTGTTGTATATATTCAGGTGGCTGTTAAGAGTCATTACTTTTCTTTTGGAGGACTTTCTTCAGTATTTCTTATAGAGTTGGCCTGATATTAACAAATTTTCTTAATTTTTGTTTATCTGGGAATGTTTTAATTTCATTTTGTTGGATATATTATTCTTGGCTGGCAGTTCTTTTCTTTCATCATGGTTTTTGAAGGGAAGTTGGCACTTAATCTTATTGGGGTCCCCTTGTATGTGATGGGGCCCTGGTGGTGCAGTGGTTAAGCATTTGGCTGCTAACCAAAAGGTCAGCAGTTCAAATCCACCAGCTGCTCCTTGGAAACCCCATGTGGCAGTTTTGTAGTCCTATAGGATCTCTGTGAGTCAGAATCGACTTGATGGCAATTTTTTTTTTTTTTGTATATGATACTTCACTTTTCTCGTATAGCTCTTAAAATTTTCTCTTTGTCCTAGATTCTCAAAAATTTGATTTTGATGTACCATGGGAGTTTCTCTTGAGAGTCAGTCATCCTGTATGGAGTTTGTTGCTCTTCTTGGATGGGAAAATTCCCATCTTTTGTGATGTTTGAGAAGTTTTCTGAGATTATTTCTTCAAGTTTCTTTCTGAGTTTACCTCCGTTTTTTCTTGCTTTGGAACTCCTGTTATGCATTAATTATTCATTTTCACGGTGTCTCACATATCCCTTAGGCTTAGTTCATTTTTCTTCATTCCTTTTTGTTTGCTTTTCAGACTGAGCATTCTCAAAGACTTTGGTCCTTTCTTCTGACATTTCAGTTCTACTTCTGTGTCCTTTCATAGTGTTCATTTCTGTTACCTTACTTTTAAGCTCCAGTATTCTAATTTTTTTTTTAAGATTTCTCTTTATCAAAATTTTTTTTTGTTGTTGTATTGTTTTCCTGATTTCCTTTAGATCGTTATCCATTTTCCTTTATCTCTTTGAGCATTTTTAGTACTAATGATTTGAAATATTTGTTGGGTAATTCCATTGTTTGTTCTTCCTCTGGGATTATTTCTGACCCCTTGCTTTGTTTGTTTGTGCCATCCTTTCTGCCTCTGTGTCTGTTTTATAATTGTCTATTGCCTATGGAACATTATGATTTATTTATTTGTTTGTATTTAGTTTAGAAGATCAGGAGATTAGCTTCTTTCCCTTCTCTTTAGAACGTTCTTGCTTCTTTTCCCAGGGTTTACTGGTCCACCTGTCCTAGCTGTACCGTCCTAGAACAGCTTGCTCAGATTCTTTGGCCTGTGCTACTTAAAGTTCGCTTCTCTATGGCTGGGTGCTTCCAGTCTTGGGGAGGGGTGCCTGTGATTGTGATGTTGGACTTGGGTGAAGGTACAGGTGGTGCCAGGCTGGGATGAAGCATGCCTGCTGTACCAGTCTGGGGCAGGCCAGCTAGTAAGGTACTGGTCTAGGGGCATGGCCTAGGGTGTTGCACTTGACCAGGGGCTGGGCTGCAGACCATATGCAGGACCTGGGCAAGGCTGCTGGCTCTGCTCATGTCAGAAGTGGTGCCACAGTGCTGTACCGGTCCTAATGGGGCCCTGGGCATGGTACTAGTCCTGGTGCAGTGTTCTGGGCTCTGTATAGGTCTGGGGAAGGTGTCCTGGGCTCTACCTAGGTCCGGGGAAAGTGTTTTAGGCTATGTGCCTGAGGGGATGGCCATGTTGCAGCGCCAGTCCAGGGGTGCCATGAGTGTTTGCTGGTTCTGACCGAATGCTTTAGGTTTCTGGATAGGGTGTGTGTTCCTGTTGGGTTGGGTTTGAGTGGGCATGTCCACAGCATCAGGGTAGTTGCTCTTGGAGAAACAGTGGGGTTGGATGGACACATTTATAACATCAGGTTGTAGTGGGTGCACTTCAGGCAGGTGGGCTGAGCCAGGATCAGGCTGCCTGGGTGGTGTTCCTGCCATGGGTGTTTGGGCAGAATTCTCACCTCAGGCCAGTAGGTTCCTGGCAGGGAGCTCAGCCTATGGGTGCCTTTCATCATAGATGACTGGGGTAGCCTCCCATGAGTGGTTGGGCTGTGGAACTCTACCAGCCATCTCCAGCAGATGGGCTTCCTGGGTGATGCATGTTTACAGGACCGGTCTCCAGTTATTACACTTTATTGCATTTCCCTAGGTTAGGGGAGCAAACATCTCTGTAGTGCCGCTGTAATTTGTGCCCTTCTACCATGGCACTAGTATCAGCTTTCTCGTTCCACATTGTAGTTTCCTACAGTTCAGTTTGCACCACTCTCCTCAGGTAGCATTCCCCCGGGGCTTCTGGGATTGCATCTTATGCTACACCCAAGTCCCACTCTCTCCCAGTTCTGCCCAGTCCAGTTATGTACCCTGTCTACATTGTTGCTCTGTTCCAGAACTGGTTTCTTAATTTCTCCATCTGAATCTGTATTCTCCACATTGCTCCCTTCCTGTGCTCTCTGCTTGGAGGTGCCATATGTCTCCATCCCAAGGTGGTTGCGATGAACTATGCTGCTGAATTGAGTAGTACAATTTTCTAAACTCTGCTTTCCCACTGTATGTATCCTGCCTTCCTCTTGATCTGCTTTCCCTTTGGTTCTCCAGCTCTTCAGCTGCTATCCTGGGTTCCGAGATCTTCAGTTATATCACTTCTTAGTTGTCTATTTCTGACATTGCTACAGGGCGATGTAACTGTGCAACCTTCTTGCCCCCGTCCCCCCTTGATAGCACTCTTTAATGGATATTGCTGTCTGATCTCTAGCTCATAGAGGGACCAGGAAAAAAAAGCAACATACAGTAGAACTTTCAGGATGACTGCTTCTGGGCCATTCTTCTGTCACCACCAGTCTCCTTTTTTGAAGTTCATCACATCACTACTAACTGGAGTGGACCCTTTGCTGCAGCCAAAGCAGGTTAGCTCTTAGAACAGGTTTTGGGCTCCTCTGCTCTGAATATCTGGAAGGCTTTACCTTTTATTGCCATCTGTTGTAATCTTACCTTCCTCCAAAGCCCCTTGATGCCTCCTTTTCTCTCAGGCCTTCTCTCACCCCACATACCTGCTTCTTCCCCTCTTCTCCCACATTTCTTGTATTATAATCAGTTTGTGTGTCTATCTTTCCTACAAGACTGTCATTTTGGAAGGGAGGGCAGGCTTTCCTTCCATTCTACTTGGCATCCTCAAGCTTGAAGTCTCACGTCTTGTCCAAGGAGCTCATGGATCAACATTGCTTGAGCTAGACTGAAAGAAAAGAGAAACTTCCTCCCCAGCACTCTTCATCTTTTACCAGGATGCTCTGTGATTCATGACACCAAAAGGCAGTGAAGGCTTTTAGAAGAAAAATGAGTGAATGAACCAGAGGTCAAATGGATAGACAGACTGAATAAAACTGCATGGATTCAATAAGCTATGATTGCAACAAACCTACTTGAGATAATTACTAATACATACCTGCTGACCACAGTAGTAGAGCTGCATAACATGACAGGCAAAGTCCTCATTTACATTGGAATTTTTTATTTCATTTGATTATAAGCTAGTACATAATGTGGAAACATTACCAAACACTGTCCATGTTCAACATCCCCTTCCTTATTTCTCTCCAACCACATTGTGGGTAGAAGGAAATTAACAGGCTAAAAAACAAAACCAAACCAAAAACAAACCAGGGGAAGAGCCGAAATGGTGTTATAGACAGAAGCACCACACCGTCCCTCCAGTGCAAAGACCTGAAAAACTAAGTAAAACAGACAAACATCAATCCTGGAACCCTAAGTGTCAAATGAAGGGATAAAGAATTCAACCAAACACCAAATGAAATAGAAAACTGACAGAGAACAGAGAGTGAGGAGAGATACAGAGTGAAGGTCCCCTATGGGCTAATGCGGCACAGATACGACATTTTGGACTCTTCAGCCACTGGATCAAGATCAACGGACAGGGAGTATGGGAAGGCAGCTTCACGGAGCTCCCAGCAGGAGACAGAGCACCCGGTAACCAGCAATACATGGTTTCCCATCCCCTACCCTTCTTCCGTCTGCTTGACCTCTGCCATTTTCTGGCAGACCGTGGTCATGTGGCTAGGGAGATGCTGGCTCCTTGCCACTTGGATTTACCCCATCCACACCAGCCAACTCCTTCAATGCCATTTTTTTTGTTGCTTTTTTGGACTTCTTCTGTCTCTCTCAGTTCTGTCCTTTCCTTTCTCTTGAACACCTGACTCTATGTGCCATTTCCACTCCTTCCTGACAGGCTATGAAGTGTCACTTGGCTGAAGAACCACTTCCTCTGACCGCACTGCCACGCCAGTGGGCTCCCTGGGGGGATTTTTTCCTTTTTGTTTCTCAGTTTCTTCTCTCTCTCTACCGTCCTTCCCTTCTTTTCTGCTGAATGTCTGGCACTGTGTGCCATCTCTGTTTCTTCTAGATGGGCTCTGCAGTGCTTCTTGGCCAGGGAGCCGTTTTCCCAGTTTACGCCACCATCTAATTGGGCTCCCTTGGGGCATTTTTTTTCTCTTCTCGGTTTCTTGTCTCTCTCCACCTTCCTTTTTTACCCTTCTCCTGAACACCTGGTGCTGTGTGCCATCTTTGCACCTTCTCAATGGGCTGTGCAGCCCCACTCAGCTGGGGACCTGCTTCTGATGGGATCCCTTGGGGAATTTTCTTTTTTTTTTCTCAGCTTCTTGTCTCTCTCTACCTTCCTTCCTTACCCTTCTCCTGAACACCAGGCAACATGTGCCACCTCCACTCCTTCTTGATGGGCTGTGCGGTGCCACTGGGCTGGGGACCTGCTTCCGGTGGGTTCTCTTGGGGCCTTTTTTTTCTTTGTTTCTTGTCTCTATATTCCTTCCTTCCAACAACCTGGCTTTTTTTTTTTTTTTTTTTTTTCTCAGTTTCTTGTCTCTGTCTACATTCCTTCCATTCCTTTCTCCTGGTCACCTGGCTGCGTGTGCCTTTCTCTCTCTCTCTCTCTTTTTAATCTATTTTCTTATCTCTCCCTTCCTTCCTTTCCTTTCTCCCACCCACCTAGCTGCATATGTCATATCTGTCCCTTCTTGACAGCACATGCCCAGGGAAATCGTGTGCCTCACCACCTGGCTCAAAAGCCACTGGCACATGACCTCCCCAGCTATGCACCACTCCAATGGTAGGCTCCCTCAGCACTTTTTTTGGGCTCCCGTTTCTCTCTCCTTCTCTTCTTTCCCATGCCCACTTAGCTCCACAAATCACAACCTCCCCCCTCCCTCTTGCCTATCTGCACAGTGTGCTGAACATCGCACCCCTGAGCAGCATAGGCATGGTCTACCAGAACCTGCTCTGTACTGACCCTTGGCCTTACCCTGTCAGCCCCAGTACATGCCACAAATGATCCATTCCAGCCCCTCCCCCTCCAGTGGACCTGCTCTGCTACACCATAGCTGAACAACTAGCCCTGCCCACTGGAAAAGGTGAGAAGTATCATGCCTACAGACGAGCCAACAACAATGAACACCCAGCCCGCCTACTCAGACATAACAAAATAAAAGAAAAAAGCATCATGAAACAAATCAACAATCAATAAATGAGGAAAATAATTCCTGAATGTCCTGAAGACAGCAGACAATATCAAAACATGAAAAACAAAACAAAAGAAAAGAAAAAACAGGACAGGATGGTTCCAAAATAAAACACCAGATGACTTTCCAGTAGAAGAAAGGGCACTGAAACTACCTGATAGGGAATTCTAATATTCAGGGCTATCCAAGAGTTGAAGGAAAAGCCAGACAAAAATGAGGAAACAATAGACAAATTCATGGAACATACAGACAAAATAATGGAAAAGATAGACAAAACAATGGAAGAATTCAAGAATATTATACATGAATGAAATTTCAAAATAATTTCACAACTAGAAATCATACAAAAACAGCAGTTAGAAACCCAAAAATAAACAACAAGATCTCAGAAATGGGTGGAGTCATAGAAGGTTTGAGGAGCAGGTTTGAAACAATGGAAGATGGGAACAGCGAAATTGAAGACAAATACTTGGATGCCACTTTGTTTATAAAAAGTCAGAAAAAAGAATGAGAAAAAATGAAGAAATCCTGAGAATGATGTGGGATACAATTGAAAGCAAAAATTTGTGAGTGATCAGAGTTCTAGAACAAGAGGAGAAAATGAAAAACAGAACCATGGAAGAATTGCTGACAAAACATTCCTAATATCATGAAAGATTAAAAGCTGACTATCCACAAAACTCAATGAACCCCATATACGATAGACCCCAAAAGAAAATCACCAAGGCATATCATAATCACACTCACTAAAACCAAAGACAAAGAAAGAATCCTGAGAGCAGCTCAAGAAAAACAAAAAGTCACATACAGAGAGGGAACAATAAGACTAAGCTCTAATTACTTGGCAGAAACCATGCAGGCAAGAAGGCAATGGGATGACATATATAAAACCTTGAAAGAAAATAGTGCCAACTATCTTAGTCATCTAGTGGTGCTATAACAGAAATACCACAAGTGGATGGCTTTAACAAGGGTTTATTCTCTCACTGTCCAGTAGATTAGAAGTCCGAATTCAGGGCACCATCTCCAGGGGAAGGCTTTCTGTCTTTGTCAGCTCTGGAGGAAGGTCCGTGTCAGCAGTCCTCCCTTGGTCTGGAAGCATCTCAGTGTAAGAACCTCAGGTCCAAAGGATGCGCTCTGCTCCTGGCACTCTTTTCTTGGTGGGATGAGGTTCCCACATCTCTCTGCTTGCTTCCTTCTTTTATATCTCAAAAGAGATTGGGTTAAGACACTACCTAATCTGGTAGACCTCATGAATGTAACTGCTGCAAATCCATCTTATTACAACATAGTCATAGGATTTACAACACATACGGAAATCACATCAGAAGATAAAATGGTAGATAACCATGCAATCATACAAGGGAATCATGACCTAGCCAAGTTGACAGATATTTTGGGGGGACACAATTCAATCCATGACACCAACCAAGAATCATATATCCTGCAAGACTGTCACGCCAATATGATGATGAAATTAGGACATTTCCAGATAAACAGAAATTAAGAGAATATGTAAAAACCAAACTTACAAAAATTACTAAAGGGAGTCCTTCGGTTAGAGAAGAAACAACATCAGACAACAGCTTGAATCTAGGATGCAAGACCGCATCAGCCAGATACCAACCTATGTAATGAGCTCTCAAGGATAAATCAAAACTAAAAGATTTACAACAGGGAACCAGAGATGTTAATCTGTAAATGACAACAGTGTCAGAACAATAAAAGAGGGAATAAACAGTGTAGGTATAGAAATTTCAAATGGAGAGGAGGTCAAAGTGATACCAAGTAATAAAAGACTAGTTCAAACTTAGGAAGATAAGGGTAAATTTCAAGGTAACCACAAAGAAAGTTAACAAACCTACTCATCAAAATAAAGAAGGAAAAATAAAGTCTCAGAAAACACAAAATTTACAAAAAACAAAAGAAATGAAAAAAAATCCACAAACAAGGAATTCAGCACAAGCGAGTAAGAGGAACTAAGAAAAACACCAGCATCATTAAAAAAAACTGCAAAAATGATAGCAATAAACTCACACCCATCAATAATTACGCTGAATGAAATTGCCTAAATGTACACATAAAGAGACAAAGAGTGACAGAATGGATTAAAAAACAGGATCCATCGATATGCTGTCTACAAGAGACATACCTTAGAAACAAAGATGTAAATTTATTAAAAATCAAAGGGTGGAAAAAATATATCAAGTAAACAGCCACCAAAAGAGAGCAGTAGCAATACTAATCTCAGATAAGATAGACTTTAAAACAAAAGAAACCATAAAAAACAAAGAAGGGCATTATATAATGATTAAACAGACAATCCATGATGAAGAAATAACCATAATATATATCTATGCACCCAATGACAGGGCTCCAAAATACATAAAACAAATTTTAACAGCACTGAAAAGAGAAATCGACAGTTCCACAATAACAGTAGGTGCCTTCAACACACCACTCTCGATAAAGGACAGAATATCTAGAAAGAAACTCAGCAAAGATACAAAAGATCTAAAGGCCACAATCAGCCAACTTGACCTCATAGAAATATATAGAACACGCCACCCAACAGCTGCAAAGTACATATTCTTTTCTAATGCACATGGAATATTCTCCAGAATAGACCAAATCTTAGGCCACAGGGCAACCCTCAACAAAATCCAAAGCACAGAGATAATACAAAGTATCTTTTCTGATCACAATGTCATCAAAGTAGAAATTAACAACAGGAAGAGCAAGGAAAAAAAATCAAACACATGGAAACTGAATAATGCCTGGCTTAAAAACCATTGGGTAATAGAGGAAATCAAAGATGGAATAAAAAAATTCCTAGAATCAAATGAGAACGGAAACACACCGTACCAAAACCTTGGGGACACAACAAAGGCTCAGAGGTCAATTTATTGCAATAGATGCACACATCAAAAAAGAAGAGACAAAATCAAAACAACTTGAACGAATAGAAAGAGAACAGCAAAAGAAACAGCCACCAGAAGAAAGGAAATAATAAAGATCACAGCAGAAACAAATGGAATAGAGAATAGAAAAACAATAGAAAGAATCAACAAAACCAAAAGTTGGTTCTTTAAAAGGATCAACAAAATCAAGAAATCATTGGCAAAATTGACAAAACAAAAACAGGAGAGGATGCAAATAACCCAAATAAGAAATGAAATGTGGGACATTACAACACAAATAAAAAGGATCATAACAGACTACTATGAAAAATTATACTCCACCAAATTTGAAAACCTAGAGGAAATGGACGAATTTCTAGAAAAACACTACCTACCCAAACTAACACAAACTGATGTTGAAAATCTGAGCAGACCCATAACAAAGAAGAGATTGAAAAAAAAACAAAAAAACAAAACAAAAAAAACTCCCAACAACAAGAAAAAAGCCCTGACTCAGATGGCTTCACTGCAGAATTCTACCAAACATTCAGAGAAGAGCTTACACCACTACTACTCAAACTATTTCAGAACATAAAAACGGAAGGGAGACTTCTGAATTCATTCTATGAAGCCAGCATAACCCTGATACCAAAACCAGGCAAAGACACCACAAAAAAAGAAACTTACAGACCAATATCTCTCATGAATACAGATGCAAAAATTGCAACAAAACTCTAGCCAATAGAATTCAGCATCATAAATATATATATATATATACCACCACCAAGTGGGATTCATACCAGGTATGCAAGGATAGTTCAACATTAGAAAATCAATCAACGTGATCCACTACGTAAGAAAAGTAAAGAATCACATGGTCATCTCAATTGATGCAGAAAAGCCCAACATGCATTCCTGATAAAAACTCTCAATAAAATAGGTATAGAGGGGAAATTCCTCAACATAATAAACGACATCTATACAAAACATCCATTAATAATTGGAACCTGAAATGTATGAAGTATGAGTCTAGGAAAATTGGAGGTCATCAAAAATGAAATGGAATGCATAAACACTGATATCCTAGGCATTAGTGAGCTGAAATGGACTAGTATTGGCCATTTTGAATGGGACAATCATATGGTCTACTGTGCCAGGAATGACAACTTGAAGAGGAATGGCATTGCATTCATGGTCAAAAAGAACATTTTGAGATCTATCTTGAAGTACAAAGCTGTCAGTGATAGGATAATATCCATATGCCTACAAGGAAGACCAGGTAATACAACTATTTTCAAATTTATGCACCAACCACTAGAGCCAAAGATGAAGAAATTGAAGATTTATACCAACATCTGCAGTCTGAAATTGATCAAACATGCAATCAGGATGCATAGATAATTACTGGAGATTGGAATGTGAAAGTTGGAAACAAAGAAGGACTGGTGGTTGGAAAATATGGCCTTGGTGATAGAAATTATGCCAGAGATTGCATGATAGAATTTTGCAAGACCAACGACTTCTTCATTGCAAATACCTTCTTTCACCAACATAAACGGCAACTATACACATGGAACTTGCTAGATGGAATACACCGGAATCAAATGCACTACATCTGTAGAAAGAGAAGATGGAAAAGCTGTTTATCATCAGTCAGAACAAGGCCGGGGGCTGGCTGTGAAATAGACCATCAATTGCTCATATGCAAGTTGAAGTTGAAACTGAAGAAAATTAGAACAAGTTGACTAGAGCCAAACTACAACCTTGAGCATATCCTACCTGAATTTAGAGACCATCTCAAGAATAGATTTGATGTGTTGAACACTAATGACTGAAGACCAGACGACTTATGGAATGACATCAAGGACATCATACACGAAGAAAGCAAGAGGTCATTAACAAGACAGGAAAGAAAGAAAATACCAAAATGACTGTCAGAAGAGACTCTGAAACTTGTTCTTGAATGTCAAGTAGCTCAAGCGAAAGAAAGAAATGATGAAGTAAAAGATTGGAATAGAAGATTTCAAAGGGTGTCTCGAGAAGACAAAGTATTATACAGACATGTGCAAAGACCTGGAGATGGAAAAGCAAAAGGGAAGAACACACTGCATTTCTCAAGCTAAAAAAAAAAAAAAAACTGAAGAAAAAATTCAAGCCTCAAGTTGCAATACTGAAGGATTCTATGAGGAAAATGGTAAATGACTCAGGAAGCATCAAAAGAAGATGGAATACAGAGTCACTATTTTTTTTATATAACAAAAAGAATTGGTCAATATTCAACTATTTCAGGAGATACCATGTGAGTGGGAACCAATGGTACTGAAGGAAGAAGTCCAAGCTGCACTGAAGGCATTGGAGAAAAACAAGGCTCCAGGAATTGATGAAATACCAATTGAGATGTTTCAACAAATAGATGCAGCACTGGCAGCACTCACTCGTCTATGCCAAGAAATCTGGAAGACAGCTACCTGGCCAACCGACTGGAAGAGATCTATATTTATGCCTATTCCCAAGAAAGGTGATCCCACTAAATGCAGAAATTATTGAATAATATCATTAATATCACACGCAAGTAAAATTTTGCTGAAGATCATTCAAAAGCAGCTGCAGCAGTATATCGGCAGGGAACTGCCAGAAATTCAAGCCGGATTCAGAAGAGGATGCAGAACCAGGGATGTCCTTGCTGAGGTCAGATAGATTCTGGCTGAAAGCAGAGAATAACAGAAAGATGATTTTAAAAAAAACCAAACCTGTGTTTTATTGACTGTGCAAAGGCTTTCGACTCTGTGGGTCAGAACAAATTATGGGTAACATTTCAAAGAATAGAAATACCAGAACACTTAGTTGTGCTCATGAGGAACCTGTACACAGACCAAGAGGCAGTAGTTTGAACAGAATAAGAGGATACCGCGTGGCTTAAAGTCAGGAAAGGTGTATGCCAGGGCTGTATCCTTTCACCATACCTATTCAATCTGTATGCTGAGCAAATAATCCGAGATGCTGGACTATGTGAAGAAGAACGGGGGATCAGGATTGGAGGAAGACTCATTAACAACCTGCGTTATGCAGATGACACAACCTGACTTGCTGAAAGTGAAGAGGATTGGAAGCACTGACTGATGAAGATCAAAAGGATCCACAGCCTTCAGTATGGATTGCACCTCAACATAAAGAAAACAAAAATACTCACAATTGGACCAATAAGCAACATCATGATTAATAGGGAAAAGATTGAAATTGTTAAAGATTTCATTTTACTTGTATCCACAATCAACACTCATAAAAGCAGCAGTCAGAAAATCAAAAGATGCATTGCACTGGACATATCTGCTGCAAAAGACCTCTTTAAAGCGTTGAAAAGCAAAGATGTCACCTTGAACACTAAGGTTCGCCTCACTGAAACCATGGTGTTTTCGATCTCCTCCTATGCATGTGAAAGCTGGATGATATATAAGAAAGACTGAAGAAGAATTGACAGCTTTGAACTGTGGTGTTGGAGAAGAATATTGAATATACCATGAACTGCCAAAGGAATGAACAACTCTGTCTTGGAAGAAGTACAACCAGAATGCTCCTTAGAAGCAAGGATGGCAAGACTACATCTCATATACTTTGGACATGATGTCAGGAGAGATCAGTTCCTGGAGAAGGACATCATGTTTGATAAAGTAGAGGGTCAATGAAAAAGAAGAAGACCTTCAGTGAGATGGATTGACACAGTGGCTGCAACAATGGGCTTTAAGCATAACAACAATTATGATTATGGTGCAGGATCGGGCAATGTTTCATTCTCTTGTACATGGGGTTGCTATGGGTCAGAACCAACTCAATGGTACCTAGCAACAGCAACAATATACAAAAGCAACAGCCAATGTCATTCTTAATGGAGAGATGCTGAAAACATTTCCCTTGAGAATGGGAACAAGACAAGGATGTCCTTTATCACCCCTCTTATTTAACACTGTGCTGGAAGTCCAAGCTAGAGCAATAAGGCAAGAAAAAGAAGTAAAGTGTATCCAAATCGGTAATGAAGAAGTTAAACTGTTCCTATTTGTGGATGATATGATACTATACATAGAAAACCCAAAAGACTCCATGAGAAAACTACTGGAACTAACAGATTCAGCAGAATATAATATAAACACACAAAAATCAGTTGGATTCATATACACCAATAAAAAGAATGAAGAAAAGGAAATCAGGTAAACAATACCATTTATAATAGCCCCTAAAGAAATAAAATTCTTAGGAATAAATCTAACCAGGGACAAAAAGACCTATACAAAGAAAACTACAAAACAGTACTGCAAGAAACCAAAACAGATCTACATAAATGGAAAAACATACTATGCTCATGCATAGGTGGACTCAATATTATGAAAATGTCAATCTTCCCAAAGCAATCTACAAACACAATGTGACCCTGATCCAAACACCAACAGCATTGTTTAAAGAGATGGAAAAACTAATCATTAACTTTATATGGAAAGGGAAGGAGCCTGGATAGGTAAAGCATTATTGAAGAAGAAGAATAAAGTAGGAGGACTCACACTACCTGGACTCAGAATCTACTATATAGCTGTGGTAGTCAAAACAGCTTGGTACTCGTACAACAGATACACTGACCAATGGAACAGAATTGAGAACCAGATGTAAATCCATCCATCTAAGGTCACCTGGTCTTTGACAAGGGCCCAAAGTCCATTAAATGGGGAAAAGACAGTCTTTTTAACAAATGATGCTGGCAAAACTGAATGTCCATCTGCAAAAAAAAGGGAACAGGACCCATACCTCACACCATACACAAAAACTAATTCAAAATGGATCAAAGACCTAAATATAAAATCAAATACTATAAAGGTACAGAAGAAAAACAGAAGCCCTATTGCACGGCATTAACAGGATACAATCCATAATTAACATCACACAAACTCCAGAAGATAAGCTAGATAACTGGGATCTTCTAAAAATTAAACACTTACGCTCATTAAAAGACCTCATCAAAAGAGTAAAATGCGATCCTACAGACTGGGAAAAATTTTTTGGCTATGACAAATAGGACAAATGCCTAATCTCTGAAATCTACAGAAAAACCTAACACTTCTACAACAAAAAGACAATCCAATTAAAAAATGGGCAGAGGAAATGAACAGACACTTCACCAAAGAAGATACTCATAAGGCTAACAGACACATGAGGAAATGCTCGTGATGACTAGCCATTAGAGAAATGCAAATCAAAACCACAATGAGATTCCATCTCACCCCAGCATTACTGGCACGAATCAAAAAAACAGAAAATAGCGGATGTCGGAGAGGCTGCAGAGAGATGGGAACTCTTATGCACTGCTGGTGGGAAAGCAAAATGGTACAACCATTTTGGAAGATAATATGGCGCTTCCTGAGAAAGCTAGAAATAGAAATACTATATAATCTAGCAATTCCACCCCTAGGAATATATCCTAGAGAAATAAGAGCCATCACATGAATTTACATATGCGCACCCATGTTCATTGCAGCATTGTTCACAATAGCAAAAAGATAGAAACAACCTAGATGCCCATTAACAGAAGAATGGATAAACAAACTATGGTACACACACACAGTGGAATATTAAGCAACAATAAAGAATAGTGATGAATCTGTGAAGCATCTCATAACATGGATGAATATGGAGGGCGTTATGCTGAGTGAAATAAGGCAATCAGAAAAGGACAAATATTGTGTGAGACCACTACTATAAAAACTCACGAAAAGATTTACACAAAAAAAGAAACAATCTTTGATGGTTACCAGGGAGGGGAGGGGTGGGGATGGAAAAATGAAGGGTAAGACAGTACACAATACTGGGGAAATCAGCACAGCTTGATGAAGGCAAGGTCATGGAAGCTCCATAGACACATCCAAACTCCCTGAGGGACCAAATTACTGGGCTGAGGGCTGTGGGGACCATGGTCACTGGGAACATCTAGCTCAACTGGCATAACATAGTTCATAAAGAAAGTGTTCTATGTTCTACTTTGGTGAGTAGCATCTGGGGTCTTAAAAGCTGTGAGTGGCCGTCTAAGATACTCCACTGGTGTCACCTTGTCTTGAGCAAGGGAGAAAACCAAAGACACATGGCAAAGATTAGCTCAAAGGACTAAGGGACCACAGCTACAACAGCCTCCACCAGACTGAGTCTAGCACAACCAGGTGGTACCTGGTTACCACCACTGACTGCTCTGACAGGGATCACAATGGAGGGTCCTGGACAGAGCTGGAGAAAAATGTAGAACAAAATTCTATATGACACACACACAAAAAGACTAGACTTACTGGTCTGACAGAGACTGGAGAAACCCAAGAGTATGGCCTCCAGACACCCTTGTAGCTCAATAATGAAGTCACTCCTAAGGTTTACCCTTCAGCCAAAGATTAGACAAGCCCATAAAAGAAAACGAGACTAAATGGGCACACCATCCTGGGGAAAGGACGAGAAGACAGGAGGGGACAGGAAAACTGGTAATGGGGAACCTAAAGCTGAGAAGGGGAGAGTGTTGACATGTTGTGGGGGTGGCAACCAATGTCACAAAACAATATGGTATTAATTAATTAGAAGCTAGTTTGCTCTGTAAACCTTCACCGACAGTACAATAAAAGAGAAGAAAAGAGGAGGCGGGGCCAAGATGGCTGACTAGGTAGAAGCTACCTCAGATCCCTCTTGCAACAAAGACTCGGAAAAACAAGTGAATCGATCACATACATGACAATCTACGAACCCTGACCATCAAACACAGATCTAAAGAGTTGACCTGAGTGACAGAGACTGAGAATGAACAACCACGGGGAAGCAGCGACTGTTTTCGGAAACTGGAGCCAGCGTCCCAGTCAGGAAACCTTGGTGCCGGGCTTTGGACTGGGCACAGGGGAGCTGAGCACAGCATCCTGAGATGGCGCAAACATGGGACACAGCCCTAGCCCCCAGAAGTGACCTCGGGGGAAGCCCAGCCAGTGCATGCAGGCAGCGCAGTGACGTGGCTGACTGGAGGAGAAGTCACCAGGAGGCAGTGACTGGTTTTGGAGCCTGGAGTGTGGCGTCCCAGCTGGGGAACCTAGGCGCTGGGCTTTGGACTGGGAGCAGAGGAACTGACCAGGGCTTCTGAGACAGCACAAGCATGGGACGCGGGCCTGACCCTCGGGGGCAATCTCGACCCAGACAACGCACACAGGCTACACACCCCTTGGGAATCTCAGATAAAACAGTCATCAACATTAACACTGGAATTTCCTGAGCCAGAGAGTGAAGTGTGCTGCGTTTTTTTTTGGTCTTTTCCTAACCCATTCTCCTGGCCTGAGAGAAGCAGCTACAAAAAACCCAGGGACCAAAAATCCTTCCCTAATTGGACTAAAAACACAGAACCAGCTCCAGCCAAACATATGTGATCCACACAGTCTTGGGTTTTCATCCCTACAGGGAACAAGGTGGCTATTATAATGCAAAGGCAATTCTGATAGGGATCTGACTGTAATTGTTTTAGCGGATTACTGGAAAGACAAGTCTCCCAGGTCTGATATCTCTGCGTATTCAACAGAGCCCTCACTGACCCACATCAGGGAACTGAGGGCTGAAGCTCCCCCCAGACCACCTAGCCTCCTGCCTTAGGGGTCTAAGGAGGGTGACACCAATCTGTACAGGTACTTGCATTGGGGACCTAAGGTACAGCTGCAGAGCCCACCCACCAAAGTGCTTTAGGAATAGAGACACACCTACCTCACTGGCACTTGGGGGAAGCCTGTTGGCATCCTACCCCCCCGCCCCCGGAGTGTGAAACCCTGCTACTACCAGAATCTGGTGCACACAATTATCACCACTACTTCTCTAGGTGGATAGGTGACAGTCTGCACCACACACTTGATGACCCAAAATCAGATTCTACTCAAGAATAGTGAATGGACTCTTAGGCTTATATATCTGGTAACAGCCCAAACCAGCTAGTAATAGGACATAAGTGATTCAAGGGCTACAACAATCAAGACAGAGCAATCTAGTAGCCCATCTACGTATATTGAAAGAAAACAAAACAAGATAAGACTCAGTGAGTTATAGAATAAATCACTACAATATCTTAGGGATGGCTCGGAGACAGCAGTCGATATCAAACCACGTAAAGAAGCAGACCATGATTGCTTCTACAACTCCCCAAACTAAAGAATCAAAATCTTTCCCAAATGAAGATACAATCCTGGAATTGCCAGATGCAGAATATAAAAAACTAATTTACAGAATGCTTCAAGACATCAGGGATGACCTCAGAAATGAAATAAGGCAATCTACAGAAAAAGCCAAGGAACACACTGATAAAGCAGTTGAAGAACTCAAAAAGATTATTCAAGAACATAATGGAAAAATTAATAAGCTGCAAGAATCCATAGAGAGATAGCATTCAGAAGTCCAAAAGATTAACAGTAAAATTATAGAATTAGACAACTCAATAGGAAGTCAGAGGAGCAGACTCAAGCAATTGGAAAGCAGGGTGGGGGATCTGGAGGACCAGGGAATTGACACGAATATAGCTGAAAAAATCAGATAAAATAATTAAAAAAAATGAAGAAACCCTAAGAATCATGTGGGACTCTATCAAGAAGAATAACTTGCGTGTGATTGGAGTCCCAGAGAGAATAGTTGAAGGTCTGTTGGCACAAAACTTCCCTGACATCATGAAAGGCGAAAGGATATCTATCCAAGATGCTCATCGAACCCCATTTAAGATTGATCCAAAGAGAAAATCACCAAGACATATTATCATCAAACTTGCCAAAACCAAAGATAAAGAGAAAATTTTAAAAGCAGCCAGGGAGAAAAGAAAGGTCTCCTACAATGGAGAATCAATAAGAATAAGTTCAGACTACTCAGCAGAAACCATGCAGGCAAGAAGGCAATGGGATGACATATATAGAGCACTGAAGGAGAAAAACTGCCAGCCAAGGATCATATATCCAGCAAAACTCTCTCTCAAATATGAAGGTGAAATTAAAACATTTACGGATAAACACAAGCTTAGAGAATTTGCAAAAACCAAACCAAAGCTACAAGAAATACCAAAGGAAATTGGTCAGAAAACCAATAATATCAGATACCAACACAACACAAGGTCACAGAACAGGACATCCTGATATCAACTCAAACAGGGAAATCACAAAAACAAATTAAGATTAATTTAAAAAAGAAAAAAACGCTCAAAACAGGGAATCATTGAAGTCCATATGTAAAAGATCACAATAATCAAAAAGAGGGACTAAATACAGGTGGCACAGAACTGCCATATGGAGAGGGAAACAAGGCGATATAGGACAATACAAGTTAGGTTTTTACTTAGAAAAATAGGGGTAAATATTAAAGTAACTACAAAGAGGCATAACAACTCCATAACTCAAAACAAAAACCAAGAAAAACATAACGACTCAGCAAACATAAAGTCAAATACTATGAAAATGAGGAACACACAATTTACAAAGAAAAAAGTCTCAGCACAAAAAAGTAAGTGGAAAAATGAAATTGTCAACAACACACATAAGGCATCAAAATGACAGCACTAAATACGTACTTATCTATAATTACGCTGAATGTAAATGGACTAAATGCACCAATAAAGAGACAGAGAGTCACAGACTGGATAAAGAAATACGATCCGTCTATATGCTGCCTACAAGAGACACACCTTAGACTTAGAGACACAAACAAACTAAAACTCAAAGGATGGAAAAAAATATATCAAGCAAACAACAAGCAAAAAAGACCAGGAGTAGCAATATTAATTTCTGACAAAATAGACTTTAAAGTTAAATCCACCACAAAGGATAAAGAAGGACACTACATAATGATTAAAGGGACAATTGATCAGGAAGACATAACCATATTAAATATTTATGCACCCAATGACAGGGTGGCAAGATACATAAACCAAACTTTAACAGAACTGAAAAGTGAGATAGACACCTCCACAATTATAGTAGGAGACTTCAACACACCACTTTCGGAGAAGGACAGGACTTCCAGTAAGAACCTCAATATAGACACGGAAGACCGAATTGCTACAATCAACCAACTTGACTTCATAGACTTATACAGAACACTCCACCCAACTGCTGCAAAGTATACTTTTTTTTCTAGCGCACATGGAACATTCTCTAGAAGAGACCACATATTAGGTCATAAAACAAACCTTTGCAGAAACCAAAACATCGAAATATTACAAAGCATCTTCTCAGACCACAAGGCCATAAAAGTGGAAATCAATAACAGAAAAATTAGGGAAAAATCAAATACTTGGAAACTGAACAATACCCTGCTGAAAAAAGACTGGGTTATAGAAGACATTAAGGAGGGAATAAAGAAATTCATAGAATGCAATGAGAATGAAAACACTTGCTATCAAAACCTCTGGGACACAGCAAAAGCAGTGCTCAGAGGTCAATTTATATCGATAAATGCACACATACAAAAAGAAGAAAGAGCCCAAATCAGAGAACTGTCCCTACAACTTGAATAAATAGAAAGTGAGCAACAAAAGAATCCATCAGGCACCAGAAGAAAACAAATAATAAAAATTAGAGCTGAACTAAATGAATTAGAGAACAGAAAAACAATTGAAAGAATTAACAAAGCCAAAAGCTGGTTCTTTGAAAAAATTAACAAAATTGATGAACCATTGGCCAGACTGACTAAAGAAATACAGGAAACAAATAACCCGAATAAGAAACGAGATGGGCCACATCACAACAGACCCAACTGAAATTAAAAGAATCATATCAGATTATTACAAAAAATTGTACTCTGTCAAATTTGCAAACCTAGAAGAAATGGATGAATTCCTAGAAAAACACTACCTACCTAAACTAACACAATCAGAAGTAGAACAACTAAATAGACCCATAACAAAAAAAGAGATTGAAACGGTAATCAAAAAACTTCCAACAAAAAAAAGCCCTGGCCCGGACGGCTTCACTGCAGAGTTCTATGAAACTTTCAGAAAAGAGTTAACACCACTACTACTAAAGGTATTTCAAAGCATAGAAAATGACAGAATACTACCTAACTCATTCTATGAAGCCACCGTATTCCTGATTCCAAAACCAGGTAAAGACATCACAAAAAAAGAAAATTACAGACATATATCCCTCATGAATATAGATGCAAAAATCCTCAACAAAATTCTAGACAATAGAATTCAACAGCATATCAAAAAAATAATCCACCACGACTAAGTGGGATTTATACCAGGTATGCAAGGCTGGTTTAATATTAGAAAAACCATTAATGTAATCCACCATAAAAATAAAACAAAAGACAAAAACCACATGATCTTGTCACTTGATGCAGAAAAGGCATTTGACAAAGTCCAACACCCATTCATGATAAAAACTCTCAGCAAAACAGGAATTGAAGGAAAATTCCTCAACATAATAAAGGGCATCCATACAAAGCCAACAGCCAACATCACTCTAAATGGAGAGAGCCTGAAAGCATTTCCCTTGAGAACGGGAACCAGACAAGAATGCCCTTTATCACTGCTCTTATTCAACATTGTGCTAGAGGTCCTAGCCAGAGCAATCAGGCTAGACAAAGAAATAAAGGGCATCCGGATTGGCAAGGAGGAAGTAAAATTATCACTATTTGCAGATGACATGATCTTATACACAGAAAACCCTAAGGAATCCTCCAGAAAACTACTGAAACTAATAGAAGAGTTTGGCAGAGTCTCAGGTTATAAGATAAACATACAAAAATCACTAGGATTCCTCTACATCAACAAAAAGAACATCGAAGAGGAAATCACCAAATCAATACCATTCACAGTAGCCCCCAAGAAGATAAAATACTTAGGAATAAATCTTACCAAGGATGTAAAAGACCTATACAAAGAAAACTACAAAGTACTAGTGCAAGAAACTAAAAAGGACCTACATAAGTGGAAAAACATACCTTGCTCATGGATAGGAAGACAACATAGTAAAAATGTCTATTCTACCAAAAGCCATCTATACATACAATGCACTTCCAATCCAAATTCCAATGACATTTTTTAATGTGATGGAGAAACAAATCACCAACTTCATATGGAAGGGAAAGAAGCCTCGGATAAGCAAAGCATTACTGAAAAAGAAGAAGAAAGTGGGAGGCCTCACTCTACCTGATTTTAGAACCTATTATACAGCCACAGTAGTCAAAACAGCCTGGTACTGGTATAACAACAGGCACATAGACCAATGGAACAGAATTGAGAACCCAGATATAAATCCATCCATATATGAGCAGCTGATATTTGACAAAGGCCCAGTGTCAATTAATTAGGGAAAAGATAGTCTTTTTAGCAAAAGGTGCTGGCATAACTGGATATCCTTTTGCAAAAAAATGAAACAGGACCCATACCTCACACCATGCACAAAAACTAACTCCAAGTAGATCAAAGACCTAAACATAAAGACTAAAACGATAAAGATCATGGAAGAAAAAGTAGGGACAACGTTAGGAGCCCGAATACAAGGCATAAAGAGAATACAAAACATTACCAAAAATGACGAAGAGAAACCAGATAACTGGGAGCTCCTAAAAATCAAACACCTATGCTCATCTAAAGACTTCACCAAAAGAGTAAAAAGACCACCTACAGACTGGTAAAGAATTTTCAGCTATGACATCTCCGACCAGCGCCTGATCTGTAAAATCTATATGATTCTGTTAAAACTCAACCACAAAAAGACAAACAACCCAATCAAGAAGTGGGCAAAGGATATGAACACGCACTTCACTAAAGAAGATATTCAGGCAGCTAACAGATACATGAGAAAATGCTCTCGATCATTAGCCATTAGAGAAATGCAAATTAAAACTACGATGAGATTCCAACTCACTCCAACAAGGCTGGCATTAATCCAAAAAACACAAAATAATAAATGTTGGAGAGGCTGCGGAGAGGTTGGAACTCTTATACACTGCTAGTGGGAATGTAAAATGGTACAACCACTTTGGAAATCTATCTGGCGTTTCCTTAAAAAGTTAGAAATAGAACTACCATACAACCCAGAAATTCCACTCCTCGGAATATACCCTAGAGAAATAAGAGCCTTTACACGAACAGATATATGCACACCCATGTTTATCGCAGCTCTGTTTACAATAGGAAAAAGCTGGAAGCAACCAAGGTGTCCATCAATGGATGAATGGGTAAATAAATTGTGGTATATTCACACAATGGAATACTATGCATCGATAAAGAACAGTGATGAATCTGAAACATTTCATAACATGGAGGAACCTGGAAGGCATTATGCTGAGTGAAATTAGTCAGAGGCAAAAGGACAAATATTGTATAAGACCACTATTATAAGATCGTGAGAAACAGTACAAACTGAGAAGAACACATACTTTTGTGGTTACGAGGGGGGGAGGGAGGGTGGGAGAGGGTTATTTACCGATTAGTTAGTAGATAAGAACTACTTTAGGTGAAAGGAAGGACAATACTCAATACAGGGAAGGTCAGCTCAACTGGACTGGACCAAAAGCAAAGAAGTTTCCGGGATAAAGTGAATGCTTCAAAGGTCAGCGGAGGAAGGGCAGGGGTTGGGGACTATGGCTTAAGGGGACTTCTAATCAATTGTCAAAATAATTCTATTATGAAAACATTCTGCAACCCACTTTGAAATGTGGCGTCTGGGGTCTTAAATGCTAACAAGCGGCCATCTAAGATGCATCAATTGGTCTCAACCCACCTGGATCAAAGGAGAATGAAGAACACCAAGGTCACACGATAACTATGAGTCCAAGAGACAGAAAGGGCCACATGAATCAGACTTACATCATCCTGAGACCAGAAGAACTAGATGGTGCCCGGCTACAACCGATGACTGCCCTGACAGGGAGCACAACAGAGAACCCCTGAGGGAGCAGGAGATCAGTGGGATGCAGACCCTAAATTCTCATAAAAAGACCAGACTTAATGGTTTGACTGAGACTAGAGGAATCCCGGCGGTCATGGTCCCCAAACCTTCTGTTGGCCCAGGACAGGAACCATTCCCAAAGACAACTCATCAGACATGGAAGGGACTGGACAATGGGCTGGAGAGAGATGCTGAATGAAGAGTGAGCTACTTGTATCAGGTGGACACTTGAGACTGTGTTGGCATCTCATGTCTGGAGGGGAGATAGGAGGGTAGAGAGGGTTAGAAACTGGCAAAATTGTCACGAAAGGAGAGACTGAAAGGAGGGAGCGGGCTGACTCATTAGGGGGAGAGTAAGTGGGAGTATGGAGTAAGGTGTATATAAGCTTATATGTGACAGACAGACTTGATTTGTAAACTTTCACTTAAAGCACAATAAAAATTATTTAAAAAAAAGAGAAGAAAAGAAAAAGAATTTAACATCTAAGAAAAAAAAACTGTAAAAGAATAAAATTGTTTCATAAAGCTGAAAAAAAAAAAAAAAAAGTACCAAGCAGAAAATCCCACAAGCGCAGGGCATTTTTAGGGCAGTGAAACTTTGCTGTATGAAATTTAATGGTGGACACATGACATTAAAGCATTCATCAAAACCTATAGGACTGTACAGCATGGATAGCAAACCCCAATGTAAACTACAGATTTTAGTTCATAATAATAAGGCATCATATTGGTTCATCAATTATAACAAAGGTACCACACCAATGTAAGATGTTAATAATAGGAGAAACTGTGTGCAGAGAAGAGAGGGGGTTTATGGGAACTTTCTGCACAATTTTTCTGTAAACCCAAAACTACTCTCTCTATAAAAAAAAAATCTCTTAAAACGAAACAAAACAAAGCCCCAGCAACCTAGATGTTCCAGTCTGTTTCACAGTTCCTATGTGACTACGTATAAAAACAATCACAGTTGTTTTTCCCCTGCACTCCTGACCATGGAAGTAGAAGCACCACCATCTTACACTCCTGGACCCCAGGAATTTAGCTTCCACTGCTGGAAATGGGGCTTTCTCTTTCCCTCTGTCTAGGGTTACAATTCTTTAAACAAATGTGTCAGTGTAAACCGGCAAGAGTCACCTTCCTCAGTTCCTGAGCAGTACGATTTCCAACTTAACCTGTGACCCAAAGCCAAAACCATACACATTGCTGTTGATTTTGACTCATAGTGACCCTGTAGGACAGCGTAGAACTGCCCTATAGGGTTTCCAAGGAGCGCCTGGTGGATTCAAACTGCCCACCTTTTGGTTACCAGTTGAGCCACTGTGCCACCAGGGCTCCCACTGTCACCAAGGTGAACGGTAATAACAGTGCTTATCTATTAGACTCTCTGTAAGGCACTTTACACAATGATCTCACCACTGATGAAGTAAACCTGTTTAAGTCATTTGCTGATGTGGCACGACTCAAAATGAGAAGAAACATCTGCAAACATCCATTAATAATCGGAACCTGGAATGTACGAAGTATGAATCTAGGAAAATTGGAAATCATCAAAAATGAAATGGAACGCATGAACATCGATATCCTAGGCATTAGTGAGCTGAAATGGACTGGTATTGGCCATTTTGAATCGGACAATCATATAGTCTACTATTCTGGGAATGACAAAGAGGAATGGTGTTGCATTCATCGTCAAAAAGAATGTTTCAAGATCTATCCTGAAGTACAATGCTGCCAGTGATAGGATAATATCCATATGCCTACAAGGAAGACCAGTTAATATGACTATTATTCAAATTTATGCACCAACCACTACGGCCAAAGATGAAGAAATAGAAGATTTTTATCAGCTGCTACAGTCTGAAATCGATCGAATGTGCAATCAAGATGCATTGATAATTACTGGCGATTGGAATGTGAAAGTTGGAAACAAAGAAGAAGGATCAGTAGTTGGAAAATATGGCCTTGGTGATAGAAACAATGCCGGATAACAAATGATAGAATTTTGCAAGACCAACGACTTCTTCATTGCAAATACCTTCTTTCGCCAGCATAAACGGCTACTATACACATGGACCTCACCAGATGGAACACACAGAAATCAAATTGACTACATCTGTGGAAAGAGATGATGGAAAAGCTCAATATCATCAGTCAGAACAAGGCCAGGGGCCAACTGTGGAACAGACCACCAATTGCTCATATGCAAGTTCAAGCAGAAAGTGAAGAAAATCAGAGCAAGTCCACGAGAGCCAAAATATGACCTTGACTATATCCCACCTGAATTTAGAGACCATCTGAAGGATAGATTTGACGCATTGAACATTAGCGACTGCAGACCAAATGAGTTCTGGAATGACATCAAGGACATCATCCGTGAAGAAAGCAAGAGGTCACTGAAAAGACAGGAAAGAAAGAAACGACCAAGATGGATGTCGGAGACTCTGAAACTTGCTGTTGAGTGTCGAGCAGCTAAAGCAAAAGGAAGAATTGATGAAGTAAAAGAACTGAACAGAAGATTTCAAAGGGCCTCTCGAGAAGACAAAGTATTATAATGACATAAGCAAAGAGCTGGAGATGGAAAACCAAAAGGGAAGAACATGCTCAGCATTTCTCAAGCTGAAAGGACTGAAGAAAAAATTCAAGCCTCGAGTTGCAATAGTGAAGGATTCCATGAGGAAAATATTAAATGACGCAGGAAGCATCAAAGAAGATGGGAAGAATACACAGAGTCATTATACCAAAAAGAATTAGTTGATATTCAACCATTTCAAGAGGTGGCATATGATCAGGAACTGATGGTACTGAAGGAAGAAGTCCAAGCTGCTCTGAAGGCATTGGTGAAAAACAAGGCTCCAGGAATTGATGGAATATCAATTGAGATGTTTCAACAAACAGATGCAGCGCTGGAGGTGGTCACTCATCTATGCCAAGAAATATGGAAGACAGCTTCCTGGCCAACTGACTGGAAGATATCCATCCATATTGTAGCATGTATCAAGATTTCATTTGTCCTGCTAGCTGAGCAGTATTCCATTTTGTGTATGTACCATATTTTGTTTATCCATTCATCCACTGATGGGCATTGAGGTTGTTTCTACCTTTTGGCTATTGCGAATAGTGCTGCAATGAACGTTGGTGTACAAGTCTCTGAATCTCTGCTTTCAAGTCTTTTGGGTATATACCTAGGAGTGGAATTGCTGAGTCATATGGAAGTTGTATTTTTAATTTTTTGAGAAGCTGCCACACTGTTTTCCACAATGGCTATACCACTTTGCCTTCCGTCCAGCAGTGGATAAGTGTTCCAATTTCCCCACATCCTCGCCAACATTTGTTATTTTCTGTTTTTTTTTTTTTTAATCTTAGCCATCCTAATGGGAGCAAAATGGTATCTCTTTGTGTTTTTTTTTTCCTTCAGGTTTTAAAACTTCTTATTTGCCTATAAAAATTGTGCATTCCAATAATTAAAATCATTTGAACAAAAAAAATGGCATTCTGATTAAACTGATTAAACTACATTTTACGCCTGCAGGACACAGGACCTGATTTGCTTTTACTCAATATATTTATCCACTCTTGTCCCACCCAGCTCCTTCTTTCACAAATACACAAGTTCTTTTCCTTTCCTGCCAGCAAGACAGGCCAATAGGAGTGGCAGGCACAGCCTTCATTGGCAGTAGTTCTTGATTCTTTGATGTGAAAAGGGGCAGCACAGTCATTTAAACTTATCCAAACTCTTTGCATCTTTACAAAATTAAACAGCTAAAAGAAGGAAAATAAGAAGGCAATGCTTGTGGAATGCACAGTGCGTGGTGGCACCGCCGCCTCATTACGGTTCCCCTGCTTGCTGCTCCAGTTCCATCGTTTCTTTGAAAGGCAGTGAATTTTTTTCTTGCAGTTTCTGTCTTCTCCAATTTCATCTAATTGAATTTCCCAATCTCAGCCATATTGGGTTTGTCAGACATGGTTGCAGAGGGAGCCAGTGGAGTCCATGTGTGCAATGGCTGCCACCTAGTGCCTTGCCGGGTGGAAAGCTTGTTGTGGTCTTGATTTGTGTCTTTCTGATGGCTAATAACGCTGTACATCATTTCATGTCTGGTGGCCATTCACTGTCCTCTTTGATGAAATGTCTATCGAAGTCCTTTGCCCATTTTATGACTGGGTTGTCTTTTTGTTAGTAAGCTGTCAAAGTTATATATATTGTTGTTGCTGTTAGGTGCCGTCGAGTCGATTCCGACTCATAGCGACCCTATGCACAACAGAACAAAACATTGCCTGGTCCTGCGCCATCCTTACAATCGTTGTTATGCTTGAGCTCATCGTTGCATCTACTGTGTCAATCCACCTCGTTGAGGGTCTTCCTCTTTTCCGTTGACCCTGTACTCTGCCAAGCATGATGTCCTTCTCCAGGGACTGATCCCTCCTGACAACATGTCCAAAGTATGTAAGATGCAGTCTCGCCATCCTTGCTTCTAAGGAGCATTCTGGTTGTACTTCTTCCAAGACAGATTTGTTTGTTCTTTTGGCAGTCCGTGGTATATTCAATATTCTTCACCAACACCACAGTTCAAAGGCGTCAGTTCTTCTTCGGTCTTCCTTATTCATTGTCCAGCTTTCACATGCATGTGATGTGATTGAAAATACCATGGCTTGGGTCAGGCGCACCTTAGTCTTCAGGGTGACATCTTTGCTCTTCAACACTTTGAAGAGGTCCTTTGCAGCAGATTTGCCCAATGCAATGCGTCTTTTGATTTCTTGACTGCTGCTTCCATGGCTGATGATAGTGGATCCAAGTAAAATGAAATCCTTGACAACTTCAGTCTTTTCTCCATTTATCATGATGTTGCTCATTGGTCCAGTTGTGAGGATTTTTGTTTTCTTTATGTTGAGGTGTAATCCATACTGAAGGCTGTGGTCTTTGATCTTCATTAGTAAGTGCTTCAAGTCCTCTTGACTCTCAGCAAGCAAGGTTGTGTCATCTGCATAACACAGCTTGTTAATGAGTCTTCAATCTTGATGCCCCATTCTTCATATAGTCCAGCTTCTCATATTATTTGTTCAGCACACAGATTAAATAGGTATGGTGAAAGAATACAACTCTGACGCACACCTTTACTGACTTTAAACCAATCAGTATCCCCTTGTTCTGTCTGAACAACTACCTCTTGATCTATATAAAGGTTCCTCATGAGCACAATTAAGTGTTCTGGAATTCCCATTCTTTGCAGTGTTATCCATAGTGTGTTATGATCCACACAGTCAAATGCCTTTACATAATCAATAAAACACAGGTAAACACCCTTCTGGTATTCTCTGCTTTCAGCCAGGATCCATCTGACATCAGCAATGATATCCCTGGTTCCACGTCCTCTTCTGAAACCAGCCTGGATTTCTGGCAGTTCCCTGTCAATATACTGCTGCAGCCGTTTTTGAATGATCTTCAGCAGAATTTTGCTTGCGTGTGATATTAATGATATTGTTCTATAATTTCCACTTTTGGTTGGATCACCTTTCTTGGGAATAGGCATAAATATGGATCTCTTCCAATCAGCTGGCCAGGAAACTGTCTTCCATATTTCTTGGCAGAGACGAGTGAGCACCTCCAGCGCTGCATCTGTTTGTTGAAACATCTCAATTGATATTCCATCAATTCCTGGAGCCTTGTTTTTCACCAATGCCTTCAGAGCAGCTTGGACTTCTTCCTTCAGTACCATCGGTTCCTGATCATATGCCACCTCTTGAAATGGTTGAATATCGACTAATTCTTTTTGGTATAATGACTCTGTGTATTCCTTCCATCTTCTTTTGATGCTTCCTGCATCATTGAATCTTTTCCCCATGGAATCCTTCACTATTGCAACTCGAGGCTTGAATTTTTTCTTCAGTTCTTTCAGCTTGAGAAATGCCGAGCGTGTTCTTCCCTTTTGGTTTTCCATCTCCAGCTCTTTGCTTATGTCATTATAATACTTTTTTTGTCTTCTCGGGAGGCCCTTTGAAATCTTCTGTTCAGTTCTTTTACTTCATCAATTTTTCCTTTTGCTTTAGCTGCTCCACGCTTAACAGCAAGTTTCAGAGTCTCCTCTGAGATCCACATTGGTATTTTCTTTCTTTCCTGTCTTTTCAGTGACCTCTTTCTTTCTTCATGGATGATGTCCTTGATGTCATTCCAGAACTCGTCTGGTCTGCAGTCACTAGTGTTCAATGTGTCAAATCTATTCTTCGGATGGTCTCTAAATTCAGGTGGGATATAGTCAAGGTCATATTTTGGCTCTCGTGGACTTGCTCTGATTTTCTTCACTTTCTGCTTGAACTTGCATATGAGCAATTGGTGGTCTGTTCCACAGTTGGCCCCTGGCCTTGTTCTGACTGATGATATTGAGCTTTTCTATCGTCTCTTTCCAAAGATGTAGTCAATTTGATTTCTGTGTGTTCCATCTGGCGAGGTCCATGTGAATAGTAGCCGTTTATGTTGGTGAAAGAAGGTATTTGCAATGAAGAAGTCGTTGGTCTTGCAAAATTCTATCATTCGTTATCCGGCATTGTTTCTGTCACCAAGGCCATATTTTCCAACTACTGATCCTTCTTCTTTGTTTCCAACTTTCACATTCCAATCGCCAGTAATTATCAATGCATCTTGATTGCACATTCGATCGATTTCAGACTGTAGCAGCTGATAAAAATCTTCTATTTCTTCATCTTTGGCCGTAGTGGTTGGTGCGTAAATTTGAATAATAGTCATATTAATTGGTCTTCCTTGTAGGCATATGGATATTATCCTATCACTGACAGCTTTGTACTTCAGAATAGATCTTGAAATGTTCTTTTGACGATGAATGCAACACCATTCCTCTTCGAGTTGTCTTTCCCAGCATAGTAGAGTATATGATTGTCCAATGCAAAATGGCCCGTACTAGTCCATTTCAGCTCACTAATGCCTAGAATATTGATGTTTATGTGTTCCATTTCATTTTTGATGATTTCCAATTTTCCTAGATTCATACTTCGTACATTCCAGGTTCCGATTATTAATGGATGTTTGCAGCTGTTTCTTCTCATTTTGAGTCGTGCCACATCAGCAAATGAAGGTCCCTAAAGCTTTACTCCAACCACGTCATTAAGGTCGACTCTACTTTGAGGAGGCAGGTCTTAGTCATCTTTTCCGTGTCTTCCATCCTGGGGGGCTCATCTTCCAGCACTATATCAATGTTCCACTGCTATTCATAAGGTTTTCACTGGCTAATGCTTTTGAAGGACACCCTGTTGGCGTAGTGGTTAAGTGCTACGGCTATTAACCCTAAGGGTGGAAGTTCAAATCCACCAGGCACCCCTTGGAAACTCTATGGGGCAGTTCTACTCTGTCCTATAGGGTCACTGTGAGTCAGAATTGACTCGATGGCAATAGGTTTTTTGGTTTTAATGCTTTTCAGAAGTAGACTGCTGGGTCCTTCTTCCTAGTCTGTCTTAGTCTGGAAGCTCAGCTGAAACCTGTCCTCCATGGGTGACCCTGCTGGTATCTGAACACTGGTGGCATAGCTTCCAGCATCACAGCAACACACAAGCCCCCACAGTATGAAAAATTGATAGACATGTGGGGGCTGTCAAAGTTATATATATGTATATATATGTTATTAGATTTTTTTAATCAGATATATGGTTTCCAAAGATACTCTCTCAGTCAGTAGCTTGTCTTTTCACTTTTTCTGTAAAGCCTTTTGATGAACAAAACTTATTCATTTTTATGAGGTCCCATTTATTTATTTTTTCTTTTGCTGTTTGTGGTTTTATTATTATATTTAGATAATCCATTGTTAAAAGCTAGACCTGAGAGCATTGCCTCTGCTTGTTCTTCTAAGAATTTTATGGTTTTAGTTTGCACAATTAGTTCCTTAATCCATTTTGAATTTGTTTTTGTGTGTGTTGTGAGGCATGAATCCCGTTTCATTTTTCTGCATGTGGAAATCCAATTTTCTGAACACCATTTATTGGGCAGACACTCCTTTCCCCATCAAATGGACACAGTACCCTTATCAAAAATCAGTTGACCATAGATGTGTGGGTTTATTTCTGGACTCTCAATTCCATTCCATTGGCCTATGTGTCTGTTGTTATACCAGTACCAGGCTGTTTTGATTACTGTAGCTGTATAGTTTGTTTTAAAATCTGGAAGTGTGAGTCCTCCTACTTAGTTCTTCTCTTTCGACTTTGCTTTAACTATTCAACGCTTCTTCCCCTTTCATATAAAGTTGAGGATTGGTTTTTCCATTTCTGTAAAGAAGGCTATTGGAATTTTGATTGTGATTGCATTGAATCTATAGATCACTTAGGGCAGTATTGGCACCTTAATAATATTAAGTCTTCCAATCCATGAACATGGAACATCTTTTCATTCATTTAAGTCTTCTTCAATCTCTTTCAGCCATGTTTTATAATTCTAGGTATATGAGTTCTTCACATCCCTGGTTAGATTTATTCCTAGGTATTTTATTCTCATAGATACTATTGTAAAAGGAATGTTTGTCTAATTTCTCTTTCAGATTTCTCATTGCTGGTATGTGGAAACCCAAGTGATTTTTGTTTGTTGACCTTGTACCCAGCAACTTTGCTAAATTCCTCTATTAGCTCTAGAAGTTTTCTTGCAAACTCTTTAGGATTTTCTCTATGTAGGATCATGTCATCTATGTTAGAGATAATTTTACTTCTTCTTTTCCTATCCAGATAACTTCTATTTCTTTTTCTTGTCTTTTTGCTCTTGCTAGGACTTCTAATACAATATGAATTAGAAGTGGTGAAAACAGACAAGGGTTTGTTTTGTTCCCGATTTCAAGGGGAAAGCTCTCAGTCTTTTGCCATGAAGTATAATGTTGGCTGTTGGTTTTTCATATATGCCCTGAGTCATATGAAGGACTTTCCCTTCTATTCCAATCTTCTTTAGGGTTTTCATCAAGAAAGGGTATCGGATGTTATCAAATTCTTTTTTTTACATCCATAGAGATGATCATGTGGCTCGGTTTCTTTGTTCTATTGATGTGGTGTATTATGCTGATTGATTTTCTGATGTTGAGCCATCCGTGTATTCCTCAAATAAATTCCACTTTATCATGGTGTATGACTCTTACAATATGCTGTTGTATTCACTAGTGTTTTGTTGAGGATCTTTGCATCTATATTCACAAGAGATGTCAGCCTATAGTTTTCTTGTGGTGTCTTTGTCTCGTTTTGGTATCAGCCTTATGTTTGCTTCATAGTATTTCTTCCTTCCCTATCTTTTGGAAGAGTTTAAACAGTATTGGTGTCAATGCATCTCTAAATGTTTGGCAGAATCCCCCAGTGAAGTCATCTGGTTAAGGACTTTTTTATTGGGAGGTTTTTGATCACTGATTCAATCTCTTTACTTGTTATGGGTCTGTTGAGACTTTCTATTTCCTCTTGAGTCAGTTTCTGTAGGTTGTGTGCTTCTGAGAATTTGTCCATTTCATCTAGGTTATCCAGTTTGTTGGCATACAGTTATTCATAATATTTTGTCATAATTCTTTTTATTTCTATCAGATCAGTTTTAATGTCCCCTCTTTCATTTTTTATTTTGGTTATTTACATCTTCTTTATTTTTTTCTTTTTAATCTAGCTAAAGGTTTGTCAAGTTTTTTTATCTCCAAGAACCAACTTCTGGTTTTACTGATTCCTTCTATTGTTTTTCTGTTATTTTATTTTATTTATTTCTGCTCCAATCTTTCTTATTTCCTTTCTTCTGGTAGATTTAGGCTTAGTTTGCTCTTCTCTTTCTAGTTCCTGGAGTTGTTGAGTTAGGCTATTGATTTGAGATCTTTCTTCTTTTTTCATGTGGGCATTTATTGCTATAAAGTTTCCTTCTGAGTACTGCCTTTGCTGCATCCCATAAGTTTTGGTATGTTGTGCTTTCATTTTCATTTGCCTTTAAGAAGTTTGTGATTTCTCTTTTGATTTCTTCCTTGACCTGCTGGTAGTTTAATAGTGTGTTGTGTAATTTCCATATGTTTGTGTATTTTCCAGTTTCTTTTGTTATTTATTTCTAGCTTCACTCAGTTGTGATCAGAGAAAACACTTTGTATAATTTCAATATTTAAAAATTTATCACTACTTCCTTTATGACCTAACATGTGGTCTGTCCTGGAGAATGATCCATGTGCAGTGGAGTAGAATGTGTATTGTGCTGTTGTTGGGTGGAGTGTTGTATACATGGCTGTTAAATCTAGTTGGTTTATAGTGTCATTCAGGCTCTTTGCTTCCTTGTTGATCTTCTTTCTAAATGTTTGTCCAATATTGAAAATGGTGTATTAATGTCTCCAACTATTACTGTAGTGCTATCTATTTTTCCTTTCAAATTTATCAGTGTTTGCTTTATATATTTAGGTGCCCTGATGTTGGGTGCATATATATTTATGATTGTTAAAAAAATTTTTTAATTAAATTAATTTATTTATTTTAACATTAACTTCTCTTTATTAATATAATGACCATCTTTATCTCTTCCAACAGATTTTTGCCTTAAAGTCTACTTCGTCTAACATTGACACCCAGCTCTCTTTTGGTCATTATCTATGTGGAATGTTTTTTTCTATCCTTTCACTTTCAACATATTTGTGTCCTTGGTTCTAAGGTGTGTCTCTTGTAAACAACGTATAGTTGGATCATGTTACTTTTATCCGTTCTGCCTTTTGATTAGAACAATTAGTCCATTAACATTCACTGTATTTACAAATAAGAAGCGACTTACTTCTGTTGTTTTGTTATTTTTTTGTGTGTGTTTTAAGTCTTTTTTGTCTTTGTCCTTTCCTACTGCTTGCTTTTGTGTTTTGTTGATTTAGTGTAGTGAGCTATTTTGGTTCCTTTCTCCTTTCCTTTTGTATATGTTTCTTAGGTATTTTCTTAGTGGTTACCATAAATATTACTTTTAACAGCTTCTACTTTCGATGGCAGTGGTGGGTTATTTATAACATTCTAGGGTAAGTTGACACCAACTTAACTTCAGTAACATAAATTCTATATCTGTACCATTCCTGTCCTCTGTTTGTTGTTGTTATTATGTCTTCATATTTCATGTGCCCTGTACCATAATTTTATCCTTGTTTTTTATATATTTGTTATTAAAAAAATGAAGAACAAAACAATTAGAATTATAAAAAATGAATATCTTATTACTAGCCCTTATACTTGTCCATGACCTCTTTTATTAGGGAACTTTTTTTTAATGTATAACTTTGAATGGAAACCCTGGTGGCGTAGTGGCTAAGTGCTATGGCTGCTAACCAAAAGGTTGGCAGTTTGAATCCACCAGGCACTCCTTGGAAGCTCTACGGGGAAGTTCTACCCTGTCCTATAGGGTCACTTTGAGTCAGAATTGACTCAGTGGCAATGGGTTTGGTTTATAACTTTGAATCACTTTCTAGTGTCTTTTCCCTTCCATTTACAGAACTCCCATTAGTATTTTCTGTAGGGCTGGTTTGGTGGACACGAACTCTTAGTTTCTGCTTGTCTGGGAATGTTTTAATTTCACCCTCATTCTTGAAGAATAGTTTTGCTGGGTATAGTATTCTTGGTTGACTTTTTTTTCTTTGAGTATTATATTCAACTGCCTTCTGGCCTCCAGGGGGAGAAATCTGCACTTAAATTTATTGGGGATCTTTTGTATGTGACTGTTTTCTTCTCTCTTACTGCTTTCAGGATTCTGTCTTTATCTTTTTTTTTTTTCAGAGCATAACTATGATGTGTCCTGGTGTACATCTCTTTGGATTTATCCTGCTTGGGTCTTTTGAGCTTCTCGGTTTTGTAGATTCATTTCCTTTGTTAGATTGGGGAAATTTTCTGTCATTATTTCTTCAAATATTCTTTCTGTCCCTTTCTCTCTCTCATCTTCTTCTGGAATTTTCATGATGTGTATATTAAGTCTCTTGTTGTTGTGCCATAATTCCATTAAACTATGCTAAGCCTTCTTGAGCCTCCGTTTTTGTTTCTCTTTAGCCTCTGTAATTTTAACTATCTTATCCTCTAATTCAGTGATCCTTTCTTTTGCCTGATTAAGTCTGTTGGTAAGTCCTTCTATTGTGTTTCTCATTTATTTTCCCTTTCTGTTGTAATCTCTCTCTTTTTAGATATCATTTGGTTCTTCCCTCATTTTTCATATTTCTTTTTACTCTTTTTCTATGATTTCCCTTAGTTCTTTATGTTTAATGTTGTTGTATTATATTCTTCTATTTTTTCATTATTCTGTCATCCCTAGATGTGCTGTCACTCTTTTTGTCATGTTCATTTGGATGAGCCATTGTTTATCCGTTCTTTGTGTATCTTTTTTTTTTCTGGGGGAGGATTTTAATTTTTGAGGGTGTTAACTTTCTCAGTTCTCCCCAGTATTTGGTGTTTTTGCCTGTACAACTTTATGCAAAAAACTCTTTGGTTGGCAGAACCTTTGGCTTTTGCTTGCTGTTTCCGTTCCCTATCTGTGATAGCTCCTTCGACCTCCCTGTTTTAGGATTCAAAATTAGGATTCGAAAGTTCCAGTTCTCAGTTTTCAACTTCTAATCTCTCTCAAACACACCAGAGAACATGCTGCAGTTAATTAGTCCTCCAGCTGGCACCTCTACTCAGGCGCGATATTATACAGTAATCAATCTGTCCACCAGGGGGTGCAGTCCTCTTTCTCCGGTTATTAATCCTTTCCCTTCTCTGTTTCTGCAACCACATTTTTCAGCTGAAAAACTCACACCTGGCAAGCCCCCTTAGGGGGTGGTGTTACCCTCCAGTTTTGCCTGAGGCTTCTTATATCTGATCTGGCATTCAGGGGAAGCACAGGCCAACTTCTTCTGTTTTGGGGGGGCGCTGGCACTCCCCAGAAGGACCTCTGAGAGATCTGTCTCAGTTTTGGAGCCCTAATGCCCCTGTGATTGCTGAAGGTGGGGGCGAAGTCTTCACTAGGTGACCCTCTTCCTAGCTCCACTGTAGGGAACCTTCTGTAGCAGTTTGTATCAGTCCAGCAGTCAACAGTTATTAGGTGGGAGAGGGGCTGTTACACTCCAAAAAGACCCCCAGGGAGGTCTGCCTTGTTGCTATCAGAGCCTGCTCCATAGTATGTAGCCTCCACTCGAGATGCCTGCTTCCTAGGACACAGCAGCCCTAGTCAGCAGGCCTTGATGCTAACCAAAAGGGGGGCAGACAGACCCACACTAACCCCCAGGGAAGTCTGTACTGTTGGTTTCAGAGGCCTGAGCTGTGACATGTGCAGGGAGTCAGGTAGAGTGCTGACTATGAGAGCAGACTCCGCTGCAGAAGCCGTCTGTAACAATTCACAGTCGGCTTGCAGCTGATGGTATCCTGGTGGGGGAGGTGCTGGCACACTCCAAGCAGATCCCCAGAGAGGTCTGCCTTGTTGATTTTAGAGCAGAAACTTGGGGTCCTGCTTCTTTGTACAGGCAGGGGGTGTGGTGGTTACAGAAACAAGTTCTTTTTCTGGTGCCACTACCCCAGTTCACAGCAGCTGGCAGCCCACATGGGTGGGGAGGGCAGGGATGGTGGGAGGAACAATTTTCCTCCTGAACATGACTTCTTGATTCATTGGATCTTGCCTGTCTGCAGTTGCCCCACTGCTTTCCTCTGCTCTCTGATTCAGAGTCCCACAAAGTCAAGCACCATTTCCTTTGTTGTATTTGTGGGGGAGGGTCAGGTCAATGGTCTGTTTATGCTGCTATCTTTCCAGAATCACTTCATAGGGTTTTCAGTGGCAGATTTTTAAGAATTAGATCATTGGGCCCTTCTTCCGAGGCACTTCTGGGTGGACTTGAACCTCTAACCTTTTCCTTTAGCAGCCAAACACATTAACTGTTTGCGCCACCCAGGGGCTCCAATAATAATAATAATAATACCCACTAATACTCTATGTGGGCAGTTTTACCCTGTCCTATGGGGTCGCTATGGGTCGGGATCGACTCGATGGCACTGGGTTTTTTTAAATACTTTTGGGTGCTTACCATGTAGGCAGGTGGCATAGTGGTTAAGAGCTATGGCTGCTAACCAAAAGGTTTGTGGTTCAAATCCACCAGGCACTCCTTGGAAACACTATGGGGCAGTTCTACTCTGCCTTATAGGGTCGCTATGAGTCAGAATTGACTCAATGGCAACAGTTAGGTCTTAGGTTTTTACCATGTAGGCATTGTCCTAAAAACTCTATGTAAATCAATTTATGTCATCTTTACAAAAACTCTATGAAGTGGGATTATTGCCTTCATTTTACAGGTGAAGAAACTGAGACGTGGTGAGATTTAAGTAACTTTAGGATCACAGAGTGAAGAAGTGGTAAAACCTGTGCTTTTAACCAGCACACACCTCTGCTTCCCTCAAAAGCAATGTTATCTATGTCCTTAAAGATACCAGGTTATTAAAACTTTTTTCTTGCTTGGCACTCAGAGTACAGTCTACAGGGCATCTCAAATCCTTTGACCAACCTTCTCAGTCAGTCTTTGCCCATTCTGACTTCAGTCCTGCCCATTCACTCCCAGCTTTAGGCTTCTAGAATCCTGTGTCTCAGGCTCCTTGAAGCCCAGCCAGATTTGGTTTCTAAGGGATGCAGCTCCTTGGGCACTCAGATTACTGTAAGACAGCTGCTTTCTAACTCCCAGGTCCCCCTATTTCCTTAGGTAGGTCCAGCTGTGTCTTCTGGCCATGCCCCTCCCACCAAGCCCTTACCCACCTTTAAGCCCAAGTCCAGCTCCCTGAGGGAGCGTTGGATCTCTCTGGTGAGGATGTTCATCCGTTCACACTCCTGGAAGGCCACCACGATGTAGGGGGTGCGCTCCTCCACTTTGGCCATTAGCTCTGGGATGTTAAACTCATCTGTTACCCGCTCCAATATTTCTTCCAGGAGGGCCTTGACCTGTCCCAACAGGAAACGCAGGACTAAGAAAAGGCTCTAATTCTTCAGAAGACTATACTCCCTTGCAGTACGGCACTAGAGATGACAGTCACCTCTTAGCTGCTGTTCCTCCACCCACATCACCTGTCTATCCTCCTGTCTGATCACTGAAGCCAGCTGGGTCAGGAGCTGAGAACTGACCACAGCATGGCCTCTCTGTAGGATGGGAAACTCCCTGAGTCTTGCTTGAACAGTTTGAAAAGATAAATACAGATGTCTCTTCAGGAATTAGAAGTTGAAAACTCAGAGACTGACCCAGTTAGCTGTGGGAATCAAACTCAGAAGGCATAGTATAGACTTGGGCCTGATGTGGCCACTTTGGACCATGTGAGGCTGAAGTGATGAGCAGCACTGATGAATAAATATAGTCAGGTCTGAGTTTCCAGGAAGCTATACAGTGATTTCCATCCTTAGATTCTGGAAGAGGCGTCCCCATCTATCACAAAGCCTTCTCCCCAACCCTTGGCCTCTTTTACTATACACATTGTCAGCTAACTAGACTAGGGGAGCTAGAATGACCAGGGAATTGAGGCAGAAGATACTGGGTTACTTTTCTGCGAGTATTTGGAGACTGAGACTGACATTTTGGAGTAAATGAGTAAGCGCAGGAGGTCTTCACAGAGAAAGAAAAGTGAAACAAGTGTGGAACAAGAGGGGGATGGAAGGAGGTAGAGAGACAGAGCAAGTGAGCAAGTGTGAGTGCTCTAGTAACAGGCTCCTTATCTCCTTTTGTGAAAATGTTGTGCAATAACATGCATAACAAAATAAATACTGCCTGGTCCTGGGCCATCCCCATGATCAGTTGTGGATTGGACCATTTTGATCAACAGGGTTTTCATTGGCTGGTTTTCAGAAGTAGATTTCTAGGCCTTTCTTCCTAGTCTCTGAGTCTGGAAGCATTGCTGAAATCTGTTCATCATCACAGCAACATGCAAGCCTCCACTGAAAGGTGAGTGGTAGCCACACATGAGGTGCATTGGCAGGGAATCAAACCCAGTTTTCTCATATGGAAGGTGACATTTCTACCTCTGAACCACCAAACGGTTTATTGCTTGGCTGCTAACCAAAATGTTGGCAGTTTTATTCCACCCAGAGGTACCTTGGAGGAAAGGTCTGGTGATCTACTTCTGAAAAATCAGCCATTGAAAACCCTATGGAGCATAGTTCTACTCTGACACACATGGGGTTGTCATGAGTTGGAATTGACTTGACTCAATTGGCGACCGGTTTGTGAAATTACCTCCCCCATTTTGTTCTGTGGGATAGTTAGTCACAGTGCCCAGCTCTCCTCTCACCCAGATAAGAACCGTAAGAATATTTTTTCTTGGCATTTTAATATTTGAATCTCAAGCCTGGGACTCTACAACAGAAAGTGGTTGGAGCCACTGATAGGATGGAAGTCCTGAAAAGGACTGTTCACTGTTCTTACCCCTTGGGACCATAGAGCCATTGTGGTCTGTGTCCTTTCTTAGGTGATTTCTTTGATATAGCAACCCATTTCTTGCCTAGCTCAGCTAAATTGCTGTCTGTTGCGTGCAGCCAAAGAACCCTGAATTAATGCAGTTCTGTTACGTATTGACCTTGTGAATTAAACAAGTCACTCAGGCCTCAATTTTCTCATCTCCAAAAATTCCCCAGAGCATCTTCTCCCACCTGCCCCTTTTCCCCCAATTCTTAGGGTCGTGAAGATCACATCAAAGGAACTAATGAATGTGGCAGCATCTTTAAGCTAGAAAGCTATCTAGATGTACAGGATTATTAATATTCACCTTGTATTGTTAACATATAATACATTCTCCAGGAAAAGAGCTGATACTAGAAAAAAGGACGTAAAAACCCATCACCCTGTTACAAATGGGTCTGCGGTGCTGTCATAGCAAAAACTGGAATGGAATTTTAATGGTACCTGAAAATGGCTGCTACAGTAGAAGACAAATGACTGAAATTATATCACATCTGTGTGTTTGGAGTTGATTCTGAAGAAACAGCCCTATATCAGTGAGTTGCCATTTGGACGGGATTCACAAAGGGATGAAAAGGTAGCCTGGAGCCTTTGTTTCAAATGCATCAAATGTGGGTAAGCAGAGCTCTGCTATGTCACTGACCAGGCCTGAGGAGGGGAGGACCGCTAGGGAAGGGAGCAGGTTCACAGACACACACAGCACCTTTTTTGGCTCAGGGAACCGCAAAGATCCCTTCACATGGAAGGAGTGGGTTCCAAGGAATGCAGTCCACTTTATTCCCATAAGCGATCACTGCTTTTCTTTCCCCCTTATTGGAAAAGTAGTAAATACTTACCTTAAAAAATCTAAACATTATAAAAAAAAAAAATTTTTTTTTTATACATTATAGATACGTATAATATTAGAAGCAAAATGTTCCCTCTATCTTGCCTCTTTTCCACAGAGAGAAAAAGAAAACAAACAGTAAAACTTTGAATTTTTTTGGTTTATGTTCCTGCAGATGTTCACAAATGTACACAACTCTATCTATCCATCATCCGTCATTCACCCATCCATCCATCCACCCACCCATCCATCCACCCATCCACCCACCCAACCATCCATCCACCCATCCATCCGTCCACCCATCCATCGATCTATCCATCCATCCACCTATCCATCCATCCATCCACCCAACCATCCATCCACCCACCCATCCATCCACCTACTCATCCATCCACCCATCCATCCACCCATCCATCCATCCACCCACTCATCCATCCACCCACCCATCCACCCACCCATCCATCCACCCAACCATCCATCCACCACCCATCCATCCATCCACCCACCCATCCATCCATCTACCCATCCATCTACACAACCACCCATCCACCCACTCATCCATCCACCCACTCATCCACCCACCCACCCATCTACCCATCCATCCATCTACCCATCCACCCATCCGTCCATCCACCCATCCGTCCATCCACCCATCCATCCATCCATCCACTCATCCACCCATCTGTCCATCCGCCCATCCACCCATCTGTCCATCCACCCATCCATCTACCCACCCAACCATCATCTACCCATCCACCCATCCACTATGCACTCATCCGGTTTTCTTTGTTTTTTCTCTCTCTCCCTTTTTTCTTTTCTTCCTCACTTAATCCCTCTCTTCCTTTCTTCTTTCTTTTCATTCTCTCTTTTTCCCTTTCTCTCTCTTCCTCTTTTATCACTAGTGGGGTCATACTACACACAACTTCCCCAGCTTGCTTTTTTTCACTTTTTAAAAAAATAAATCTTAGACACATTCCTTTGTTAGTACTTATGGGTTTAACATACTCAGTAGAGTTAGTCCCCTATTGATGGATATTTGGTTTATTTACCATTTTTTACTACTATACACAATCCTGCAATAAATAAATAAATATACACAATCTGTGCACTTTTGAGTGTTTCAATTGTTTGGATTCCTAGAAATATAATTATGAGTAAAAAATGAACATTTTTAATTTTAGTAGCTATTTTTTTTATTGTTTAATTGTCCTATAATTTAAACCCCTACCAACAGAGATGAGAGTGCTTGCTTTCTTTTTTTTTTTTAATTTTTATTGTGCTTTAAGTGACAGTTTAAAAATGAAGCCAGTCTCTCATACAAAAATTTATATACACCTTGCTATATACTCCTAATTGCTCTCCCTCTAATGAGACAGCACACTCCTTCTCTCCACTCTCTCTTTTCGTGTCCATTCCACCAGCTTCTGACCCCCTCTGCCTTCTCATCTCCCCTCCAGACAGGAGATGCCAACATAGTCTCATGTGTCTACTTGATCCAAGAAGCTCACTCTTCACCAGCATCTTTTTCTATTCCATTGCCCAGTCCAATCCGTGTCTGAAGAGTTTGGCTTTGGGAATGGTTCCTGTCTTGGGCCAACAGAAGGTCTGGGGGCCATGAACACTGGAGTCCTTCTAGTCTTAGACCATTAAGTCTGGTCTTTTTACTAGAATTTGGGGTCTTCATCCCACTGCTCTCCTGCTCCCTCAGGGGTTCTCTGTTCTGTTCCCTATCAGGGCAGTCACCGGTTGTAGCTGGGCACCATTTATTTTATTTTTAATTGTTTTCCCCCACAATACTAGCACAGCATTCTAGTCTTGGTACCTGTTTAATCCATGTCCTAACATTTAAGTTATTTATTTATTTTTTTTTAACTTTTATTGAGCTTCAAGTGAACATTTACAAATCAAGTCAGACTGTCACATATAAGTTTATATACACCTTACTCCGTACTCCCACTTGCTCTCCCCCTAAGGAGTCAGCCCTTCCAGTCTCTCCTTTTGTGACAATTTTGCCAGCTTCCAACTCTCTCTATCCTCCCATCCCCCCTCCACACAGGAGATGCCAACACAGTCTCAAGTGTCCACCTGACATAATTAGCTCACTCTTCATCAGCATCTCTCTCCTACCCACTATCCAGTCCCTTTCATGTCTGATGAGTTGTCTTCAGGAATGGTTCCTGTCCTGGGCCAACAGAAGGTTTGGGAACCATGACCGCCGGGATTCCTCTAGTCTCAGTCAGACCATTAAGTATGGTCTTTTTGTGAGAATTTGGTGTCTGCATCCCACTGATCTCCTGCTCCCTCAGGGGTTCTCTGTTGTGCTCCCTGTCAGGGCAGTCTTCGATTGTGGCCGGGCACCAACTAGTTCTTCTGGTCTCAGGATGATGTAGGTCTCTGGTTCATGTGGCCCTTTCTGTCTCTTGGGCTCTTAGTTATCGTGTGACCTTGGTGTTCTTCATTCTCCTTTGATCCAGGTGGGTTGAGACCAATTGATGAGTGCTTGCTTTCTTACACTCTTGCCAATGGATATTATCACACTTTAAAATCTTTACCATTAGGTGAAAAATATTTCACTAACTTCATTTAGTGATGAGTGATGCTAAGAATCTTTTACTATTTTTATTGGCCATTTGTATTTATTATGTGAATTTCTTTTGTGTTCCCCACCCTCTCCTCTCTCCCTCCTCTTTTCCATGTGTAAGAACTCTTTGTATATTAGCAAAATCTACCTACTGCCCAGTATCTGTGTTACAAATAGGTTCTCCTAGTTTGTCTTTGTTCATGGTGTTTTTTTGTTTGTTTGTTGCAGATATTTTAAAATATTTTAAGCAGTTGAATTTGTCAATCTTTTTCTTTACAGATTCTGACTTTTTTTACGAAAAGGTTTTATAAGGCCTTCCTTTTTGTAAGATCATAAAAACATCCACTCAAGTTTTCTTCCAGTACTTTTTATGTTTTACATTTAAATGTTTGAACCATTTGAAATATGAGGAGTCAGGGAATCTGCTTAGTTTCTCTCTGAATGACTAGTCAGCTGTCCCACACTAAAGAAAGCCAGCACTAACGGGCAAATGGGGGAGGCCAACTACCTCCTCACCAAGGAAGACAGGAAGGTTGTACAATCCAGGAAGAGGTAGCCATACTGATTAATCACAGATTCATCTTCTGAAAAGAGGTATTTGGGGCCATGCAGCAGTTCAGACTCAGATCATCACATGAGCCCCTAATTTCCTGAGAAAGAAAATCTAAGCTTGGGTTGAAGTTTGGGACAGACTCCTAGTTGTCTTCTCCCTGGCAACTGTCCTCTCTTTTTCCTGGGTGCATGGTTTCCCAGTGTACACTAAATTTCCCAGCTTCCCTTCCATAAAGATGGGGAGATGTAAATTTGTACCAATATTTTGTGAGTGTACAGGGAGTGTGCAACTCTGGGTCATTTGAACTTAACAAATACTCTCTAGGATTTGGCTCTTTGCCCCTCTTTTGAGTTGTTATTTGAATACAAAGGAACGTGGTTCATGAAAACATGTGAGCTATGTGAGGAGCAGGCTGTCAGGGCTGAGCACCTGGACACTGCACTGTTTGACATACATCTAATTACCTGTACACTTGCTGGTGTCCCACAAAATAAGTGTCCCACATGGCAAAGAACCACGGTGAGTACCATTCCTGAATCTCTCTCTCTCACACACATACACACCATTTCTTGAGTTAGCTGGAGAAAGGGATAAGGAAATGACAAGAACTAGAAGATTCTTTGAACCCTGCCTAGAGAATCCTAAGTCTGTTATTTGTAGGTTGTCCCTGGAAACTCTATGGGGAGGCAGTTCTACTCTGTCCTATAGGGTCGCTATGAGTCGGAATTGACTCAATGGCAGTGGGTTTGGTTTTTGGTTTTGTCAGTTACCATTGAGTCAATTCCGACGCATGGTGACCCCAACTGTGCAGAGTGAAACCACTCCTAGGGTTTTCGAGGCTGTGACCTTTCAGAAGCAGATTGCCAGGCCCGTCTTCAGAAGCACCTCTGGGTGGGTTTAAACTGCCAATCTTTCGGTGGCCTGTAGTCGAGCGTTTAACTGTTGGCACCACCCGGGGACTATTATTTATATAGTTCCAGCCTTTTTCATTTTTAGAGCTGGGAACACTTTTCATTCTGGGTGGTTTGGATTCTGGATAATATAACAATTTTCTTCTCCCTATATTCTCAAATTATATCTTATAAATCAAATAGTGAAAAAGGCTGAGTAATGTGATTTACAGCAGCTTTCTCAAAGTATGGTCGCCCGCATCAAAATCACTCTGGTGCAAATTCTTGTGCTTAAGCATCAGAATTCAAGCTCCCTAGCTCATTCTTTGCCATATTAAAATTTGAGAATTACTCTTTTACTGACAGCGTTCCCTACCTTTAAACAAAAGTCCAACTGTTTTAGTATTAATTAGATTGGTTTCCTAAAATCAATCACTGCAGCTAAAATTTGATATACCACTCAGGCTTCCCAACCCTTAATCTTCCAAGGATGTTTCCTTGTAAACCCAAAGAAATCCAGTGAAAGGAATCCATGCAGGACTGTGGGCGAGGGTGGAGGCGGGGTGTGGAGGTAAATCTCTTGGAAGTTGAATTGAGAAGTTTTACTTTGGTATCCCCCTCCTCTTCTGCCTCTGCTACTCCCATACCAGAAGCAGAGTCTCAAACTGCTTTCTGGCTTTCCTAAAACCCACACCTCACCCTTGTCTGACTTTCTGCTCCATAAGTCACCTCTACCTTCCTGAAATTTCAAGAAGTTCTGAGCTTCGTAGCACTTAGCTGTGTGTTAAGAGACTCCGACTAAAAGTCAGTTGCACAAACACAAGGTATTTTCATTTTAAAGAGGAGTACGCCTGATCAAAACAAACATCTAGTTGGTAGAATGAAGGTGCAGGTGTTTGGGAGCAGCTCCCCACCCATCATTACTCAGATTTTGGAGTCATGGAGTCAGTGCTAAGGTTCCCAAACCAGCTGTTGCCCAGCCCTGCCCTTTCTTTGCCTTGGCAGACAAACCCATATAACTAAATAAAAGCTGACTTTGGGTGGACCGGCAAAGCAAGGTGACAACCCAAATGGTAGGGACTTGCTATGACATAAAGCAGATGCTAGTGTGGCGACCTGCCTGGGGGAAGGGCAGCACCTCCAGGCTGGACCCACTGTGTGCTGAGGAAGGCATGCAGAGGTGGCAAAGGGGCCATGACGAGAAGGTCACCAGCTACCATCCCTGGGCTCCCAGAATGGCCCTGGACCAGCCCCCACGCACCTTTTCTTCTCTCGTGGCTCCTGCTCCTTCTCCAGCATGGCTGTCCTGAGGCTGCAGCCCCAGCACCGTGCGGAAGAGATTCTCTGAGGTCTGGGTCAGGAAGCCAGTCTCGGCGTTCGGGTGGAGGCCATAGAGATAGGGAGATTCTGGGGGCAGCTCGGCATCGATGTACTGAAAATCAAGGGAAGAGGAACTTGGAAAGAATCGAGGCATAGCTCCCGTCTCCCCCACTTCTCCTCCTTGAAGGGCGGTCAGCGGCCGGACCAGGCCTCAGCACTAGTACGCCTTTGGTCCTCCAGGTGGACCAACCTAAAGTAACTTCAGCACACTAGCTGCTGTTGGGCCAGCTCCAACTCATGGCAACCCCACGTGTGTCCGAGAACTGTGTTCCATAGGGTTTTTAATGGATGAGTCTTCGGAAGTAGATCACCAGGGTGCCTCTGGGTAGATTCAAACTGCCAACCTTTCTGTTAGGAGCCATACACCTTAACTGTTTGCCCACCTGGGGCGTAGACTTCAGGGTGCTGCCCACGTATCAGTGCACCTTTTCTCCAGCCTTTCCTTGACGTCACCTGTTTTTGTATGGCCGACCAGTTTTGCAGAACTACCACATTCATCATGTCATTTTCTTTTTCAGGAGGCTCAGATAACTGCCTGTTATCCATCTCCAGTCCCACCCCCTCCTCCTGCTCTCTGATAGATTCCTGCTCCTGCAGACAAAAGGACCACGTCTCATGGTCCTCCATCAATATTAATCCTTTCCTGCTTTTTGTACTCAAGCTCTTCTACGCTTCCAGCCCTCTCTCCCTTAAATTCCTTTCTCTCCCCACTGTTTATCTAAATCAGGGATGACAACCTGAATGTGTACATGGGACCATGCACACAAAATAAATGTGTGAATCGGGCTGTAGGATGTGGCGAGTGTTGCCATGAACTGGAGCATCTGTACCCCTGGCTAAAGGTATGTGAATTAAAAAATTTTAAAGCAGCGTGTCAACCAAACAGGAGGGCCTGGGTGATGAAAACAGTTAACGATCGGTTGCTAACCCAAAGGTTGGAGGTTCAAGTCCACCCAGGGGCTGCTTGGAAGAAAGGCCTGGAGATCTACTTCTCAGAAATCAGCCACTGAAAGCCACATGGAGCACAGTTCTACTATGATATACATGGGTCGCCATGAGTCGGAATTGACTTGATGGCAACTGTTTGGTCAGTCACCAAAACAACACATCCTTCTGGTCAGTTATAGTGGCCACAGTTGGCCATCTCTCACACCTCCTCCCAGCTTTCAAGGCTCACTTTTTTCTCTGAATGTTCTCAGAACGCCTTCACAATTTTTTCTCTTAAACACTGAGAAAGTATCCCTCGAGTTTAGCACCTAGCTTGATTTTGATAATTTCTTGGTGTTAGTGACTTCTAGTCTAAATAAAAGACTGTTAATTCCTTAAAAGCAAATTTGCATTGTTTTCTTATTTTTATACTTTCTCCAGCACTCAGCACACTTCTGGATCTTTGGTAGGTGCCCAATAACCACTTATTAACTGACAAATTAAAGAGAGAAATGAAGAAAAGGAAAATCTAACTACATCAGTCATTTGGAGATGTGCAAACCACGTTATTGCTGCAAAAGTTAACCAGACTTTTTTAGATTTTATTTTGCTGTTGTTGAGGATATACACAGCAAAACATACACCAATTCAACTGTTTCAACATGTACAATTCAATGACATTGATTACATTCTTTGAGTTGTGCATCTATTCTCACCTCCTTTTCTGAGTTGTTCCTCCCTCATTAACATAAACTCATTGCCCCCCTAAAGTTCCTATCTAATCTTTTGAGTTGCTGTTGTCTCTTTGATCTCATATAGACAGTTCTTAAAAGAGTGTAATGCTTAAGACAGATTTTTTTTTTTTTTACTGGTTAAGCTAAACTATTGTTTGGTTTTAAGATTTTTTTTTCCCCAGGGGATATTTTTGCTTTAACGTTTAAAGATTATCTGAGGGCAATAGTTTCAGGGGCTCATCTACCCTACATGGGTCCAGAAAGTCTAGAGTCTATGAGAATTTGAAATTCTGTTCTGCATTTCCCCCCTTTGATTTGGATTCTTCTATAGAACCGTTCATCAAAATGAAGAACCAGACCTTCCTAAGGATTCTTTTCACTGAACATGTTCATCACCCACTCCAGCCTCTTGTGCATTGTTCCATGGACACTAGGGGATGCTCTTGCACAATTTTTATTGGGTAAATTCTTAAGGCCTTTAGGACACATAGTTAAAAAGTATAGTCATAGATCTTGCATATGGAGAGGAAGACAAGGTGATATAAAGAAATAAAAGTTAGGTTTAAACTTTGAAAAATAAGGGTAAATATTAAGGAAACCACAAAGGAGACTAACAATCCTACTCATCAAAATAAAATACAAGAAAAAAATAGAGGCTCAGCAGAAACAAAATCAACAACAATGAATAAGAGGAAAAAACAATATATAAAGATAAACTACTCAGAACAAAAATTAAGTGGGAAAAACAAACTGTCAACAACACGCAAAAAAAAAAAAATGACATCAAAATGACATCACTAAACTCAGACCTATCCATAATTACACTGAATGTAAATGAACTAAATGCACCAATAAAGAGACAGAGAGTAGCTGAATGGGGGGGAAAAAAACACAATCCGTCTATATGCTGCCTACAAGAGACACACCTTAGACTTAGAGACACAAACAAACTAAAACTCAAAGGATGGAAAAAAACATATTAAGCAAACAATAATCAAAAAAAGAGCAGCGGCGGCAATATCCATTTCTGACAAAATAGGCTTTCAAGTTAAATCCACCACAAAGGATAAGGAAGGACACTATATAATGATTAAAGGGACAATATACCAGGAGGATATAACCATATTAAATATTTATACACCCAATGACAGGGCTGCAGGATACATAAAACAAACTCTAACAGCATTGAAAAGTGAGATAGACAGCTCCACAATTATAGTAGGAGACTTCAACACACCACTTTCAGTGAAGGACAGAACATGCAGAAAGAAGCTCAATAAAGACATGGAAGATCTAAATGCCACAATCAACCAACTTGACCTCATAGACATATACAGAACACTCCACCCAACAGCAGCCAAGTATACTTTCTTTTCTAGCACACATAGAACATTCTCTAGAATAAACCACATATTAGGTCATAAAGCAAGCCTTAGCAGAATCCAAAACATCAAAATATTACAAAGCATCTTCTCTGACCATGAGGCCATAAAAGTGGAAATCAGTAACAGAAAAAGCAGGGAAAAGAAATCAAACACTTCAAAACTGAACAATACCCTGCTCAAAAATGACTGGGTTATAGAAGACACTAAGAATGGAATAAAGAGATTCATAGAATTCAATGAGAATGAAAATACTTTCTATCAGAACTTTTGGGACACAGGTAAAGCAGTGCTCAGAGGTCAATTTATATATAAATATATACACACATAAAAAAGAAGAAAGGGGTAAAATCAAAGAATTATCCCTACAACTTGAACAAATAGAAAGACAGCAACAAAGAAATCCTCAGGCACCAGAAGGCAGCAAATAATAAAATTTAGAGCAGAATTAAATGAAATAGAGAACAGAAAAACAACCAAAAGAGTTAACAAGATCAAAAGCTGGTTCTTTGAAAAAATTAATAAACCATTGGCCAAACTGACAAAAGAAAAACAGAAGACGAAACTGAAAGAATCATATCATATCATATTGGATTACTACGAAAAATTGTACTCCAACAAATTTGAAAACCTAAAAGAAATGGATGAATTTCTAGAAACACACTACCTACCTAAAATAACACAAACCGAGGTAGAACAACTAAATAGACCCATAACAAAAGAAGAGACTGAAAAGGTAGTTTAAAAACTACCAAGAAAAAAAAAGTCCTGGCTCAGATGGCTTCACTGCAGAGTTCCACCAAGGTTTCAGAGAAGAGTTAACACCACAACTACTAAAGGTATTTCATAGCACAGAAAAGGATGGAATACTCCCAAACTCATTCTATGAAGCCGGCGTATTTCTGATTCCAAAGCCAGACAAAGACACCACAAAAAAAGAAAATTACAGACCTATAACCCTCAAGAACTTAGATGCAAAAATCCTCAATAGAATTCAACAACATATCAAAAAAATAATTTACCATGACCAAGTGGGATTCACACCAGGTATGCAGGGATGGTTCAACATAAAAAAAAAATATCTAATCCATCATATAAATAAAGCAAAAGAACCACATGACCTTATCAATTGATACAGAAGAGGCATTGGATAAAGTTCAACATCAATTCATGATTAAAAACTCTCAGCAAAATAGTAATAGAAGGAAAATTCCTCAACATAATAAAGGGTATTTATACAAAGCCAACAGCCAACATCATCCTAAATGGAGAGAGTCTGAAAGCCTTCCCCTTGAGATCAGGAACCAGACAAGGATGCCCTTTATCACCACTCTTATTCAACATTGTGCTGAAGGTCCTAGCCAGAGCAATTAGGCTAGAAAAAGAAATAAAGGGCATCCAGATTGGTAAGGAAGAAGTAAAAGTATCTCTATCTGCAGATGGCATGATCTTATACACAGAAAACCCTAAAGGATCCTCAAGAAAACTAGTGAAACTAATAGAAGAGTTCAGCAGAGTACCAGGATACAAGATAAACATACAAAAATCAGTTGGATTCCTCTACACCAACAAAAAGAACATCGAAGAGGAAATCACCAAATCAATACCATTTACAGTAGTCCCCAAGAAGATAAAATACCTAGGAATAAATCTTAACAGAGATGTAAAAGATCTATACAAAGAAAACTACAAGACACTGCTGCAAGAAACCAAAAGAGACCTACATAAGTGGAAAAGCATACCTTGCTCATGGATAGGAAGACTTAACATTGTAAAAATGTCTATTCTACCAAAAGCAATCTAGATACAATGCAATTCTGATCCAAAATCCAATGACTTTTTTTAATGAGATGGAGAAACAAATTACCAACTTCATATGGAAGGGAACGAGTCTCTGGATAAGTAAAGCAATTCCGAAAAAGAAGAACAAAGTGGGAGGCCTCACACAACCTGATTTTAGAACCTATTATACTGCTACAGTAGTCAAAACTGCCTGGTATTGGTACAACAACAGATACACAGACCAGTGGAATAGAATTGAGAATCCAGACAGAAATCCATTCACATATGAGCAGCTGATATTTGACAAAGGCCCAAAGTCAGTTAAATGGGGAAAAGACAGTGTCTTTTACATGGTGGTGGCATAACTGGACATCCATCTGCAAAAAATTGAAACAAGACCCATACCTCACACCATGCAGAAAAACAAACTCAAAATGGATCAAAGACCTAAATATAAAATCCAAAATGATAAAGATCATGGAAGAAAAAATAGGGACAATGCTAGGCGCCCTAATACATGTCATAAACAATATACAAAAATTACTAACAGTGCAGAAGAGAAACTAGGAGCTCCTAAAAATCAAACACCTATGCTCATCCAAAGACTTCACCAAAAAAGTAAAAAGATTACCTACGGATTGGGAAAAGGTTTTTAGCTATGACATCTCTGATCAGCGGCTGATCTTTAAAATCTACATGTTACTGCAAAAACTCAACAACAAAAAGACAAATAACCCAATTAAAAAATGGGCAAAGGATATGAACAGGCATTTCACTAAAGGAGATATGCAGGTAGCTAACAGACACATGAGGAAATGCTCAGAATCATTAGCCATTAGAGAAATGTAAATCAAAACAATAATGAGATTCCATCTTACTCCAAGAAGGTTGGCATTAACCCAAAAAACACAAAATAATAAATGTTGGAGAGACTGGAACACTTATATGCTGCTGGTGTGAATGTAAAATGGTACAACCACTTTGGAAATCGATTTGGGGCTTCCTTAAAAAGCTAGAAATAGAACTACCATACAGTCCAGCAATCCCACTCCTTGGAATATATCCTAGAGAAATAAGAACCTTTACACGAACAGATACATGCACATCCATGTTCACTGCAGCATTGCTTACAATAGCAAAAAGGTGGAAGCAACCAAGGTGCCCATCAATGGATGGATGGATAAATTATGGTATATCACACAATGGAATACTATGCATCAGTAAAGAACAGTGATGAATCTGTGAAACATTTTCATAACATGGAGGAATCTGCAAGGTATTATGCTGAGTGAAATTAGTCAGTTGCAAAAGGATAAATATTGTACGAGACCACTATTATAAGACTTTGAAAAATAGTTTAAACAGAGAAGAAAATATTCTTTGATGGCTATGAGAGTGGGGAGGGAGGGAGGAAGAGGGGTATTCACTACTTAGATAGTAGATAAGAACTATTTTAGGTGAAGGAAAAGATAACACACAATACAGAAGAGGTCAGCACAACTGGACTAAACCAAAAGCAAAGAAGTTTCCTGAATAAACCCAGCATGAGGGTCCCCTGTCCAGCATGAGTGTCCCCAGCCCAGCATGAGCATCCCCAATCCAGCAGGAGTGTCCCTGGCCCAACATGAGTGTCCCCAGCCCAGCCTGAGTGTCCCCAGCCCAGCATGAGCATCCTCAGTCCAGCATGAGTGTCCCAGCCCAGTATGAGTATCTCCTGCCCAGGACATAAGCATCCTCTGTCCAGCATGAGTGTCCCTAGTCCAGCATGAGTACCCCCAGCCCAGCATCAGTGTCTCCAGTCCAGCATGAGTGTCCCCTTTCCAGCATAAGTGTCCTAGTCCAGCATGAGCACTCCCAGTCCAGCATGAGTGTCTCCAGTCCAGCATGAGTGTCTCCAGTCCAGCATGAGCGCCCCCTGCCCAGCATGAGCATCCTCTGTCCAACATGAGCTTCTGTAGTCCAGCATTGGCTTCCCCAGTGGTACAGAGAAACACTGAAGGAATAGCTAGGTCCTTTTTTTTTTTTGTGGGGGCACCATCATGCCATCATGAGGGAAGGAGCAAAGCCTACCTGATGATAACCATTGTAGTCCATGTTGCCTGGCAGTGGGAACCCTGGGGCCAGGGACAGTTCTCCTTCTAACATTTTTGGTTTAATGTATTCCTCCAGGTAGGTTCTGCAGAGTCTCCTGTCCCAGTCATCGGTGATATGGCCTCCGTACATGATCTCACCGAAGAGGTAGCGCAAGTCATCATAGGGGACCTGAAAGACAGGGGAAAGGAAAGACCTGCACACAGGCACTAGGGCTGCCCTGATGTGTGGGGAAAGCACAAGCCACAAGGTGGGCTGCTTCTTGAGATTGGGAACAATGTCCTATTCATCTGCAGACCCCCCAGTGTCCAGCAGAGTCAGGCCTATGCGGGGAGCTCACTAAATACTTAAAGAAATACATCAGACAGTGATGAGAGGTAAGGGGCCAACCCCATTTACAGGGTCACTGTTATGGATTAAATTGTGTCCCCCCCCAAATATGTGTCAACTTGGCTAGGTCCTGATTCCCAGAATTATGTGATTGTCCACCATTTTGTAATCTGATGTGATTTTCCTATTTGTTGTAAATCTACCTCTATGATGTTAATGAGGCAGGATTAGAGGCAGCTATGTTAATGAGGCAGAACTCAATCTACAAGGTTAGGTTTTGTCTTAAATCAATCTCTTTTGAGATATAAAAGAGAGAAGCAAGCAGAGAGACAGGGGGACCTCATACCACCAAGAAAAAAGAGCCAGGAGAATAGTGCATCCTTTGGACCTCCGTCCCTGCTCTGAGAAGCTCTTCGACCAGAGGAAGATTGATGACAAGGACCTGCCCCCAGAGCTGACAGAGAGAAAGCATTCCCCTGGAACTGGCACCCTGAATTCAGACTTCTAGCCTCCTAAAATGTGAGAGAATAAATTTCTCTTCGTTAAAGCCATACACTTGTGGTATTTTTGTTATAGCAGCACTAGATGACTAAGACAGTCACCAACTGTGACAACGAAGGCAGGCCTATTATGCCTTTAAATCAGTGAATGTCAAATGGAGGAAAATAAGGACCAGAGTACTTTTCTAATCTTCTGCCATTTGTTTAGCAGATTAATTATTTGTTCCTTTTGAAAGTTCAGAGAAATGACATACAGGATGCAAAGTTCAATGGCAAGCCCCTTGGGAAAAGCCTTGTGGCAGTACAGCCAATGAAGGAATGCTGTTGTGGGAGGTGGGCCTTCCAGGACCCTGGAACTGGAGGCAAAGGAATTGCTCAGGGCACCTGGGACTGATTAATTTTTCCCACTAGAAAAAGGGTGTGGCCTTGCAGGTGCTATAGTTGGCCCATGAACTAGAAGACCCTTGATAGTGTAAACATTCCTTTAAATGGAAGAGTTATCAATAGTGTAAGTTTTTTTTTGAATGGAAATACCGGGCAGAGAAAAAAAGAGACAGGAGGTAGGAAGAATGTGTCTTCTTCTTCAGCACTGGCAAAGCCATATCTATGTGAGGAGCTGTGAGCCCCAGGTCCTGGGTGAGTTCTGCTTCCTTGGCTAATTACATTGGGAACTTCCATCCCATGAGTGTGGGGTCTCTTCCTGCCAATCCGCAGGACACCTACAATGCAGCAGGTATATGGCAGTGGTCTAGTGGGCCCTGGAACAAACTCGCACGTGACCTTTAGGGCGTGAAGCATTGTTTGATTTTGTAGGCTTCCTTGGCTCTAACCTCACCATGGTACTGGCTGGTCCTGGGACTGGCCACTTGGTTAATTTCCCCAGTTCCACTGTGTAGGGTGTAGACCTTCCCCCAGTGTTCACTCCCCTTCTTCAGCATCATCCTTCTGAAAGGTTCCCCTTTCAGAAGGGCGCCCACACCCGCACTGGGTGGGCCCTGGACACCCACTTCCTTTACCTTGGCATTGGCCTCCAGGAAGTTGTAGAGCACATTCACAGAGATGGTGAGGTCCCCGGTGTTAAAGGGGTAAGAGCGGTTCCATCCCTGAGGCCCGAACTTTCGTCTTTCTGCCACCACCGCATGAAAGTAACAAAGAGCAAAGAGGATGCTCTTGAACTCCGTCTCCCGGGAAGACATCTCCAGAGTGTCCTGAAAGGAAACCATAGCTTCCAGTGTTGGCACCCAGATTCAGGCACCCAGGGCAGGCTGGGGTGTGGGTTACCAATGGGGCTTGTGTTGGATAAAAAGTTGCTGTATATCCTAGTTAAGGTTTGAGCTACACTGAGATTACAGGCTACGTGTAGCTAGGCAGGGGGTCAGGGCTTGAGGAGAACTTGTAGGGGGGTCGGATTTTAGTTTAGACTTTGGGTTCAGGTTTGGTTTACCGCTGCAGTTTGCACATGTGGACATGTTAATGAAGTTGTCAAGCACGGCCTATGGAAAACAGGGTGGTGAGCCATGGGAGTGGGTTATCATATTAATACGACTTTGCACTGGCGTGTGGGTGGGGACTCCCACAGTATCATCTTGAATTTTTTTACCTCCTGCATGATTTTCTTGCCCAGCAAGGCTCTCAGTAGGTGTAATTACTGCCTATGTGGCTAAGGACCCCCAGCTTCTCTGCTGGGGGAGATGCTGAAATGGGCGAGAGGATGGAAAGCAGCACACAAGCAGCAGAGTGGTGCTCTGCCCCCCACCACCCCAACAGCTGCACAGAAACCAAGCAGGGGTGCCTGGAGGGTGAGACCGAGCAAACCAGAGCACCAGGGACAATGGATGCAGAAGGGCGGAAAGATGTGTCTCATGGAGAGGGGATGAAGGAAGGGACAGTGGAAAGGAGAAGCAGGAAGGCAGTTTTAAGGGGGATGGTGGTAGCGGTGGAGAGGGCGAAAGCCTGCATTTTGAAGGCCTGGTAGGACAGGAACACCTGGGTTCTTTGGGACCAAAGCTCATTACCAGTTGCCAGGGGTGGGCAGGAGGGAGGGAAGAGGGGGACTTACTGCTTAAGGACACTGAGCAATTAAGGGTGATGGGAAAATTTAGGAACAAATAATGGTGACGGTTAAACAACATGAGGAACGTGATTGACGTCACTGAATTTGTACACGTGAAGAATGTTGAAACGGCAAGTGTTTTGTTACACACATATTTACCACAATTAAGAAAAAATCAATAAAGAAGCTCTCAATGACTTTCAGGGTCCTATGAAGAGGGATGAAAGAAGCTTCCACTGACCAGAATGGGAAAATATGAATTACTTTAATAAGAAATTGATCAATAAAATAGACTTAAATAAAAAAAGATACATAATGAAATTAAGGTTTTTTTTTTTTTTTAATATCATTTTATTTCCTCTGGGTGAGACCCTCTCTATTCAGGAAAGAGAAGATATTGCAGCTGGAACACTTTCAAAGCCCACACAACGTGGATTGGGCACAGTCCCAGTTTTCCTTGTAGGAATTGGTCCCTAGACTTTGCCCACATGGACAGAGGGATTAGTGAGACAGGACAGATTAAGCACCTAGTAGGTGTGGTTTTCGATAGAGAACCCATGACACTGTCCCCATTATCTCTCCGGATATGTAGGGGCCACTGCAGAGCCTTCACGGGGTACCATGTTTGCCACAAAGGCACAGATTCCAGAGGTCGGAGGTGGCACAGTAGACAAGGTCATTGCCTCGTGCAAATAAGATTTAATAACTGCTTTTTGGGTAAAGCCATTCTCTATAGACCATGTAGACAGCTTCATTTGTTACTTCTTACACATTTGAAGAAATTGGGTCCTGCTGAAAAATGCCTCTAAGCACAAACCCAAGAAATCACACATTAAACTGCTGGAAATGGCTGACGGTGGCACACTCAAATAAAAGTCAGAATAAAATAATCATCCCCAAAGAGCCCAGATGTCAGAGAAGCAGGGATGAAAAGAGCTCAGTTCTGCTATTTGGCTGTTAAATGGTAAAGCTAGAGCTATGGAACAGTGTGAATAGGGGGTGTTATATTGCTCTCCGTTCCAAGACACTTATAAAAACAGAAGGGGGCATTTAAAATTCTTGTAAACAATGAATACTCTCTGAAGTCTATCCTTTCTCAGAAGACTTATGGAAGATGGCCATAAATGACAACAACAAAAACCCACACAACACAACACAACAAAAAACTCAACTGTGATGGGGACAGAATAACCAGGAAAAGCCAGCATCTCTTAGGATGTATTTCCCAGTTGCCTGGGAATCTAAAAGAAAGAACAAAAGAGGATAATCATGGGTGGACATCAGGCTTGCAGGGAGTTGAGCCCAAGAACAAGAATCCATGGGGAGGCTGAGGAGATGAAGCCAGGTGTGACTATGGATGATCATAACCCTACTGAGGTCTAACATTCACTACCAGGAGGTCTAACGTGAGCCATCCGCTGCCCTCTTCCCTGGTTCTGGCCAGGTCCCTCAAGGCAGAGATGAGGATGATCTACTGATGGACCTTTCAGCTAGAACTAATTGCATTCCGATACCTTTAAGGGAAGGTCCCTGGGTGTTGCAGATAGTTTGTGCTAGACTACTACCCTAGTGCCTTTGCTTGGACCCAGCTACAGCTTCCTCTAAAGAAGGCTGTAGATGAAAAGTTAAGAATGTATGTTTTCCCCTGTGTAGAATGAAAACTAGATAATTTAAAAGTTTGGAACTCTGGTGTAGAGCACCTAAGAGTTTATTCAAGACTGATTTAGAAAGAAAAGAAAATGCCCCTGGACAAGAGAGTAACATCCCTTCTGCCTCATGTTGCCAAGGGCAGGATATTTCTTAATAAAAATTAAAAGCTAAAAGGTCCTGAATCTCCTAGTAATGCTCCTCAATTCTCCCGTCACAGAGGATGTGTGGATTTGGAGCTGAGTTGGGAAAAAAAGGAGGGTGGAAAAAGGAAGAGACTGGGCAAGTGTGGTTTCTCACATCTTTGTGCGGACAAGGTAGGGAGGATGGAGACCTGAGTTTACGGAGTGGGCACTTGGTGGAGATCAGTCTCAAAGGGAACACGTTTTGTCCACATTGTGCATTGCTCCAGCCAGCACCCCACCCCCACCCTAGCTGCATATTCTTCTCCCACCCAGTTTGAATCAGCTCTTTATGAGGTGAGTGGCCTCCTTCCCTCCCTCCCAGGGCAGTACCTGAGTGAAGTTGTCCAGGGCCTTGTGCAGGTTGGCGTGCATGCCGGTGGGAGGCTCGTTGGTGATCTTAATGGAGCTCTCCAGGATGCCCTGGGGGATGATGTGGCCCTCAGCGGAGGGCGCAGGCTCTGCGCTGATGAAGACCCTGAACTCTGGGTGGCTGTTCTCACTGTGCTCCTCCAGCTTCTTCTCCAGGGTGCTGAGCCACCTGGCCACCAGGTGGATGTTCTAGTGGGAAGGAAGGGTCACCCCCATCCCCAATACAGGTATCTGCTTAATTCTATTTGCCATAGACAGTTGTTAGGAAGGCAGCTAAGGAGGGAACTGGTCTTGGCTTCAAATAAGTCACATTGTAAGATGAGTCTTGGGATTCCCAGTAATGGGAACCTCCCTAGTATCCTACATTTTAACCTTGTTCCTTGATGTCTTAATGCTCTCTAGCACAGAGTTCTCAAGCTTGACTATGCATGAGAATCACCGAGAGGGTTTATTCAAATGTAGATTGCTGGCCACAGACCAGGATTTCAGATGAGCAGGTGGGGCCTGATAATTTGCATTTCTAATAAGTTCCCAGATGATACTGATACTGCTGGTTGGGGAAAACTCTTTGAGAACCAAAGCTCTAACACAGTTACAGTCCAAATCCAGAAGCTCATTACTTGACACCTTGATTATTGAACCCTTGATGCTTAAAAATGGAGCCCAGGAACCAGCAATGTTAGCATTACCCGGGAGCTGGTTAGGAATGCAGACTCTTAGCCTCCTGACTTACAGAATCAGCACATTTTAATAAGATACTCCAGAGATTCATATGCACATCAAAATTTGAAAAGCACTGATTTAAACTCTTTCTAGCTACTTTCCCTGACTTGTGTCTCCCCGTCTCCAAACCATTCTGCTAACTGTTGCCAAACTTATTTCCCCAGCGCACACGAAGCTATTGCTGCTCAAAATCCGACCAGGGCTCCCTTCTCTAAGCCCAAGCTGCTCTGTCTGGTGTTTGAGTCTCTCCTCCCCCAGGGCTGATTCCCAACCGTCCATCTGTCTACCTAAACCTACGTTAATTTCTTAACACGTCTTTGCAGGACGTACCTTTCACTTTAATAAGGATAGCCACTGAAATATCTTTCATTATGATGAGTAGATAAAAGCTCCTCAGTAAATATTTGAGGACGACAGTTCGCAGAGCCTTGACACACAGAGCAGAGCTGAGCCCAGTACATGGGCCATAGTCAGTGGGTCTCTGAGTGCTGTTTTCTCTTCTACAGATAAATAATAATATCTGCCGTGCTTATTTCGCAGAGTTGTTGCAATAACCAAAGGTAATGGATTTGAAAGGGAACCCTGGTGGGGCAGTGGTTGAGAGCTCGGCTGCTAACCAAAACGTCAGCAGTTCAAATCCACCAGGTGTTCCTTGGAAACCCTATAGGGCAGTTCTACTCTGTCCTTTAGAGTCTCTATGAGTTGAAATTGCTTCAACGGCAACGGGTTTGTGCACTGTAAAATGCTATATAGGAGTTAGTGGTTGTTGAAATGGAAATTTGTTAAATAAGAATTCACAGATAGTCATTCTGTTGGTGTGGAGAGATTTGTGGGCTGCCTAGACAGCCAGTATTCCTGTTAGGTGGCCAGTCCCGTGACCTAAAAATGAGTAACTCAACTACTTATTTTAAGAATTTCGACTTCGCTGCTGGGGACAGGGCTGGGTGGGGGAGCTCGTTTCTCTGGGACAGAACCCAGCATTCAGGGATCCCTGAGGCTATGCCACTGGATCTATGGGCCTGGACATAGCAGGCCCAGGAAACTCACCTGATAGCTGCTATTGCCAGGAAGTGAGAAGGGAGAGTCTGAGCCTTGATCTCACACCCAGGGTCCTCTAGAGAAGCCGGCCCTCCCAGGGAGCGGTGGGGGGAACCCCCAGCTGCTGTAGCTAGGGTCTTCAAGCAGCATTTCCCAAAGTGTGTGCCAAGGGATGTTAGAGATATTAGCTCCATAGAGAGGGCCTGTGTTCAAACTCAACTTGGGAAACACTGGACTGAACAAGGTTTCTATACCATAGGATTCTCAGAGCCATTAACCTATTGATATAATTGAAACTCTTCTTGAAAGGGGTATTGCATGCAGTGCTTTCCAAATTTTGAAAGGGGAACTTGTTAACTGTTTTTTTTTTCAGAGAATCTCTTTGGATTTGTAGGCCGGGAAGCAGAGACGGAAGGATTTCGGGCTCACTTAGTTCAGTACCCCAGGGAATTTTTCAAATCAAGGTGTCTGAAAGTTCTGGAGAGAGAAAACACACCAGCAGGGAGCCCTTGTTTTGCGAAGTACTTCACAGTTTGCACCAAAAAAAGAAAACCAAACCCGTTGCCATCAAGTCTATTCCAACTCATAGTGACCATATACAGATGACATCTATTCAACACTCAGATCCTTCCTTCAGGAGGGAAATCAGACATCCAGCTTATTTGCTGTTTATGGGAGGAATGATTTTCCTTGGAAATGGAGTTCTGAGTGATATCTTTGAGAAATCTCAGAAACCCCATCAGCATAAGATGTGGGGTTCCTGGAGAGCTGATAGGTACTTGGGGCAGGGGGCACTCTGTGCTTACTGTCTGAGCGGACTTGGGAGGCAAAATCACAGTCTCCTGAAAGACTGACCTCCTGGCTGCACTGGCTGGGTTCCCCAAGGCAGTTGTGCCCAGGGGGCTGGTCCCCTAGACAAAAGAGCCTGAGAAGGATGGGAAGGCCACGTTCTTCCATTCCTGTGCTGACCCACTTGGGAGGAAGCAGGAACCCGAGCTGTCACCGTATTTTCTCCGAAGATTCTCACTGTTTCTAGAAAAGGAGCCCCAGGGAATGGCAGATCTCACAGCTGCTAGTCTCTGAATAAATAATGGGATAATTAAGGATGAAGACCCAACAGCAAGATACGGTGCGGTAGTAACTGGGAGGTAGAAAACATTCTGTATAATGAAAGCCCGGAAAGGGTAGGAACGACTGGCTTTTCCATTTATTCTTTTGTTCATTTCTTCATTGATTCTTTCGTCTGACAGGCATTTGTTGAGTGTCTATTATGTACAAGGCAGTGTGCTGGGTGCTAAGAGGTAAATAAGGAACATCTCTTTCTCTAAGGAAATTTAGTGAAGGACATAGTCATATAATCATTTCAGCATAGCGATGGACGTGTCCATAGAAGCTGCACACAAAAGGATTAAGCGACAGGCCAGGATAGAAGAAGGATAAGCTTTTTCTTTTCTCTTGTAAACATGCGGTGAAATAACCACTAGCAGGTGTTCCAGATTTCTAAACACCCATATGAGCTCTCAGTGAAGGAGCTATGGTTGCTCCCACATTCTATTCATATATGTAATGAAAAATGTAACAGGGAACATATCAGAAAGGCACAAAAAAACAAACCAAACCCATTGCCATTGAGTCGATTCCGACTCACAGTGACTCTATGAAATATACAGAAGAGATAAGCAATTGAAAGAATACAGCTGTCATGGTCTTCAGCTGGATGCCAACTTCCTGAACACGTTATCAAAGTTGAAATCTGTCTCCTTTTGTAAGCAGACCTATTTAAACTAGACACAGGGGTTGGGCAGGTGAGGGGAAGAAGAAGAGTTGTTAGTGTGTGTGTGTGTGTTTGTGTGTGTGTGGGTGAGGAGAATTAGAAAGAGAAGATTAGGAAGTGAAGGGGCCAAGAGCATGAAAGGAAAAGCAGATGAGGGGAGCTGAGTGGACAGAGAAGGCCACAGATTATGGGATGAGGCCCAAACATGCATGGAGTCGAGAATGGCCCAGATCAAGGCAGAGGGGACGTACCTGCAGAATAACCCAGTGACCTTTCTTGGCAGCTAGGTCCAGTGCAGCCTCAGCCACCACCTCCTGTCCTTGCCCCAAGGACACGTTGTGGAAATTCCGATTGTTGAAGGTATATCCGAGTTTTTTTCCTGAAAGGAGTATGGAGCTTGTCATAACTTCTTGTGTACCATGACCTGTGTTGTTCAATGTTCATAAGGGAATGCATACCTCCGTATCACCCCTCAAACACAGACATGTCTGAACCTCTACTCAGAGGCTTATATGCTGACCCTTTTCCTTCACAGAGGGATACGTACTCCAGCTTTTGATTCTCAAATAAAGAAAGAAGTCCGGACCAAAATCCTTCCACCTCCCTCAGGTAATCTCCAAGAATGAAGAGGAGCATGGGTGCTTTTCCGCCTGGGCCACATTTTTTTTTTTTTAATTTTTATTGTCCTTTAAGTGAAAGTTTACAAATCAAATCAGTTTCTCACACAAAAATTTATATATACTTTGTTATATACTCCTAGTTGCTTTCCCCCTAATGAGACAGCACACTCCTTCTCTCCACTGTCTATTTTCGTGTCCATTCGGCCAGCTTCTGACCTCCTCTGCCCTCTCATCTTCCTTCCTGTCAGGAGCTGCCCACATAGTCTCATGTGTCTACCTGATCCAAGAAGCTCTTTCCTCACCAGTATCATTTTCTATTGTCTGGGCCACATTTGAAGAGCAGGCATTAGGCACCATCCTAGAGAGCGATGATGTGTGAAAGGGCCCAGGGGCAGCAAGGGTCCAGGAGTTGTCCCTTCTGGCTTGCTCTGTCTGAATATTTCCGTCCCTATCTACATACCTGTACCTGACTTGAACATGTCAGTGATTGTGAGGATGACGCTGGACCAGGCAATGCTGCCTTCTGTTGTATGTAAGGTCATCATGAGTTGAAGTTGACTCGATGGCAGCTGTCTGTCTGTCTATCTACCTACCTACCTACCATCTATTATATCTTCCCTGGAACTTTACTGGGAGCTGTAACTAGTATGGAAGGATTCAGGTAGTTCTGGTCTCTTGTACTTTCTATCATATTACTCCCTTCCCCCATTATTCATTATTCCCAACATATAGAAACATTTTCTCTCATCATTTTGCCTGAATTAGAGGGAAGAAAGGCAAGGGGAAAGATAAGAATGGGCTTGGTTTTATAGGTGTGACTTTTGTTGGATATTATCTCCACAAGGGTTGTTGGTGCTGGGACTAGAGCAAGGGGATGGCCACACAAACACAAATATCACAACCCTATCACCGAGACAAGACCAATGTTCATCACTTGTTCTCCAAGCCCAAGGAAAACTTAACACAAAGAAATGACCTTAGTATTGAGGACTAATTCTGCTTGGACACAAGCTATGAGCCCAAACCAATAAAGTTTAGAGAAATTATATAATATTCTTTAGATCAAAGGATCATAGAAATGCATAATACCACGAAGGAATCATCAGGCAATTTTGCTAGGAAGGTGAAGTACACAAGAGAAAAGAAGAGAAATTAAAAACAGAAATACGAGTAAAAATAAGTAAATAAAATTAGTTTCAGAGGAACTAAGATTGAAGATGCAATTTGATACTTGTGCAAGAACTTCTGGAAAGACTCTTAATATTGGATATTTCTTTTAAATACTAAAATAATATACAGACTCTCTTTCAACTGTGTGAGACAAAGCAAGATGATGACTTTTTGTAACAAAAAATAGTTATTATAGATTCAACTGAGATGAACCCAAGAAATGACTTTATTAAACTCTATAAATCCTAGCTGGTGATAAATCTGATGTCAGTTTTAGAGCCAGGGAGATAAACAACTTATTCCAGAGAAAATACCAGGATAAAAGATTCCGGGATTATTACATGGACTTTGTGACATTCCTACCCACACAACAGTCTATTTCTTTTTTTTTATTAGCAAGAGAAGGCTATGGGGGAAACAATGCTTAATAAAGATTAGTTTGAAAACTACAGACTGGAGGGCAGTAGGTGGAAAAGCTTAGCACTGGTTCAGATCAGTCTGCATTGGTCTAGGCTTGAGGGATGACTGTGGGACTGAGGAGAAAGAAATGGATCTTGGAGATATTGAGAGGGGAGGTAGGGAGTTGACATTATTAGCACTGACTGAATCCAGCCGAAGATGACTGTCTGCATCTCATATGAACCTCAGGCTGCACAGAGGCAACTCTGCAGAGCCCTTTCATTTGCAACTTCGAGGCCATCTGGGTCATCACTAAGCTCCTCTAGCTGTTTATATTATCTTGGGTTTTCACCTTCACACTATTTTGTGCTATGGCCTCCCTCGTCCCCAGCTTCATCACCTGCAACTCATCTTTTCCTGTCTGACCCCATCAGACCTTCCTTCCAACCCTCCATATAGTGATGTCCCAGGAACCATTCCCCACTGTAAACCCCTTTTACCTCTTCACAGTATGCTTCCTCTACTTCCAATCTCTCAAGGACCTTGCAACATCTGTGGCTCTCTCCCTAGTTCCCATAGCAAGGGGCTGTGAGGTAGGTAAACAGTTTTCCAGCTTTCTTTAGCTAAAGGACATCTAGTTGCCATTCATTTGGTTCCAACTCATAGCGAGCCCATGATATGTCACAGTAGAACTGTGCTTCATAGGGTTTTCAGTGGCTGCTTTTTCACAAGTAGACCACCGAAGCTTTCTTCTGAGATGCCTCTGGATGGGCTCGAGACTCCCACCTTTCAGTTAGCAGCTGAGTGCTTAACCGTATGCATCACCCATAGACTTGTAGGCTGTTTCTTCCCCATGCTCATATAAAAATTCTTTTAAAGCACACGCCATCTGGCTAGATTACCTATTATTTTTTTGTTCTGTGTTCTACTAGCTTCCTAGTAAGACTCACTTTTACTAAGAGCTTTGGCACTTGGGTCAACGTCTTCTGTACTTTCAGTTTCACCACCATCCTGGTAAACTTTAATGTCATTAGGGATGACTCGGCCAACACCCAGTCTCTACTTCCTCATCTCTCTCCTCTTCAAAGATCTTAACTCCGTTCTATTTCTGCTACCCACTCCGTATGGCTGCACCCACGAATTTATCATCGCTGAGAACTTCCTCATGTCTGAAACATTCTTTAGTACCCACTCATGAATATCTTTTCTACCCTCCCAAATTTTTCACTATCTTACTCCCTCCTCATCTATTATTCTACTTCAGTGAAAGGTCCAATCCCACGGCTCCTCTATTTTTTCTAATCTTTGCCCTTCCCTCTCTCTTATTTGATATGGACCCAATAATCCATAATTAGAATCATGATCTTGCAAAATGCTCAACTTCATTGCCCTGTTCTAAGTCTGCATCGCCCTACTTTTGTGAAACCTCAACCGTGGATTAACACAAGCATTAATAAAAGAGAAAAATGATAAATTTGTGAATTGCAGCCAAATTCCATGATTCTCAACCTTAATGTTGTTGGGTAATCTCCCCACATGTCCTGAAAGGCAGCTGTTTCCCAATTTTCTCTTTCTTGAAGGCCCTGATAGACCCCACTCTCATCACTCTCAGCAGTTTACTTCACTCTCCTTGTCTTAGTTATCTAGTGCTGCTTCAAGAGAAATACTACAAGTGGGTGGATTAATGAACAGAAATTTATTTTCTTACAGCAGAGGCTAGAAGTCCTATTCAGAGTGGCCTGCTCTAAACCAACCAAAACCAAAACCGTTGCCATTGAGTCAGCTCTAACTCATAGTGACCTAGAGGAAGGCTTTCTCTCTCTGTTGGCTCTGAACCGAAGTCCTTGTTCCTTTATTCTTTGGTGATCTTCATGTCCCAACTGTGCTTCTTTTCTCTCCCTTTATATCTCAAGAGAGACTGACTGAAGACACACTCTACACTAAAGCTGTCTCATTAGCATAACAAAGAAAACACATTCACAAATGGGATTATAACCACAGTCACAACAAAAAAACCAAATCCATTGTCCTCCAGTTGATTCTGACTCATAGGAACACTATAGGACAGAATAGAGCTGCCTCATAGGGTTTCCAAGGAGCAGTTGGTTGATTCGAACTGCTGACCTTTTGGTTAGCAACTGAACGCTTAACCACTGAGCCACCAGGGCTCCACCACAGGTATAGGGGTTAGGATTTACAACACATATTTTTTGGGGGACACAAGTCAATCCATAACACCCCTGTTCCCTGAAAAAGCATATGCCATCAGGTAAAAACTCCCTTAATTTACTGCCATCTTACTGGCACCTCTGCCCATCTCTGTCACCTCTCATCCCTGACATCCCCTTCTTAAAGGAGGAAGTATCTCCCTCTGCCTGTCACTCCATCTGTTCCCTCAATCCCACATCTTCTTGTTTCTCTAAACTTTACCTCTCTGTTCATTCTCCTGTTTCCTAGCACATGAGCAAATGAGTCTTTCTCATCACAAAAACAAAACAAAACAATACTCCATCAATTTTTGTAGCCATTTTCTAAAACTGTACCTTCTCCCAGCCTAACCAACATTCAACTGCCTCTTAAAAGAAAAAAAGAAGAGGATGGATGGGTTGAGGATCAATGAAAAAGAGACATGAAGCAAAATATTGATTATCTGGCTGTAAAGACACTAGATGGAAAATCGGTAGTCTGAACACATCTGGAAGCAGGTCTACAAAAATCTAAGTGAGCTCATCATTCTGACTGAAACACTGGAAGGAGAACAAGTAGGCAGTGGAAGGTAGAGGTGGGAGATGCAGCCTCTTTCTGATCACAAAATGGAAAAAACAGAACTCCTTTTGTTGAAGCCAGAAAAACGACGACCAAGCAGGATGATGCTAGTGTCCAGCGAGAGAAAGGCCAGAGAAGACGCTGGTGTAAGGGCAGGGAGGGGAGGTCCTCTACCGGGAGAGCGATATGCTTTGAAAGGCTATGAGAAAAGGATGCGAAGGAAAAGAACACACTGAACTGCCTCAAAGAGCCGACAAAACAGCATGTCCATAACAGTGCTGCACAATGCTACTGTACTCAGCTTTTCAAAGCATTTTCACATCTGAGATTTCATTTTTGTTCTCACAATATCCTTGGGATGTGGGTATCAGGGGTGATTGAAAACAAGGGAGAAGTAGATGAAACGAAAGCAAAAATAAAGGTGCAAACAAGAAAGTTGGCTTATTCTGGAAGAAGGTGATAAGAAACAGAGAGAAAGAAGATAAAATTAAAGCACTGTTAAAGGATTAATTAGAAAGGGCAAGAAGGAGAGTAGTGAGGATGGACGGTGGTAGGTTTCATGATAAAACAGACACCAAGAAAAAGCAGATAGATTATAAGGAGATTTCCTCCTCCTTCCCTATTCCTTTTCCTCCTTCTTACAGTTGTTGAGAAGGAAAAACCCAGAGGAGACTGAGTGGCACAGAACTACTGGAAACGCATGGAATCCTAATCCAGGGTCAATGGGTGAGCTGCAGGAGCTTAGACAAACCAGCAGCCATTGAGTCAATCCTGACTCATGGCGGCCCACCTGTGTCAGAGGAGAACTGTGCTCCACAGGATTTTCAATTGCTGATTTTTCAGAAGTAGATGGCCAGATGTTTCTTCTGAGATGCCTCTGGGTGGGTTTGAACTTCCAGTCTTTCAGTTAGTAGCCCAGTGCATTAATCATTTGCACCACCCAGGGACTCTGCTGGAGATCAGAGAGAGACCCAAATCATATACAGAATTTTGTTTGGTTGCAGGTGTATGCATCTTCTGGGGGTGGAGTGAGGACGAGGACACAAATCTGTAATCTGGCTCTCAGGCTTTCAAAAGTCTACCCAATATTAAGAACCACCGTGATGAAACAAAGGGATAGAGAAAAACGAAGGAGTTAAGAACATAAATCAAATCCCCAAAGTAGGTAAAGGTCACCAAGCTTTTTAGAGACTAAGTGGAAGAAAATAGTGATACACAGACTATGCCTAAGCACAGAGACAGTTGTTAGTTGCTGGAAAGTCAGCTCTGACTCATGGCGACCTTATGCATAACTGGACAAAATGTTGCTCAGTCCTATGCCATCTCCATGATTGTTGCCATGGTTGAGTCTATTGTGGTCACGTGTAGCCTTTCAACCTAGGGGGTTATCTTCTAGCACTATATTAGGCAATATTCTGATGTGATCCACAAGGTGCTCATGATATAATTTTTAGAAGTAGGTCCTTTCTTCTGAGTCTGTCTTAGTCTGGAAGCTCTGCTGAAACCTGTCCACCATTTAAAATACCAGTGGCATTGCTTTCCTCGTCATAACAACACACAAGCCACCACAGTACTACAAACTTACAGACAGGTAGGTGGTAGACAGAGATAGCAGGTCCCGTAAAAACCCAGGGCTAGGAGAAAGTATTTGAGTTGGCCATGTTGATTCCAAAACTGATAATAGGACCCTGTCAGGCAAATTGATTAGATCCAAGATGTGGGAAAGATGGGTGTCTCCAAAGTACATGGAGCCCTGGTGGTACACCGGTTAAGAGCTTGGCTGCTAACCAAAAGGTCGAATCCAACAGCCGCTCCTCAGAAACCCTGTGGAGCAGTTCTACTCTGTCCTATAGGGTTACTATGAGTCAGAATCGACTAGACAACGAGTCCAGAGTACATGTTCTGAATGGGGAACTAGAAAGTAAATCAAACCATCGAGAAGGCTAGGAGGGAGGAAGAAAGAAAAAAGGCACAGGTGTTCAAGCAATCTCTAGCTGATGAGCAGCACTGTTGGCTCTGGAAAGGAAATATGCATTAAGATGAAGCCCGTGAAAGGGCTGAGATAATATATTCAGAGACAAACAACCAATATGAACCACGAGAGGTCAGCTTGACTGAGAAGACAGAAAGCTTCAAACTCCCAGACGCAATAGCTGGAGGTCAATTGGCAAAGAGCAGCAGGAAATTGCTCACAGATGGGGTGTATAAAAGCGACCCAAAAAGAGAATATTGAATAAAAATGGAGAAAGTAGATGTGTTAATATGAAAGGAACAAAGCCTCCAGGCAACAGAAGGAGCACAGAACTCCGTAAGTGTGAAAGTCAGGGATAACTTAGCTGTGACGACAGTTCTTGGTACTCATTTGCTAATTCATTCAGCAGATACTTATTGAGTACCTTTGCTGTGCTGGCTATCAGACCCTGGTAGGACTGAGGAGCAGGAGAGACATGGTCCCTGGCCTCAAGGACTTAGTGACGAGCAGGAAGCAAACAAGGAAAATCATACAAGACTAATTTAATTAGAGTTATCTTAAATGCTCCAGAGCAAATACATAGGGTGCTGTGAGAATGTAGAAGCCCCGGTTGCACAGTGGTTAAGAGCTCGGCTGCTAACCGAGAGGTCAGCAGTTTTAATCCAGCAGCCCCGCCTTGGAAACACTATGGGGCAGTTCTATGCTGTCCCACAGGGCCGCTAGGAGTTGGACCTGACTAGACGGCAAGGGGTTTGGTTTTTATGAGAATGTACACGAGGCAGTAGTGGTAAAAACAGCGGTAAAATTCTCATCTTCCACGTGGGAGACCTTGGTTTGGTTCCCAGCCAATGCACCTCATGTGCAGCCACCACCTATCCATAAGTGGAAGCTTGAGTGTTGCTCTGACTCAGTGGAACTTCTAGAGTACGACGGAGTAGGAAGAAAGGCCTGGCAATCGACTCCTGAGAATTAGCCAATGAAACTCCTGTGGGTTACAATGGTTTAACACGCAGCTGATCATGGCGATGGTGCAGGACCAGGCAGCTCCTTGTTCCCTGTGCATGGGGTTGCCATGAGTCGGAGGCAGACTGGATGACAGCTAACAACGACAGCAATATGTGAATGTGTAACAAGGAACCTGATGAGCTTGGGGGAAGCAGGTCAGGGAAGGCTGATACCTGCAGGATGAGTAGGCACTAGCTGTCCAAGAGCTGGGAAGAAGTATTTCAGATGAAAAGGACTGTTTGTGAAAATGCTCTGAGTCAGGAAGGGTTACGGTGTGACTGAGAACCTAAAAAGGGCTGTGTGGCTGGGTGGAGTGAGAATCCTGGAAGGTAAGATTCAAGGCTAGGGAGAAAGGCCATGCCACAGAGGCCACATAGATGAGACTGGTATTTCACTTCACCGCAAGAGCAGTGGGAAGCTTAAAGTTTCAAGCAAGAATGATGTGATCGAATGTGAGATTAAGACGATGACGCTGGCTGCAGAGAGGCAAAGGGCTTCAGCGGAAGAAGAGTGGGGATAGGATAGGCGGCTACGGTGATAGTCCAGGTGAGAGATCGCGGTGACTCAGACTGGGGTGGCAACAATGAAATTAGAGACAATTAGACCAACAAGAAGCATATTTAGGAGGTAGAATCAATAGGACTGAATGTGGGGGTGAGGGATCAGGGAAGTGTCAAAAGTGATTCTGGGTTTTTAACATGACCAATTTAGAGGATGCTGGTCGCTTTTACCAGGAGTAATCGAGGAAATACTCCAGAGCGAAAGAAAGATAAAACTGTTTCGCTTGAAATGAAATGCTGAGCTTTGAGACAATGAATGAAAAGGACCCACAGTTAGGCACAGCTCATGGAAGGTAAAGAAAGCTTGTCTGAGGAGGAAGGAGATGAATCTAGTTTGCGGTATGTTGAGTTTGAGGTGCTTGTGAGACAAACAAAAAGGAGATAATTGGTGAAGCAATTGAACGTGTAAGTCTGGAGCTCAGGCAAGAGGCCTGAACTGGAGTTATCAATGTGGGGCACATACTTGTCCTCCTCGGGAATGCCTCTTCTTTGGGAATAGGGTGTCTTTTTCACTAGAGTACCCCAGTTTCTAGCACTGCGCTTCTTATGTGATGGGCTTTCTCTTTCTCTCTTTTTTCTCTTTCTCCCTTTCTCTCTATATGTAATGAGCAAATAAATGACCAATCAAAACAATAAAACTAGCAAAACTGCAACATTTTGCATGGTTAAATAAACAACTGACGGGTTTTCATAGAGCAAGGTCTTTATAGGTGAGAATCCAGACCAGGTAATACAACTTCATGAGCAATGTATTACTAACTAGGTATCGAAAGTAATATGCAGTACATACCCTGTGTTTTGGAGTAGGCAAGAAGAAGCTAAATTGGCCTTGGAGAACAGATGAGATTTGTGTAAGGGAAGGAATTATCTTGTTCACTAACTGAATGCATAATTTTGATGATTTTGGATTTCCCTAGAAAATTCAAGCAAAACCTACACATAATTAAAAAAAAATCAATAATAAAGAATTTAAAATGAAAAGTATGAAGCGGTACCTTATTCTGGTTTTGATTTGCATTTCCCTAATGATGTTGGGCATATTTTCATGTGTTTGTTAGCCATTTTGGACATCTTTGGAGAAGCGTCTATTAGTTCCTTGTCCTGTTTTTTAATTATTTGTTTTTCTATTGTTGAGTTGGGAACCCTGGTGGCATAGTAGTTAAGCGCTACAGCTCCTAACCAAAAGGTCGGCTCTTCGAATCCACCAGGCACTTCTTGGAAACCCTACAGGGCAGTTCTACTCTGTCCTATAGGGTTGCTATGAGTCAGAATGGACTAGAAGGCAATGGATTTGGTTTTTTGGTTTTATTGTTGAGTTGTTGGAGTTCTTTGTATGTTCTGGACACAAGTTCCTTATCAGATATATAATTTGCAAATGTTTTGTTCCATTGTGTAGGTTTTCTTTTCACTTTTTGGATGGTGTCCTTTAATGGAAAAAAGTTTTTAATTTTGCTGAAGTCCAATTATCTGTGTTTTCCTTTGGTAACTTGTGCTTTGATGTTGTATCTAAGAAACAATTGTCTAACTTCAAATTTACTCCTAGTTTTTCATCTAAGAGTTTTTTTGTTCAGCTATTACATTTAGGTCTATGATCATTTTGAGTTAATTTTTGTCTATGGTGTAAAGAAAGGGATCAACCTACTTCATTCTTTTGCATGTGGATATCCAGTTGTCCCAGCCTTCTTTGTTGAAAAGACTGTTCATCACCATTGATTGGTCTTGGAACCTTTGTCAAATATCAATTGTCCATAGACAGATGGATTTATTTCTGCATTCTCAGTCCTATTAAGTTTTGAAACTGGGAAGCATGAATCCTCCAACTTTGTTCTTTTTTTAAGATTGTTTTGGCTATTCTTAGATCTTTGCATTTATCTATATATTTTAGGATCAGCCTGTCAATTTCTGCAGGGCAGCTCAGATTTTGACAGGAATTGCCTTGAATCTGTAGATCAATTTGGAGAGTGTAGGTAGCTCTCAACTTATGACGTAAGTTAGTTCTGATGTCAGTCGAATACCTTTTTTATTTTTTTAGTTTTCATTATTATTGCCTTTTATGATCAGTAGCTTTATAAATCTGATCTTTATTTGTCTTTGGGGATTGGAAACATGACATAATCTGCTCTGGTAGATATCCTTCATCTTGTATTGTGTTGTCCAGCCCATCCTTGAATTTTTTGGCAGCTTCAACATTAGTGCTTCCTACTTCTTCAGTTATACACATGTTATGTTAGCCAAATCTGTGTTTCAAGTGATGAAACCAGCCCTTGGTGGCATTAAAGTACTCACGGCAGTCCTCTTGTTTCTGTTCCTTTGGGGTTTCAAAAAGGCTGCATGTTGTCATTTGAATTGTCAGTAAACTCATAGGAATCCTCTTCTGGATTTATTTTCTACCCAAATCATCAACAGCTTCTTCATCTTTTGGATTGGCCCTTGCCTCTTTTTTGTTAAAATTGTCGATTTTATGCCAATCATTTCTTTAACTGCGTCCAAAATCCTATTCTTAATCCTTAATTGTTGTGGAAAGGGTTGAACAAGACAATCCTTCCTCATGTGCTATTTCGCCAACTTTCTTTCCATTATCATAGGCCTTAACGATCTTCATCTTTATATCCAAGTCTAGAGCCTTCCTCGCCTTCTTTTCTGGATTGGAATTTATAGTTACATGACTTCTTTTGCTAGACATATTATTGGGGATATAAGCCGTGCAGGTGTTACAGTGTGAGAAACTTGGACAACTTGGCATCAAATTAACAACTGAGGCTTCTGTTGGTACAAAACTCTGAATAAGATCCCACCGTAGGCCTGGTCTACAATGAAGTCGGCATCAATGTTGTAAAAATGAAGTCGGAGTTGTAACGGTTGTCAGGTGTGTACGCAGTTCAATTGTTATATGTCATTAGTGTTGAACATTACCCAAACTTCTAGCCGTTAGGACTCCTGACACCAACACTAACTTCCTTGTAGACCAGGCCATAGCCTGCTATACGGCAGTGGTTTGAACAGTAAATCATAACATTGAACATCTGCAAGTGAACATATGAGAATGCTAACATCAGCAAATTACGTACTGCAACGCCGTGTGTAGTACGTATTACTAACAGTAAGATGTAAAACAAAACAGATGTTTGTAAGTGCAGTTCATCATAACTTGAATACATCGTAAGTCAGCAACAAACTGTATATATATATGTGTGTATGCATGTGTGTGTAAAAACCCATTGCCATTAAATCAATTCCAACTCATAGGGACCCTATAGGACAGAGTAGAACTGCCCCATAGAATTTCCAAGGATCGGCTGGTGGATTTGAACTGCTGACCTTTTGGTTAGCGGTCGTAGCCCCTAACCACTGTACCACCAGGGCTCTGGGGTGTGTGTGTGTATGTATATATGTATGTATGTACGTATGTGTGTGAGCACCTTCCTTAAAAGAGAAATACATTCTGTCTCAGTTTGAAATAAAATGATTATACTGCTGACAAGAAAGAGACTTCAAAATGAGTTCATATGATATTGGAAAATTAATTTTGACACAATAAAGAACCTCTGTGCTTCTCTCTATGTTAAATAAGTCTTTCTATTTATTGATCTGAGATCTAAAGTACCTACTGCCATCTTACCAAATACCAAGATAGTACATTTCCAGTAAATCTATGAGACTGATAAAAATATCTTATTACAGTGCAAAATTACTTCACTGTGTAAGCCACCACTCGTCTGTCAGATTGTCATACTGTGGTGGCTTGCATGTTGCTGTAATGCTGAAAGCTATGCCACTGGTATTTCAAATGGCAGCAGGGTCACCCAGGGTGGACAGGTTTCAGCTGAACTTCCAGATTAAGACAGACTGGGAAGAAGGACTTGGAGATCTAATTCTGAAAAAAATTGGCCAGCGAAAACCTTATGAATAGCAGTGAAACATTGTCTGATACAGTGCTGGAAGATGGGCCCCTCAGTTGGAAGGCACTCAAAATATGACTGGGGAAGAGATGCCTCTTCAAAGTAGAGTTGACCTTAATGATGTAGATGGAGGAAAGCTTTTGGGACCTTCATTTGCTGATGTGGCATGACTCAAAATGAGAAGAAACAGCTGCAAACATCCATTAGTTACTGGAATGTGGAATGTACGAAGTATGAATCTAGGAAAATTAGAAGTTGTCAAAAATGAAATGGAAAGCTTGAAGATGGATATTCTAGTGAGCTGAAATGAACTGGCACCGGCCATTTTGAATCAGACAATCATATTGTCTACTATGCCAAATGAAAAATTGGAGAGGAATGGTATCGTGTTCATTGTCAAAAAGAAAATTTCAAGGTCTATCCTGAAGTACAACGCTGTCAGTGATAGGATAATATCTATATGGCTACAAGGAAGACAAGTTTTGAATTTACACAGCAATCACCAATGGCAAAGATGAAGAAATTGAAGACTTTTACCAACTTCGACAGTCAGTTTGAAATTGACCAAACATGTAGTCAAGATGCATTAATAATTACTGGTGATTGGAATCGAAAAGTTGGAAAAAAAGAAGGATAAGCAGCTGGAAAATATGGCCTTGGTGATAGAAATGATGCAGGAGATCACATGGTAGAATTTTGCAAGACCAACGACTTCTTCATTGCAAATACCTCTTCTCAACATCATTAATGACTACACACATGGACTTCACTGGATGGAATACACAGGAATTAAAATGACTACATCTGTGGAAAAAGGTAATGGAGAAGCTCAATATCATCAGTCGGAACCAGGCCGGGGGTTGACTGTGGAACAGACCATCAACTGACCACATGCAAGTTCAAATTAAAGCTGAAGAAAATTAAAACAAGTCCACCAGAGCCAAAGAATGATCTTGAGTATATCCCACATGAATTTAGAGACTATCTCAAGAACAGATTTAAGGCATCGAACACTAATGGCCAAAGGCCAGATGAGTTGTGGAAGGACATCAAGGACATCATACACAAAGAAAGCAAAAGGTCATTAAAAAGATAGGGAAGAAAGAAAAGACCAAAATGGATGTCAGAAGAGACTCTGAAACTTGCTCCTGAAAGTAAAGTAGCTAAAGCGAAAGGAAGAAATGATAAAGTAAAAGAGCTGAACAGCAGATTTCAAAGGGCTATTGAGGTGGCAAAGTATTATAATGACACATACAAAGAAAACTAAAAGGGAAGAACGTGTTTGGCATTTTTCAAGCTAAAAGAACTCAAGAAAAAATTCAAGCCTCAACTTGTAAATTGAAAGATTCTATGGGCAAAATATTGAATAACTCAGGAAGAATCAAAAGAAGATGGAAGGAATACACAGAGTCACTGCAGAAAAAGAATTGATGGATGCTCAACCATTTCAGGAGGTAGCATATGATCAAAAACAGATGGTATTGAAGGAAGAAGTCCAAGCTGCACTGAAGGGATTGGCAAAAAACAAGGCTCCAGGGAGTGACGAAATACCAACTGAGATGTTTCAACACATACATGCAACGCTGGAAGTGCTCACTCATCTAAGCCAAGAAATTTGGAAGACAGCTACCTGGCCAACCTACTGAAAGAGATCCATACTTGTGCCCATTCCAAAGAAAGGTGATCCAACACAAAGTGAGAATTATTGAACAATATCATTTATATCACACACAAGTAAAATTTTGCTGATGGTAATTCAAAAATGAAGGTAGCAGTACATTGACAGTGAACTGCCAAAAACTCAAGCTGGATTCAGAAGAGGACGTGGAATGATGGATATCACTGCTGATGTCAGGTGGATCTTGGCTGAAAGCAGAGAATACCAGAAAGATGTTTATCTGTGTTTTATTCATCATGCAAAGGCATTTGACTGTGTGGACCATAACAAATTATGGGTAACATCGTGAAGAATGGAAATTCCAGAACACTTAATTGTGCTCACGAGGAATCTGAACATGGACCAAGAGGCAGTTGTTCGACCAGAACGAGGGGCTACTGAGTGTTTTAAAATCAAGAAAGGTGTGCGTATCCTTTCTCCATACTTATTCAATCTGTATGCGAGCAAATAATCTGAGATGCTGGACTATATGAAGAATGTGGCATCAAGATTGGAGGAAGACTCATTAATGACCTGTGATATGCAGATGACACAACCTTGCTTACAGATGGTGAAGAGGACTTGAAGCACTTATTGGTAAGATCAAAGACTACAGCCTTCAGTATGGATTGCACCTCAACAAAAAGAAAACAAAAATCCTCACAACCGGACCAATAAGCAACATCATGATAAATGGAGAAAAGACTGAAATTGTCAAAGATTTCAATTTACTTGGGTCCACAATCAACATCCATGGAAGCTGCAGTCAAGAAATCAAATGATGTATTATATTTGGCAAATCTGTTGCAAAAGGCCTCTTTAAAGTGTTAAAAAGCAAAGAAGTCACCTTGAGGACTAAGGTGTGCCTGACTTAAGCCATGGTATTTTCAGTTGCCTTCATATACTCGCAAAAGCTGGACAATGAATAAGGAAGACTTAAGAAGAATTGATGCCTTTGAATTTTGGTACTGGCAAAGAATACTGAATACACCATGGACTGCCAGAAGAATGAACAAATCTGTCTTGGAAGAAGTACAGCCAGAATGCTCCTTGGAAGCGAGGATGGCGAGACTTTGTCTCACATACTTTGGACATATTATCAGGAGGAACCAGACCCTGGAGAAGGACATCATGCTTGCTAAAGTAGAGGGTCAGTGAAAAAGAGAAAGACCCTCAAGGAGATGGATTGATACAGTGGCTGTAACAAGGGGCTCAAACATAGCAATGATTGTGAGGATGGTGCAGAATTTGGCAGTGTTTTGTTCTGTTGTACATATGATCACTATGAGTCGGAATGGACTCAATGGCACCTAACAATAACAACAATGTATTGCTACATGGTCTATGTTGATATGCCTGACTATCAAATCATATTTGCTAATGAAACTAAATAGATAAGTAAAATATATCTGTCCACAATATTCTTAAGAATTTTTATTTACTGCTTAAAGTATTTTAAAGACATTTCATCAAGTTCTATACATTAAGGAAAGTATTTGAGAAATTTATTATACAACTCAAAGACAAATGGGGTTTTACTAAATAGACTTTAATCAAATTAGTGATTTTCAGATGGCTATGGGCTTTGTGGAACTGGATATATGAACTTCTTTTTAACTTCATAGGGCTTTCATGGCTCTGAGCTTTCAGAAGCAGATCGCCAGGCTTTTATTCTGAAGTGCCTCTGGGTAGGTTTGCCATTTCAAGTGGAAGAGTTGTTATCTTTCGCTAGCTCTAGAAAATTTCCCCTCTTACTTCTTTGATAATTTCCTCCCTTACACTGTCTATGTTTTCTCTTTCTGGAAGTCCAGTCACAGATATAGGACTTGCTCTATTTCCCACATCTCTTCTCTTATATTTTCTATCTCTGTGCCTTTAATCTGTGAGGTATCCTCAAATTGTGAGCACTTGTAGTGAATGTTTTAGTAGGAGAAAATATGTTTGTGTGTGTGTTATATGTGCATAAATATGTGCATGTTTCATTTATTTTAGGTTTCTAAAGTTCCTTCTTAATTTTTTGTTGTTCCTTGCTTTGAAGAATCCATTCCTTCAAAATACTGGTGACTCCCATGGTACCATGCTCTCCTGATTTTCCTCCTATTGCCTTAATTCTTCTCATGATTCTTTGATGCTTTTTATTCCTCTAGTTAACATTTGAATGTTTGAATTACTCATTCTGAGGCTTCTCTTCTCATTTGTGCCCCTCTTCTTCTGTTATCACGCCTATTCCCATGGCTAGCTACTTACCTCCCAAGGAAGCCAAGACTAGTCACTAGACAATTAGGATGCAGTGTACATAAAGATAGGGCTCTGTAGGAGCACATGGGAAAAGGGCCTAGTACCTTGGGAGTCAAGCAAGGCTTTCTGGAGGTGGTGACATTGAAGTTGGTATCTGAAGAATGAGTTCAATCTAGCCTGGTGAAGGGGATGCCGGAGGGGAAGCAGCATACGGGGGAGGTCTGAAAGCACTTCAGCCTGATGATGGCAGTGTAGAGTGCAAAATAGGGAAATAGGGAAATGCAGCGGGCAGAATGATGGGCCCCAAAGATGTCCATCTCCTCATTCCTGGAACCTGTGAGTATGTTACCTTAAGTGGCAAAGGGGACATTGCAGATGTGATTAAATTGAGGATCCCGAGATGAGGAGATTATCCAGGTTGGCCTGATGTAGTTATAAGAGCCCTTATATGGAAAAGAGGAAGTTAGGAGGGTCAGAGAAGGAGGTGTGATGAAGGAAGCAGAGGTGTGTATGTGGTGTGTGTGTGTCTGTGTGTGTGTGAGAGAGAGACAGAGAGAGTGCTTTGAAGATGTTATGCTACTTGCTTTGAAGATGGAGGAAGAGAACCATAAACCAAGGCTGGAAAAGGCAAAGAAATGGATTCTTCTCTAGGGCCTCCAGAAGGAATGCAGCCCTACTGACACCTTGATTTTAGTCCAGTAAGACCCACTGAGGACATCTGACCTCAGAAGTATAAAATAATAAATGAGTGGTTTTGAAGACACGAAGTTTGCAGTAATTTGTCACAGCAGCAACAGGAAGCTAATACAGTAAAGTAGGCTGGAGAAATGGGGTTGGGGTTAGGAGGGAGATGAAGTTTCCTATAAGCCATGTTAAGGAGTTTGGACTTTATTCTGAGAGCAATAGGAGCCTCTGAGAGGATTTAATGTTGTGAAAGGGCCAGAAAGATTCACGAAGATTGTCCTGGCTACAGTGAGGATGGATGGGGGGACAAAGCCTCCTCATGAACCTGCTGCTGTGGCTTCTGGCTTGTGTAGCCCAGATTGGTCCTTTTTGTCTCTGGTGGATGACCCTCTGGTGTTATTCGGCAATGACCTGACTTCTGCATGATTGGAAAATGTCAAACATTGTATAAGAATCCTTGAATCAGGAAAAGAGAAGCAGACAGACCTAAAGAGTGAAAGGATATGAGGCTGGCACAGCTTTGACGTCATTTCTCACCTTGATTTTCCACGTCCTTCAGTGGGTCCACCCCTGGAGACAGGATAAAAAACATGGGTGTGGCTGGTCCTGATTCTTCAAATGAGGTTGCAAAATCAAGTGCTCTTCCTACCACGTATTTGCTTCCTAACTTCTCTTCAACAAAATCTCTGCCAGAAAAAAAAAAATAACCTTTGAAAAATAGAGGCCTCTAAGTTTGGATTATACCTGAACATGAAGAAAATGAAGATCCTCCTAAATGGAATGATAAATATCATGATAAATGGAGAAGAAATTGAAGTTGTCAAGGATTTCATTCTACTTGGGTCAACAATAAATGTCCATGGAAACAACAGTCAAGAAATCAAACAACGTATTGCTTTGGGCTAATCTTCTGCAAAAGACTTCTTTAAAGTTTTAAAAAGCAAAGATGTCACTTCGATGAATAAGGTGCATCTGACCCAAGCCATGGTCTTTTCAACTCCCTTATATGCATGTGAAAGCTGGACAATGAAAAAGGAAGACAGGAGAAAAATTGATGTGTTCAGGCTGTGGTGTTGGTGAAGAATACTGAATATATGGACTCCCAGAAGAATAAATGAATCGGTCTTAGAAGAAATACAACCAGAATGTTCCTTAGAAGTGACTTGCTTACTTTGGACTCATCCTCAGGAAAGACCAATCATTAGAAAAGGTTATCATGTTTGGTAAGGTAGAGGGCCAAGAAAGAGAAACCATCAATGAGATGAACTGACCCACTAGCTGTAACAAGGGCCTCTAGTATACCAACAATCATGAAGATAGCACAGGACTGGGAGAGGTTTCATTCTGTTATAAATAAGGCCACCATGAGTCGGAGCTGACTTGATGGCAACTAACAATAACAACAACAACATAGAAATTAGAAGACTTGCTCATGGTCACAAGCTAGATAGTTACAGAGCTTGGATCAATCAAAGTTCATTTCTTGTTTTTTTTCCAAAATTTTATTTATTTTGTTATTGTTGTTGAGAATATACACAGCAAAACGTACACCAATTCAACAGTTTCTACATATACAACTTAGTGACATTGATTCCATTCTTTGAGAGGTGCAACCATGCTCATCCTCATTTTCTGAGTTGTTCCTCCGCCATTAACATAAACTCACTGTCCCCTAAGGTTCCTATCTAATCTTTTGAGTTGTTGTTTTCAATTTGATCTCATATAAATAGTTCTTAAAAAAAAAAAAAAACTGTAAGTAGACCTTTTTTACTAGTTAAGCTAACCTTTATTGCTTGGTTTTAAAATGAATTTAGGGGATATTTTTGGTTTAAGATTTAAAGATCATCTCAAGGCAATAGTTTCAGGGTTTTCATCCACCCTCCATGGTTTGGAAAAGTCTAGAATTCATAAAAATTTGGAATTCTGTTCTGTATTTTCCCCTTTTTGATCAGGATGCTTCTATGGAGTCTTTGATCAAAATGTTTAGTAACAGCAGCCAGGCACCATCTAGTTCTTCTGGCCTCATAGCAAAGGAGGCAGTTGTTCATGCAAGCAATTAGCATTACTTATTGATGAAGTCAACACTTACACCCATCCATCAAGGCCATACCTGATTCATTCTGTGAGGCCTGCTGTTCTGTCACATAACCTCTCATTGACCAAGAGACTTTCAGGACCAATGTTTTCTGAAAGCTGTTAGGCAGCTAAGTTGTCTATACTTTGTATTCCAGCCATCCTCTATCCCTACCCAATATGTAAGGCCCTCCAGTACTCTATTCTCTCCTTTTCCCTCATTCTCTGTGCTTCCCCTCATCTCATTCCACTTACCAATGTTTCCTTCCAAGGAGTTCCATTTTATGCTAAACGAAACCTAACGTGCCAAACAGCTGCAAAGACTTCACTGAACACCGAAACAGCTCCTGGCCTTAATTGAGATGTCTGCTCTTCCTCAAGGACACTATTTTCCCTGCTCTCAATTGGGCTCATTCTCCTACATTTGATGTACTTCAGGACTGGGAGGTAGGATCAGGGTCTTGCTCACTGCCCACTGCTGTTTCCAGTCCATTACTTCTCTACTGTTTTGCTCCATTGAGACTCATTTACCCTGGCTTATTGCCACTACTCCTGTGCATCAATGTTATTTATTGCCCCTTTGGTCACTCCCTTAATTTACTGAACACTTCTTGGGCACTTGGCTCATGGACTTTCTCTCCAGAATCATGGGTGACATCAGCATCCACGTGGGAAATCTTCTATGTTCTTAGTGACCTCAACTCTAATACTTGTTTCTTCTACACTTCAGCCCCCTAACTTCATGGCCATGCCCTCATCCTTGTAATTAATTAGGAACTTGTTGTACTTCTAAAGCCATAAGTGGAAACATCCTACTCCCTGACCAAAATCTTCTGTCCTTATATCTCTCTTAGCAAACAGCTGCAAACATCCATTAATAATCGGAACCTGGAATGTACAAAGTATGAATCTAGGAAAATTGGAAATCGTCAAAAATGAAATGGAACGCATAAACATCGATATCCTAGGCATTAGTGAGCTGAAATGGACTGGTATTGGCCATTACAAATCGGACAATCATATAGTCTACTATGCTGGGAATGACAACTTGAAGAGGAATGGTGTTGCATTCATCGTCAAAAAGAACGTTTCAAAATCTATCCTGAAGTACAACGCTGTCAGTGATAGGATAATACCCACATGCCTACGAGGAAGACCAGTTAATACGACTATTATTCAAATTTATGCACCAACCACTAGGGCCAAAGATGAGGAACTAGAAGATTTTTATTGGCTGCTACAGCCTGAAATTGATCGAACATGCAATCAAGATGCATTGATAATTGCTGGCGATTGGAATGCAAAAGTTGGAAACAAAGAAGGATCAGTAGTTGGAAAATATGGCCTTGGTGATAGAAACAATGCCGGATAACGAATGATAGAATTTTGCAAGACCAATGACTTCTTCATTGCAAATACCTTCTTTCACCAACATAAACGGCGACTATACACATAGACCTCAACAGATGGAACACACAGAAATCAAATTGACTATATCCGTGGAAAGAGACAATGGGAAAGCTCAATATCATCAGTCAGAACAAGGCCAGGGGCCGACTGTGGAACAGGCCATCAATTGCTCATATGCAAGTTCAAGCTGAAACTGAAGAAAATCAGAGCAAGTCCATGAGAGCCAAAATATGACCTTGAGTATATCCCACCTGAATTTAGAGACCATCTCAAGAATAGATTTGATGCATTGAACACTAGCGACCGAAGACCAGACAAGTTGTGGAGTGACATCAAGGACATCATCCATGAAGAAAGCAAGAGGTCACTGAAAAGACAGGAAAGAAGAAAAGATCAAGATGGATGTCAGAGGAGACTCTGAAACTTGCTCGTGAACATCGAGCAGCTAAAGCAAAAGGAAGAAAAGATGAAGTAAAAGAACTGAACAGAAGATTTCAAAGGGCCTCTTGAGAAGACAAAATAAAGTTATTATAATGACATGTGCAAAGAGCTGGAGATGGAAAACCAAAAGGGAAGAACACACCTGGAGTTTCTCAAGCTGAAAGAACTGAAGAAAAAATTCAAGCCTCGAGTTGCAAGAGTGAAGGATTCCATGGGGAAAATATTCAATGATTGAAGGAAGCATCAAAAGAAGACGGAAGGAATACACAGAGTCATTACACCAAAAAGAATTAGTCGATATTCAACCATTCCAAGAGGTGGCATATGATCAGGAACCAATGGTACTGAAGGAAGAAGTTCAAGCTGCTCTGAAGGCCTTGGCGAAAAACAAGGCTCCAGGAAATGATGGAATATCGATTGAGATGTTTCAACAAACAAATGCAACACTGGAGGTGCTCACTTGTCTATACCAAGAAATATGGAAGACAGCTTCCTGGCCAACTGACTGGAAGAGATCCGTATTTATGTCTATTCCCAAGAAAGGTGATCCAACTGAATGTGAAAATTATAGAACAATATCATTAATATCACACGCAAGCAAAATTCTGCTGAAGATCATTCAAAAACGGCTGCAGCAGTATATTGACAGGGAACTGCCAGAAATTCAGGCTGGTTTCAGAAGAGGACGTGGAACCAGGGATATCATTGCTGATGTCAGATGGATCCTGGCTGGAAGCAGAGAATACCAGAAGGATGTTTACCTGTGTTTTATTGACTGTGCAAAGGCATTCGACTGAGTGGATCATAACAAACTATGGATAACACTGCGAAGAATGGGAATTCCAGAACACTTAATTGTGCTCACAAGAAACTTTTACATATATCAAGAAGCAGTCGTTTGGACAGAACAAGGGGATACTGATTGGTTTAAAGTCAGGAAAGGTGTGTGTCAGGGTTGTATTCTTTCACCATACCTATTTAATCTGTATGCTGAACAAATAATCCGAGAAGCTGGACTATATGAAGAAGAACGGGGCATCAAGATTGGAGGAAGATCCATTAACAACCTGCATTATACAGATGACACAACCTTGCTTGCTGAAAGTGAAGAGGACTTGAAGCACTTACTAATGAAGATCAAAGACCACAGCCTTCAGTATGGATTGCACCTCAGCATAAAGAAAACAAAAAATCCTCACACCTGGACCAATGACCAGCATCATGATAAACGGAGAAAAGATTGAAGTTGTCAAGGATTTCATTTTACTTGGATCCACAATCAACAGCCATGGAAACAGCAGTGAAGAAATCAAAAGACGCATTGCATTGGGCAAATCTGTTGCAAAGGACCTCTTCAAAGTGTTGAAGAGCAAAGATGTCACCCTGAAGACTAAGGTGCGCCTGCCCCAAGCCATGGTATTTTCAATCGCATCACATGCATGTGAAAGCTGGACAATGAATAAGGAAGGCCAAAGAAGAGTTGACTCCTTTGAATTGTGGTGTTGGCGAAGAATATTGAATATACCATGGACTGCCAAAAGAATGAATAAATCTGTCTTAGAAGAAGTACAACGAGAATGCTCCTTAGAAGCAAGGATGGCGAGACTGCGTCTTACATACTTTGGATGTGTTGTCAGGAGTGACCAGTCCCTGGAGAAGGACATCATGCTTGGCAGAGTACAGGGTCAGCGGAAAAGAGGAAGACCCTCAACAAGGTGGATTGACACAGTTGTTGCAACAATGAGCTCATGCATAACAACGATTGTGAGGATGGTGCAGGACCGGGCAGTGTTTCGTTCTGTTGTGCTTAGGGTTGCTATGAGTCAGAACCTACTCGATGGCACCTAACAACAACATCAGCAACAGCGACTTACTTCACCTATTCTGTGCATGGATTGGTGTCGCTACAAATGCAGGATTTTCAGTATTTTGTCCTCTATGGTGTTTTCCTATCATCCTCCTACTCTCTTCATTACACCTCTATCCCATGTTGACTCCACTCCATGCCTACACTTATTTATTTTTTTTATAACCACTTTATTGGAGGTGTACCCTGTATACCATAAAATTTACCCATTTTAAGTGTACAATTCAATGATTTTTAGTAATTTTGCTGAGTTGTACAACCATCACCATAATCCAGTTGCAGAATATTTTCATTACCCCAATAAGATCTCTCATGCCTATTTAGTTAATTCCTGTTCCCATCTCAAGCCCTAGGCAACCACTAGTCTGATTTCTGTCTCTACATATTTGCATGGTATATGCCTTCTAATCCACCACCTCTCTGTCAGTTGTACTGTGGTGGATTGTGTGTTGCTATGATGCTGGAACCTTAGCCACTGGCATTTCAAAAATCAGCAGGGTCACTAATGGTGGAGAGGTTTCAGCAGAGCTTCCAGATTAAGACAGACTAGGAAGAAAGGCCTAGTGATCTACTTTTTGATAATTAGCCAGTGAAAACTCTATGAATCACAACAGCATATTGTCCGACTTAGTTCTGGAGGATGAGCCCCCCAGGCTGGAAGGCATTCAAAATGCACAGTGACTGCAATAATCGACTGAAACAGGCCAGTGATCACGAAGATGGTGCAAGACCAGGCAACATTTTGTCCTGTTGTATATGGGGTTGTCAGGAGTTGGAGTTAACTAACAACAATAACAACATGACTTTGAATAATTTTTTTGTCAATATCCTCGCCTCCCTTGCCTAACTCTTCTTCTAACACACCCGATTGGAATTACTCAAGCTATGGATCAACTCAACTCTGAAGCTACATCTGGGATGCTGAATGCTGCTGGAGAATATTATCTAATGATGAAGACTGGTGTTCTACGAATGCAAGCTCTTAACTAGGTTGGCTGTTAATGCTCCTTGGAATACTTTGAATTTCCCAGATGAACCTTCTCTTCCATTTTTCACATATTGATTCTATTTCAAACCTTTCCACTGCCCTCAAATCTTCAACCCTGCCACCTCCCTTTTCAGACAGCTCAACTGATCATCTTGCCTCTTATTTGTTAGGGAAAATAGAAGCCACAAGACAAAATCCTTCTCAGCTTTCTGCCATCCATCTACAACCCCAACTACAGCCATACCCATCTTTCCCTCCACTCTTTCTTTGCGATGGAAAGAAATGTTTTTCCCTGTAAGGCTAATTCCCCTTTCTGTTCTCTGGATCTCATCATCTCCTACCACATTAAATATTTTTAGTGCCCCATTTCGATATTCATATTGATTAGCACATCTGTTATGGATTCAATTGTGTCCCCCCAAAATATGTGTTGAAATCCTGACCCCTGCATCTATAAATATGACCCTGTTTGGAAATAGGGGTTTTATATTCTTACGTGGGTAAGTTCCAAACCTGATCCCTTCTGAGTTATAAAACAAGCAGAATAGACACAAAGACACACACATACAGAAGACAGACGCCAAGAAAGAAAGACATCAAGGAACATCAAGGAATACCAAGGGCCTCATGGGGCTACCAATAAGAACTCCCTTTAGAGCCACACCCTGAATTTAGACATCTAGCCACCTGAACTATGAGAAAAGAAATTTCTGTTCTTTAAAGTCACCCACTGGTGGTATTTCTATTATAGCAGTACTAGTAACTAAGACAACGTCTTTCTAAGCTGTCCTCTTAGATACTAAGAAAATGCATGACATACACAGAGTAATAGGTCTCATGGATTTTGGATATTGCTACAAAGGGTCCCATTACTATACGTACATGACCTTGGAGCTCAGCCCTGCTAGTCTAGCCACATTGAGATTGCCCCATCTCACCAGTGCCTCTTCTGAGTCTCCCCACCACCAGCAGCCTACCGTATGGCGTAGGTCATCCGGTCTGGCCGTATGGCCCTCATCATGCAGAGGCGCTGCAAGGCGGTCCTGTTCTTCCACTCCTGTGGGAACTTCTCCTTCTCAGGACATTCTGAATCCACAAACTTTTTCCAGCTCTTGGCAGATCCCTCAATGTCCTGATCCAGATTGTAGAATTCTTCCATTGATGAAAGTGCCTGGGAAATTTCAGAGAATCTTACTGTGAAAGATGGTTTCTCCAGATAGCTGTAATCTGTTTTGTATTGAGGATGGAGGGGCAAGATGGTACTATATGCCCCATTTATACTATTGTCTGGAACCTTGGGTTAACTTGGGGTAACTCAAGGAAGAGGAAGGACATTGATCAGCTCACTCTCAGTAAATTGCTCCAATAATAGTAGGTTTTAGGAAATAAAAGGTTTGAGATATTATCAACAACAGAGACTGAGCAGCACTTCTCTGCAGGGTATTACACAGAAAAGAGGGAAAAGATGGGGTACTAACATTATTCTGGTCATAGAGATTAGACTTTTCCCTTTATCTCCATACTTACCTTGCCACCAATTTCCATCAATTCTCTCAAAATGTCTCTGCAATCATGGACTTTCATTAATGCCAAGTCTAAAATTTACATAGGCTGCCTGCTTCTAGAAGGATTAGGTACAAACGCCTAACTTGGTAACCAAATCTCTTCATTTATTGCCTCCCTCCAATCTGCAGTTAAGCAAGTCTCCCACTTCTCTCCTACTCTGTCCAATTAGGAGTAGAATTTCGTTCACTTAGAATTGTTGTATGCCCCACCTTTGAAAATGTGGCAGACTCATTACCAACTCGCTCCTTTTTCACCCTACTTCCACTATGTGGAAGGTTCTGTTCAAATGTTTACCAAATTATACTCATTCTTTTTCTTGTGCTGGTCATGAGTATCATTTATTAAAGTTCCACAAGTTGTTAAAGCCGAGGTCACAATTAGCAATCTCTCTCAGGTACATCCTCTCTAACCTAGAATACATAGTCCTCCCACCCTCCTTTTGTGGACCACTTAGAGCTACTCAGAGTCTACGTTCCTCACTTAGACTTTTAGTTACCTGTGTTATTTCTCAACTCTGCCTATATGTTTGGTCTCTCCAATGAGACTAAAAGCTGTACTGTGTGTTCAAAGCATCCATCACAGTCTCATGAAATAAGGAACCTAAGACATTCTTGTTTTTGAATGAACGAATTCATCCATTTAACATTTGTTAAATGCCAACTAGGTACCAGGTACTTGGGAACAAAATGAAGAACACAGACACATGTTTTCAAATAGCTTAAAAATCCTAAGTTGAGGGAGACCTTGCTAGATACGCAGAATTCCACCGGGCAGAGATAGAGATAGAGGTAGAGAGGAAGGGGATTTTACGTGGAAGGACCAAGAGCCAAAGCCTAGAAGAAGGAGAGTATAGGCATGACAGAAGGCAGTGTGATTACATGAGAGGAGTCTTATAGATGACCAATACCAATTGCCGTGGAATTGATTCCAACTCGTGGTGACCCCATGTGTGTCAGAGTTGAACTATGCTCCATAGGGTTTTCAATAGCTGATTTTTCAGAAGTAGATCTCCTTTCTTCTGAGAAGCCTCTGGGTGAACTCAAATTTTCAAGCTTTTGATTAGCATCTATCTGAGAATGTTAACCATTTTCATCAACCAGGGACTCTTTATAGATGTTAAGGGAGAGATATGGATGGAGAAATATATATACCCTTGACCTGGACATGTCTAAATTCTTCTCCCATGGTGCTGACCATGGGCCTGGCTTTAACTGTCCTTTCACAGGGGCTCTGTGGCTTCCCACCTTCACCTTGATCACTTAGAGCAGGGAACACATCCTCCTTCATACTGAAAAGTGGTGTGGGGTAGCTTGCAGAATGGTGGTGGAAGCACTGGGCATAGGAGTTCTGTTTCCAGCTCCATCACTTATGAGCCATTGAACTTGGAGCCTGTTTTTAAAACCTCGTGGGCTTTTTTTTTTTTTTTTTTTTGTAGGATGAGGCCAAATAATCTTTGTCTGTACATCTCATTCTATGGACTAATGTAGAAAAAATGCTTTGAAAACAATAAAACCCTCCCACGCCCTTCCTTGGGACTCCAATAACTACTGAATTGCAATTGCTGGTTTAGTTGTCTGTTATTCCCACAAGATTGTGATTTCCCTGTGGGCAGGAAATTTCTTAGGCATCTTTCTATGCCTTAGGTTGCCCGGCACTTAGAAAGTGCTCTATTAGTAAAGTGTGACATCTGGGCAGCCCAGCAGGATGGTTCTTAACAGGCTGAGAAAGGCTGCAGCTGCTGTAATTATTTCTCTCTGGGCTAAGGAATGAACTTCCATCTTCTTCCCAGCAGCTGCTTTGTCCCTCTTCCCAGCTTGCATCTTCATTAACCCTTCTGCAGCCCCATTACCCCCTCTGGTGTCACCACCAAACTGGGCGAATTATCCTGTGATCAGCGCTCCCAGCTGCCACAGCCACGTCTGAAACACACTTTCTTGAAGCTCTGGATTGAACACAATTGCAACATTTAATCTTCTGAATGAGGGAAAGGGATTTCTAGCCTTCTAATAAGCTAAACGGAAATGACTAATTAACCTAATTATGTTGGAATGTGTAGCAAAATACAACTGTGCTAAATTGGCAGCCAGAGTGGTAGTAAGGGGCCCATTCAAAGACTAACAAAGGCGTGCATCCTAGATGAGGTTTTCTAGTGAAGAACAGAGCGTGCCCATTACCTTCAAGCTCAGCATTTGATGGGACTTAAAAAACCCTCACAAAGGAGGATAGTAAAAGCAGCACTTTATCACGAAGGCTTCATTCATTATCTGCTTATTCATTCTCTGGGGTAACAAAGCAATAAACCTTCCACATTAGGTAGAATGCTCTTTAATTTTTTTTATCATGTCCAATTCAATTATACTTCTTCTGTTTCTTTAGGCTAGAATCCAACAGAACACTTAAAAAGAGCGTTCATGAAAGACTCCAGCGATATGCACTAGGCATTGTTTTGTGTTTCGCCTGCTCACATTCTGTTCTGGGCTTGAGTTTGATGGGCCTGGACGGTGTTGCTCCACATAACCTACTCAAAGAGAGAGAGGAAGATTCACTCACTTGCAAAAGCCTTTGAACAGCCAAATGAGCTGAGCTTAGCCCACAAGACAAAACAAAACAAAGCAAAGCAAACCAAAAGAAACAACCCATTTTGTGAGAAGAGGAATGGGACTGAGTTATGCAATAGCCTTGGGGTTGAACTATATGTAAAATAAAAGCATTAAAAGGTAACTTGTGAATCATTTATTGCTTGTGCCTTTTTGCTGCAGGTGGCTTTGTGGGAAAATAATAGAGAAAGGCAACTTGACTTGCCTTATTTGGGCAAGTCACAGTCTCTGAAAGTTTTTCCTTCTTTGGACAAATTTCATCAGGTACAACCCATGTCAACCACAGTAGCTATCACCTTCATAGCTGAGTAATTAACAGTCATAACTATAATCATAATTAGCTCTCATTTACTGAACTATGTGTCTCCACCACCTGTCAGTCTGTTGTACCATGGTGGCTTGTGTGTTGTTATGATGCTGGAAGCTGCCACCAGCATTTCATACCAACATGGTCACCCATGGTCGACAGGTTTCAGAGGAGCTTCCAGGCTGAGACAGACTAGGAAGAAAGGCCTGGTGATCAACTTCTGAAAATTAGCCCGTGAAAACCCTAGGGATCACCACAGAATGGTGTCCGATTTAGGGCTGGAAGTATGAGCCCCCTAGGTTGGAAGACACTCAAAATCCACAGTGGCCACAACAGTGGACCAGAGCATACTAATGATCATGAAGATGGTGTAGGACTGGGCGACGTTTTGTTCTGTCATACACGGGGTCATGTGATCAACTCGACTGCGATTAACAACAACGGTGCTTTCGGCTCACACTTCTTTGCACTCTTAAGCATATCTAAAATGCTATAGACATCGATGAAATCAACCGTGCTTGTCTCAATGCAGATGCTGTTCTTCACACATCACCAGCGCACCCCGTGGGTGCTCATTCCGGCATGTACTGGAGAGCTGCCCGTATTGTAACGGCTGAGAACACACTTGAGGAGTGGGCTGGACTCTCTGAAGCTGGTGCTCGCTAGTCAACACTGACTGAGCCCCCGCTGGGTGCCAGCATCATGCCAGGCCCTGGGAGTGTAAATACAGTCTCTACGGAAAGGAGCTTATGGCTTGCAGTCTTTTCGAGGCTCACAGAATCCCAACTAGGCTAAGCTGCACAGTAGGGAAAGAATGAGCTTTGCCACCACACAGACCAAAACTGGTGTCCTGGATTTGCTACTTATAAGCTGTGTGATCTTAGTTTCCTTATATGTCTACCTAATGTCCAGATAGACATGAGAATGTGTGTGTAATGTGTGTAAAATGTCTGGCATTTCTAAGGTGCTCAATAAATTTATTATTAACCACCACCCATATGTCAGTTTGTTATACCTTGGTGGCTTCTGTGTTGCTGTGATGCTAGAAGTTATGTCATTGGTATTTTAAATACCAGCGGGGTCATCCATAGTGGACAGGTTTTAGCAGAGCTTCTAGACTAAGATAGACTAGGAAGAAAGGGCTGGCAATTTACTTCTGAAAATCAGCCAATAAAAACCCATGACAGAATATTGTCTGACATAGTGCTAGAAGATGAGCTGGGTAGGGTGAAAGGCACCCAAAGTACACAGTAGCCACAGCAATGGACTTGAGCATAACAACAATTGTGAAGACGGTGCAAGACCAGGCAACGTTGCATTCTATTGTATATATGGTTGCCGTGAGTTGGAGCCAACTCAGCAGCAACTACCCACAACAGCATTAGTAACCGCTGAGCATCGAGGATGGAACGCTTTAAATCTGAGTCAAGATGTACATGGAGATGCCTGAACACAGCCTGGGCGCGTATATCCTCTTGATGAAAGTGCTGTGGCAGAGTCTCCCCATCAACACTGGGGCCTCACAGACAAGCCTGTATGTGGGGCTGCAGCACCTGAGGTGGATAAGCTGGCAGGTGTGCACTGTTCCCTCACAACCTGGAGCAGAGCCTTACACAGCAGCCCTGCACCTCGTCCTTCTCTGCAAAGCCCTCCCTGCAGGCAGTGTAAGGGTGAGCCCTGGTGCAGAGGTGCAGGTAAAGGGATGCACTTACCTTCAGATCCAGCTCCATGTTTGCACCCACAGAGAGTCAGTACTAACTCCTTGCGTATTCCCTGGGTGGGGTAAGTGGTTAGTGCACTTAACTGCTAACCAAGAGGCTGGAGGGTCAAGTCCATCCAGAGGCACCTTGGAAGAAAAGCCTGGCAATCTACTTCCAAAAATTCGGCCACTGAAAACCCTACGGAGCAGAGTTCTGCTCTGATACACATGGAGCCGCCAAGTCTCAGAACTGACTTGATGGCAACTGGTGTGCATGTGCACGTGTGTGTGTGCGTGCGCGCATGTGTATGTGTGTGTACTAACCTTGATGCCACCCCAGGCCTGATCAGAGAGGAACTCCACAGGGCTTGTGACACCTGTTTGTGCTGGGAATCGAAGCAGAAAATCCAGCTCTGCTGCGCTGATTTCTTGGTTCGCCAGGAGAATCTGCAATGTGGAATGACACCGTGTTTCTTTTGCTTGTGGCAGCCATAGGGCCCTGGAGATATTAGGGGTTGTCACTCACTGTAATTACTGCTGCTTCACACACTAGATCTCGCCCAACTACTTTAGTTGTTTAAAGACAGTAGAATGAAAGAGGGGGTACACCCACGCCAAGCACTTCTGTGTGCATCTGTTTTAACCCTGAACATCAGGGTGACGTAGATGCAGTGGCTTGTCTTTTCACTTTTTTGGTAAAGTCTTTTGATGAACAAAGGTTTTTAATTTTTATGAGGCCTCATTTATTTATTTTGTCTTTTGTTGTTTGTGCTTTTTTTTTTTTATTAGATAATCCACTGTTGGAAGCTAGGCCTGACAGCATTGCCCTGCTTTTTCTTCGAAGAGTCTTATGGTTTTAGTTTGTGCGTTTAGGTCCTTAATCCATTTTGAATTTGTTTTTGTTATGGTGTGAGGCATGGATCCTGTTTCATTTTTCTGCACGTGGAAATCCAATTTTCCCAGCACCATTTATTGAAGAGACTCTTCTTTCCCCATTGAAAGGACTTAGCACCCTGGTCAAAAGTTAGTTGACCAAAGATGTGTGGGTTTATTTCTGGACTCTCCACTCTATTCCATTGGTCTGTGTGTCTGTTGTTATACCAGTACAGGTTGTTTGGATTACTGTGGCTGTGTAGTTTGTTATAAAGTCAGGAGGTGTGAGTCCTCCTACTTTGTTCTTCTCTTTTAGCATTGCTTTAGCGGAGTAATACTTTTAAGGCATGATTCCTGCATCCTAAGTTGGGGAGATGATGCACCCAAATTATGTGACTTGAGGAGAGCTTCAAAGCAAAGTATGAGTACATGCAAAATAAAGGCATATCTCGGAATCAGTAAAGAATTTCAATGTAACATATTATAAAGTAAATTGTTATAAAAATTATTATAAATTATAAAGTATTATGATGACATGTGCAAAGACCTGGAGTTAGAAAACCAAAAGGGAAGAACATGCTCAGCATTTCTCAAGCTGAAAGAACTGAAGAAAAAATTCAAGCCTTGAGTTGTCATACTAAAGGATTCTATGCGCAAAATACTGAACAACGCAGGAAGCATCAAAAGAAGATGGAAGGAATACACAGAGTCACTGTACCAAAGCGAATTGGTTGGCATTCAACCATTTCAGGAGGTAGCGTATGGCCAAGAACTGAGGGTGCTGAAAGAAGGAGTCCATGTTGCACTGAAGGCACTGGTGAAAAACAAGGCTCCAGGAACTGATGGGATACCAGTTGAGATGTTTCAACAAATGGATGCAGTGCTGAAAGTGCTCACTCATCTATGCCAAGAAATTTGAAAGACAGCCACCAGGCCAACTGACTGGAAGAGATCCATATTTATTCCTATCCCAAAGAAAGGTGGTCCAACAGAGTGCAGAAATTATAGAACAGTATCATTAATATCACATGCAAGTAAAATTTTGCTGACGATCATTCAAAGGCAGTTGCAGCAGTATATCGACAGGGAACTGCCAGATATTCATGCTGGATTCAGAAGAGGATGAGCAATGAGGGATCTCATTGCTGATGTCAGACGGATCCTGGCTGAAAGCAGAGAATACCAGAAAGATGTTTACCTGTGTTTTATTGACTGTACAAAGGTATTTGACTGTATGGATCAGAACGAATTTTGGATAACATTTTGAAGACTGGGAATTCCAGAACATTTAATCATGCTCATGAGGAACCTGTACATAGGTCAAGAGGCAGTCGTTCAAACAGAACAAGGGGATACTGCATGGTTTAAAGTTAGGAAAGGCATGTGTCAGGGTTGTACCCCTTTCACCATACTTATTCAGTCTGTATGCTGGGCAAATAATCTGCAAAGCTGGAGTGTATGACGAAGAAGGGGCATCGGGATTGGAGGAAGACTCATTAACAACCTGCATTATGCAGATGGCACAACCTTGCTTGCTGAAAGTGAAGAGGACTCGAAGCACTTACTGATGAAGATCAGAGATCACAGTCTTCGGTAAGCATTACACCTCAACAAAAAGAAAACAAAAGTCCTTACAACCGGACCAATAAGCAACATCATGATAAAAAGAGAAAAGATTGAAGTTGTCAAGGACTTCATTTTACTTGGATCCACAATCAACACCCATGGAAGCAGCAGTCAAGAAATCAAACCATGCATCTGCTGCAAAAGTTCTCTTTAAAGTGTTAAAAAGCAAAGATGTCACCTTGAAGATTAAGGTGTGCCTGACCCAAGCCATCATGTTTTCAATTGCCTCATATGCACGAGAAAGGTGGACGGTAAATGAGAAAGACCTAAGAAGAATCGATGCCTTTGAATTCTCGCGTTGACAGAGAATACCGAATGTACCATGGACTGCCAGAAGAATGAACAAATCTGTCTTGAAAGAAGTACAGCCTGAAGTCTCCTTAAAAGCAAGGATGGCGACGTCTCACATACTTTGAACATGTTGTCAGGAGGGATCAGTCCCTGGAGAAAGACATCATGCTTGGTAAAGTAGAAGGTCAGTGAAAAAGAGGACGACCCTCAATGAGATGGACTGACATGGCAGTCGCAACAATGGGCTCAAACGTAACAACGATTGGGAGGGTGGCCCAGGATCAAGGCAGTGTTTTGCTCTGTTGTGCATAGGGTTGCTAGGAGTCGGAACTGACTGGACAGCACCTAACAACAACAACATCAGGAATCAGTAATGCTAAAGGAGTTTCAGAATAGGGGAGTTACAAGTGAGCAGTGGGAGGGGGATTAACTTGACTCAGCAAGAAGTTTTGAATTGGGTCTTGGAGAAGCTGAGAGACGGGAGTCTTTAGATACAAAGGAAAGACTTTCTGGGGATGGGGAAATGCAAAGTGCAGAGACTTGGAAAGGTAATTAGTGGGGTGTGTGTACAGGAGGGAGCCCTGGTGGCGGAGTGGTCAAGTGCTTGGCTCCTAACCGAAAGGTTGCCGGTTTGAACCCACCAGCGGCTCCGCGGGAGAGAGATGGGGTAGCCGGCTTCAGGGAAGATTCACAGCCTCGGAAACCCTGTGGGGCAGCTCCGCTCTGTTCTGCAGGGTCATTGTGGCCTGGAATCAACTCATTTGCAGTGGATTTTGTTTGGTTTTCAGTTTTAGAGATAATCTAGTCCGTACTCCCAATTTACATACGGAAAAAATAACCCCAATCCTAATGATTAGAGGGATAGGTGCAGGGTAAGACATTTTCATGGCATTTGATGCTGAGAATAAGTGGAAGGCAAGTGTTTCTTACTAAAGATGCAGCAACACTGGAAGCTCCTGATGTTCTCAAGCCCTTGAGAGCCAAAGCTGTGAAAGATGCATTAAAGCCCAGGCTTCTTCTCTGTCTATAGAGAGACCTGGGCCATTGCTCATCCCAGGGGAAGTTTGGCACAATAAAATTGTAACCCTAAAGGTAAATACATAATGACAGATTCTCTAGCAAAGTTCTTATGGCATTTCAAAAAGTATCCAGGTATTTGTATTGCAGACAGTTTTCATCTTTAGCGTCAGTTTTGAGTGACTGGTTGTGGCTGCTGGAGGACTATGTCGATGAGGCACTTGAGGTCTCATTCAGGCTCAGCAAAAAAAAGTACAGTGATTGATTAGTCATGTCTGCCATGAGTATGACAATGGCTGGGGCAGTATGCATGCACCATATTTAACTTTGTTTTTTTGCCTCTACTTAGAGATTGATAGTCTGAAGGTACTATGGGCAGTGATGTTAGAAGAGAAAGTTACTTTACATCTGCTGGTTAGGCACTAGAAAATAACCGGTCATCTGGAAACTTCTTCAACCCCTTTTACCTGAAAGGTGAGCTGGGCAAGGTAGGTCAGCTTATCACACTCGAAGAGTCCGCGGGTGGTGTACTGGCACACAGAGAAGGTGATGCTGTCTATCAGATTGGTCACCCGCTCCTTTAGGTTCTCACTGGGAGCAGCTCTCTCCACAGCCTTCTGGAAGACAATACTGAAGGCCTGGGGGGGAGGAGGCAGGATGTTGGTGACTTACACAGCCCTCTCTGTATATAGCTAGCCATCTTACCTGTGAAGAATGTTATAATTTGCCAGCCCACAGAAATGTTTTCCCAGCATATCCTGACAAGGAGGGACAGCAGCAGCAAGAAAACATTCTATTAACTCTTTTTTTAGGTTGTTCATACTAATTATATTGTCACGAAGTGACAAACAGCCCACAGCTTTATCAATGAAAACTAAGTGTCCGGTAGCCAAAATAATTCAATTAAACCAATAAGTTTGTATTGGATAACCACCCAAATAAAGAGCAAAATGCACCCAATAATAAGCATCTGGAATCAATTATTATTATTATTATTTTTTATATTCACTAGATAATAAAATTCTTGGAGGCAGAAATAATGTCCTATACAACATTGTTTTCTAAAACAGGCCCTCCCACATATTAGGTACTCAGAATATTTTTAATTAATGATTTTTCCGTTTGGTAATGATTAGAATTTCACGTTTTTGCTTTTCTTCCTATTACCTCTGCAGTTATTTCAGGAATCCTCTCAAGTATACTTTTAGAAACAGATCCTTCCTGTACTTGCAGTGGTTAAGAGCTTGGCTGCTATCTAAAAGGCCAGCAGTTGAAATCTACCAGTTGTTCCCTGGAAGCCCTACGGGCAGTTCTACTCTGTTCTATAGTGTTGCAATGAGCCACACACACAGTTTGGTTTTTTTGGTTTACCCTGCTTTAGTTACATTTTTTATTCTGGGCTTTAAGGGTGTAATATGAAATCAAAATCACATTAATAAGTATTCCATTGTTTTAAACTCAAATATTGACTATAAAAATAAACATTCAGAATGCTACACTTTAAATGTGACATGCACAGAATGAGTCATTAAAGAAAATGAAAACCACGGTATAATTCAGACGTTTTCAATTCCTAGCTATTCAGGTTTTCAGTCTCTTTTCTATTTCCCCTTCTTGGCTTCAAGAACAAAAAACATTTTGTGTTTTCTCTCTCTCTGTCAGTCTCTCGCTCTCTCTGTCCTTCTCTCTCTCTGTCTGTCTCTCCCAGTGTATCCTTCTCTCTCTGTCTGTTTCTATCTCTGTCCTCTATCTCTCTCAGTCTCTCTTTCTCTGCCTGTCTCTCTCTCTGTCCGTCTCTTTCTCTGCCTGTCTCTGTCTCTCTCATATGTTTTTGTGTGTGTTCTTTTTCTGGCTGTTCTCTCTGTGTGTAGGGCCAGACCAGAGACACTCCCAGAAATGCTCCTCCATGCCCTAATGCCTCTGCAGTTGTGGTCTTCTGATGAATGCCCTAGGGGAGAAAGATGTACTTTTGGAAGTGTACTTAAAACTTACAGTTGTTTTTTTTTTTTCATGAATAAGGTAAACTTTCTCAGTGTTTTTCATTTGCTAATATCTTTGGTTTTAGGACTATTTCAGCAACCATAATGCAACCATAAACTAGTTTTTTGGGGATATGAGTGTAGAAGAAAAGATATTGATAGTTGGTCCATTATAGTTGTCTGCTTTTGTCATTAGTCAACACAAAATGATATGCACATTTGATCTCTATTATATTTTAGAAGTCCCTGCGTGGTGCAAATAGTTAACAAGCTTGGCTGCTAACTGGAATGTTGGAGGTTTGGAAGAAAGGCCTGGCAATCTACTTCCAAAAAAAGTAGCCATCGAAAACCCTTATGGAGAACAATTCTACACATGAGGTCACCACGAATTGCAAATTGACTCAGTGGTGAGTGACCGGTTATTATATTTTAAGCCCTTTGGGGCAGGGATCACTGTTTGCATTTCTTTGGTATCCTCCTCCATACATTCCGCAAGCACAGTACCCAGGGCAGATGCGTACTGAAGGAATGAGGATGAGACTTGCTATGGAGCCTTCTCTTTTGTTCCACCCAAAGTGATCAATGAGTCATGTGTCCCCAGTCAAACAGATGAAGACTGTAATACAGGTTTGAAGCAAAGTAGCTGCTGCCTTGGCTCTGCCCATAAAGCTCTGCCATAGCTGGTGAAGCACACAGACAACCTCTGATGGAGGACTGAGAGTTGCATTGGCTATCTTACAATGCTTGCTGTGATTATGTGGGAAAAAAAAAAAAAATATCCACGTATAAGTCACCTTGAGAGAAAACTGGTACATGGGGTGGATTTTGCAAAGGTCATTCATGATGAAGTAGAGCAGAGAGGCCCGGGCAGCTGCTGGCCGATAATGCTCTCGGGCCTCGTTGATTTTGGCTTCGGTCACCTTGGCCTCCTCGACCTGTTAGAAAAAGAAACAGAAACCCACTGTTCAAACCAACCAGGGCCTCCTGGAAATTAACTCAGCTTCTCTATGTGTGTACATGGGTGTATGTATGTAGGGTGGGGTGGATTGTAAAGGGAATGATGGGTAGAGCTCGGGGGAGAAAGGAGGTGATACACTTCTAGTCTTTCACAAAATTGAGGGTGTCAGGTTTTCCAGTTGGAGGTATGGGTCACACAAGCCTCTAAGCTTCATTTTTAATGAGAAAGATTTTATAGAAATACCAAAAATATATATTAGTTGAAAAAAAAAAAAAGAATTCCAGCAGTGGAAATCCAAGAAAAGAAGTATAACCTGTTTTTAATTTTTTCTTTGTTTTTTTTTTTTTTTATGAAGGAATACTACATAAATTCACAAAGTAGATCTCTTTCAATGAAATGCTTTGTTTTCAGAAAATTTCTTATCAGAAATAAAAACAACAAAAAAATCTAAACACCAAAGGGGTATTTCTTTAAAAACAAGCCATTAAATACAAACCTCAATATGCCTTACCTCATGCTCCAGAATAGACAGAAACTACTGATAATATGTGTGAGTGTCACAGAAAAAATACAATGATCCCTACTGAAAATGAGCTCACAATGAACGGTTACAAACTAGAGGAGAAGCGTCTCAGTAAAAGGGCAGTCAGAAGATCCAAAAAAAAGAGGAAAAAAAAAAAAAGAAAGAAACAGGGTTAGCAGCCACAAAGCTGTAGGTGATGGCACAATCTAAAAGTTATTACTAACTATGTTAAAAAGTCCTAGATACACTTTTAAAAAAGCATGAAATTGGGCATTACGAAATAGAACAAGCATATCTGAAAAAGAACTAAACAGAACTTCTAAAAATAAGAATACAGTTACAGAAAAGAAAAAATTCAATTGACAAGTTAAATAATAGATTAGAGCTGAAAAGAAAATAAACAGATTCGAAGACAGAGCTAAGGAAATGGTCACGAAAGCAGCTCAGAGGAAAACAAAGAAGGAAAATATACGAGGGGTCATGAGACTTGGCAGATAGAAGCAGAAGATTCAAAATACACCCAACAGAAATAAGTAGAGAACAGAGGGAATGAGGGAGAGGCAATCTTTGAAGCTAAAATTGTTAAGAATTGTCAAAAGCATTTCCAAGAAAGTGGAAATCCCACAAAACAGGAAGTGATGTAATCATTTCAGGAATCTTACCAGGCTTGAACTTCTCGAAGAAAGTTGGGAAGACGGAAAAGCCGTCTGTTCATCTGTTACTCTGATCTGCTTTTCCTAAACGTCTTAAGCAGAGACTGGAGGAAAGAAAATTTGCTTCCTAGCCCAGGCTGCCTTCCCATACTAGTCAGAAGAGTTTTACCTTTTTCTCGACTTCTGCAGCTGTCTGCTTGGTGATCTCTAGGTTTTCCACCAAGGCTGTTTCTCCCAGGAAGTTCCCAGATGCTGAGGAGAGGCGAGAGAGGAGGTTGTCTTCTAGAGTCTTGAGGGTGATTTTGAACCCATTCTGGTGTTTCGTGAGATCTGACTATGGATATCAAGGAAGAAGGGGTCAGGCATATAAGTCAAGAACACCCTACCGTTGGGACGTTGTCGTTGGCTGCCATGCTGGCTGGTCCTGCACCATCCCCATGATCGGTTAAAGAATTGGACCACCGTGATCCATAGGGTGTTCACTGGCTGGTTTTCAGAAGTGGATGGCAAGGCCTTTCTTCCTACTCTCTTAGTCTGGAAGCTCTGCTGAAACCTGTTCAGCATCACAGTAACGCGTAAGCCGCCGATGACAGAAAGGTGGTGGCGACACATGAGGTGCACCATCTGGGACTTGAACCCAGGTCTCCAGCATGGAGGGCAAGAATTCTATCACAGAACCACCACTGCCCTCACTGTTGGGATATATTTGAATAAATAAAGGCTTATGGAGCCAAAGTCCTCTGCTGGAGGTACTAAACGAGGCAGAATAGCAGAGTGCTTGAAATAATGAGCGGACAAGACAAGCGGAGGAGTCAAATCTCAGCTGGGCCACGTGACACTGGGCCACGTTAAGCTCTTAACAACTTCAGTGACTTCAGTAGGGTTAACCATTGTCCCTACCTGATAGGATTGTCATGCAATGCTTACCACAGCCAATGCTCACTAAATGGAACTCGCTTCTTTGAATGGTTAAAGTCAGGGTCAGGTCTTAGTTCTCTAGAGGTCCTCTCTATCATTACATTAAGGCTCAGAAATGAACAACTCCCTTATGGATTATCTTTCTTTTGGAAAAAAGTCAACAGAAACTGTTACACACAGTTTAGACAGATATTTTTGAGAGCCCTCCTTAGGCTGGAGTAGAGTGCTGGTGTTCTAGCAGATCTTACTTCATGTTCCCTTTCTGATTGTTAGGATAAAAAAAAAAAAAGATACCCTAAAATACTGGAAGTTTTTTTTTTTTTTTCCGGAGGAGGCGTAGTTAACTTTGGGTGGTGCGAACAGCTATTGCACTCGGCCGCTGATGAGAGGTTGGCTGTAAACATGGTTGGGCCCAAGCCTGAGGGCCTGTGATCACGCATGTTCACAAGTCTATATCCAGGAGTCAAAAACAAAAACAGAAACAAAAACAAACCAAACTGGTTGCTGTCGAGTCGATTCCCACTCATAGAGACCCTATCAGACAGAGTAGAACTGCCTCATAGAGTTTCCAAGGAGCACCTGGTGGATTTGAACTGCTGACTTTTTGGTTAGCAGCCATAGCTCTTAACCACTATGCCACCAGGGTTTCCAAGTCAGTAGAGTTAAATTCTCCAAGGTGATAGAAAAAGGTTCAACTTAGGGTAGCATCCTTTTCTTCCCTCTCTTTAGACCACATTAAATTATAAAAAACAGGCCAAATTTACAGTGCATATAAGATTGAGCCCATAGCTCCCCAGGACTTGGCTTCCTGTAATCATTTATTTCTTCAGCACCTACCTAAGGAGGAGCAGCTCTGCAACAGGCACCATTACAGGTACTGAGGGTTCAGCAGAGGACAAGGCTAACCAGTCCAGTGAAGGACGCCAGAATATAAGAGTAGAAACAAATAAACCTTGTCATTTCAGGTGGTGATAAGAATTATAAAGAAAATAAAACAGGATGACATTAGAGAGAGGGAAGCTAATTTAAACTGGGGTGATCAGGAACAGAATCAATGAGCAGGTGGCATTTGAGCCAATTCCCAAGTAATTTGAAGCATCTGGGCACAGGACATTCCAGGCAGACAGAACAGCATGTCCTGGTCTTCAGGCAAGATTGAGACACATGTTTTTAAGGAACACCAGGGAGGCCAGGGGAGCTGTGGCTGGAGCCAACAGCAGTTAGAAGGTTCTTTCCATGATGAGGCAGGCAGCATGGGTCTAAAGGCAATAATCACAGGCTGTACAAGAGCCAAGAAGTTATAGCTTCCTTAAGTTAGACAAGCAAACAAACAGAAGACAAACCAGTTGCCCTCAGGTGGATTTCAACTCATGGTGACCCACGTGCGTCAGGGTAGAACTGTGCCCCACAGGGCTTTTGATGGCTGATTTTTTGGAAGTAGATTGCCAGGCCTTTCTTCCGAGGTACCTCTTGGTGGACTCAAACCTCCAACCTTTCAGTTAGTAGCTGAGTGTGTTAACTGTTAGCACCACCCAGAGACTCTGCTCTTGGCAATAGTAATATCCATTACCCTGCCTGTCTTCTGCCTCTCTGTTCTTCATTTCAGACTGTCCTTGGTTTTCCTACTTGGTGTTCCCAGGTGGCTAGGTGTGACTGAGTGCCCTCTGCTCGGCTCCAGGAAAAACAACGCCCTTCCTCGCCAGAGGGTGGAGCCCTGCAGGATCTAGTGGAGAGCAATTTCTGCCTCCCTTCCTTGATGAGTCCCTGCCTCACCTTCAGTTGCTCCAGGTCTGGCCTCTCCATGCTGACCACAGCAGCCAGCAGCTGGTCCTCTAGGCCGTCCCTGGTCACAGTGAAGTTGATCAGGGTGGCCTGAGCCTGCAGCTCGGGCTGGTAGTGAGGATTGGCCAGCTTGGTGTGCAGGATGAGCCGGAACTTGGGATTGTATTCACACTCTTTGTCTCCAATTTTAATGAATCTGGAACACAAAGGCTCATGTAAGAGTGGGTTCCTTTTCTGCAAAATTCGTTCAAGGAAAGAATTCTAGTGCTACCAGCTGTGCTTTTGCAAAGTCATAGCATTTTTGATCATTGCAAGCAACAATAGCGGCATATACAGATGGATTTCTCCTGGTGTGTCTGAGTGAGCCCAGGGACTCTTGCATGTGTGATATGGACAATGGGGAGGAGCGTGGTAGGCTTTCTTTCCCGGTCTCCAAGCTTGATTTCCGGACAGCTCTAGGGAGAGCCATTCACCTGGTAGTCAGAGCAGATTTGCATATTATGAAAAATTTCCAGCAGGTGGCAGTAAAGTGTTTGGAGAAAAGGGCACCTTCCTATATCGTGCACAAAAGTGCCTTGCAGGGTAGCAGTAACCAAAAAACCCCATTGCCCAGTCAATTCCAACTCATAGTGACAGAGTAGAACTGCCCCATAGAGTTTCCAAGGAGCACCTGGTGGATTTGAACTGCTGACCTTTTGGTTAGCAGCTGTAGCACTATGCCACCAGGCTAGCAATAGGGTTTTTTTTTTTTTTTTTTTCTGTGAGAATGTTCTTGGTTGACAGAGGAATGACTTCTATGGTGGAAATAGTTAAACAAATAAATGAGCACGACGTAAGTACCTATTTTTATGGTCTGGACAGTGAGTGATTTACTTGCAAAAAATCAGTCGCCGAAAACCCTATGGAGCACAGTTCTGCTCCGACACTCATGGGGTTGCCGTGAGTCAGAGTCGATGCGACAGCAACTGTGGTTTTTAGAACGAGGACACTGCCTGCTGGAAACAAAGTTATTCCAGGGAACTTTCTCTAGGAGATGAGGGCACACAGGGATAAAGAAAGGCTTGGTGCTACGGGGAGCTGCTTGACGTGAGCTGAGGACAGGGTATCCTAGACAGAGCAAACCTCTCCACGGTTCTAAACGGGACTGTGCACCTGCTCTTCACAGAGGGTCAGCAGCACATCTCTGCCTCACCGTCCTTTTTTAATGACTTCTCTCCCAAGCAGGGGTCCAAGGACAGGATCAATGGACTCTTCTAGGTTTTCAATCAGCACCACGTCTCCAGCTTCCAGGGCATGTTCTATGGTTTGCAGGTAACTGGAGGAGAAAGTCAGGCAGAATGAGTCTGTGGCAAGGAACGGATTCCGAGGCAATTTAACAAGAAGACAACCTTGGCCTCTAAAGCACACTAGTTAACTTGAAGGGATAACTCAGGTGGTCACATTTTTCTCTATTGAAAATGGTATTTATGTAATTTTATACATTTTTATACATACCGAAAAAATACAAAATACAAAAAGGAATAGGAAAATTAGCCACAAATCTGCTGTCTGTGGTCAATATTTTTCGGTCTAACTATATATATTTGGATATTTTATATTTTCAAGTTTAGTTTTATATTATCAGATTTGTATAGCACATTGTTTTATAATCTGCTTTTTGTATACAAAAATATACTGTAAACTGTTTCTCATGTTATTAAATATTCTTCTATAACCATTTTAATGACTGTGTATTAGACCGTATTGATACACCCTAATTTATTTAAGAATTAATTAACAAAGATCTAGGTTATTTTCAATTTTTCAATCCTATAAAGAGTTTAATATACATGTTGAAAGGTAGATTTTCCCTAAATCATTTTATAAGCTTGATATAACCAAAAACCAAGCCCACTGCTATCGGGTCAATTCTGATTCATGGTGACCTTACAGAACAGAGTAGGACTGCCCTATAGGGTTTCCAGGGAGTGGCTGGTGAAATTGAACTGCTGGCCTTTTGGTTAGCAGCTGAGCTCTTAATCACTGCATCACCAGGGCTCCAGTTTGATATAATTCCAACAAAAAAAACCCAATAAAACTGTACAGATCTTGACTAAAGATCTTAAAATGAACCTAAAAAAAAAAAAAATGAGGATGTAAAGAAAAAATTTGATAAGAGGAAAGAGTCATATTACCTAATACTAAAATATTTTATATAACATATATAATACAGCTGTATACAAAGAAACCTTAAAGAATATCATAAAACAAAGTTAATATTATTTTTGAATGATGAATTATAAGAGATTTTAATCTTTCCTTAAAAATTTTTTTTGTGTGTAATTCATCTCTTCTTAAAAACAAATGTGACATATTACATTTGTACAATAATAAATGCTGCTAAATATAAAACTAAATAATTAAAACTGGTATAGTATTAGATAAATAGAAGAGAACAAAAACTCTATTTAAAAAATAATTTAATATATAACAAAAGTGACATCTTTAACCAAAGAAACAATGGAGAATTCAATAAACGGTATTGGAACAATGGGTAACCACTTGGAAAATGAAAATTAGGTCCCTACCTCATATGGCACCCTAAAATATATTCCAGGTGATTGGACTTCGATGTAAAAACTAAACTATGAAAAGCCAAAAAAAGTAGGAGGATGTAAATATGTATGATTTCTGGAGAGAAAAAGACTTTTCTAACTATGCAAGAAAAAGCACAATGTATAGAAGCAATGAGTGACAAATTGGAGTAGGTAAAAAAAAATGTAGTATATTGCAAATAAAAGGCAAATGGCACACTCAAATTTCCATTGATATGATGGAGACTGTACTTAATAATCTTGATAAATGTAATATAAAACACTATACTATAATATTCAAATAATATACAACAAATCAAGAAAATCACCTAACAGAGAAGTAGTCAATGGACCTGGACAGAGAATCAATTTAACAAGTATTCATTGAGGGCCTACTGTGTGTTTTAGGTATTAGATATATAGCAATGAGCAAAAAGGCAAAGATTCTTGCTTTTTGGGAGCTTACATTCTAGTAGTGAGAGACAACAGATGTGACAAATGAGTATGTTAGGAGATGGTAACAGAAAGGGAGTAAAGCAGGTTACAGAGAATGGGGCAATGCAGGTGGTAAGGGCCTGATTGTACCTTTGAATAAGGCAGAGTGAGAAGACTTGACGGAAGTAAGAGTGTGAGTCCTGTAGTGGTTTGAATTGTGCCCCCCAAAAGATATGTCTAAATCCTAACCCCCAGTACTCCAGTACCCTATTTATTTGGAAATAGGGTCTTTGTAGATGTAATTAAGTTAAGGATCTTGAGATGAGATCATTCTGGATTTAGGTTAGGCCTTAAATCTAATGACAAGTATCCTTAGAAGTGGAATGAGAGGGAAATTTGAGACACAGAGACATAGGGAAACACACAGATGGGGAGGCAGTGTGAAGATGGAGGCAGATGCTGTGATGAAGCTATAAGACAAGGCACACCAAAGATTGCCATAAGCACCAGACACTAGGAGAAAGGCATGGAATGGGCCTTCCTTAGAGCCTCGGAAAGGAACCAACCCTGTCGAGACCTTGATTTTGGACTTGGGAACTGTAAGAGAATAGATTTCTATTGTTTTAAGCCACCCAGTTTGTGATAATTTATTTTCACTTTTTAAAAAATTGTACTTTAGATAAAAGTTTACAGAGAAAATTAGTTTCTCATTAAGCAATACACGTTGTTTTGTGACACTGGTTGCCAAGCTCACGATAGGTCAACACTCTCCCCTTCTTGACCATGGGTTCCCCATTACCAGCTTTCCTGTCCCCGCCTGCCTTTTCGTCCTTGCCTCTGGGCTTGTGTGCCCCTTTAGTCTTGTTTTGTTTTATGGGCCTGTCTAATCTTTGGATGAAGAGTGAACCTCAGGAGTGACTTAGTACTGAGTTAAAAGGGTGTCTGGGAGCCATACTCTTGGGGTTTCTCCAGTCTCTAGCAGACCAGTAAGTCTGGTCTTTTTTTGTGAGTTAGAATTTTCTTCTGCGTTTTTCTCCAGCTCTGTCTGGACCTTCTAATGTGATCCCTGTCAGAGCAGTCAGTGGTGGTGGCCAGGCACCATCTAGTTGTGCTGGACTCAGTCTGGTGGAGGCGGTGGTAGTTGTGGTCCATTAGTCCTTTGGACTAATCTTTCCCTTGTGTCTTTAGTTTTCTTTATTCTCCCTTGCTCCAGACTGGGTGGGACCAATGGAGTATCTTAGTTGGCTGCTCACAAGCTTTTAAGACCCCAGAATAGGTTGTAGATCTTTTTTCTTTATAAATTATATTATGCCAATTGAGCTAGATGTCCACGGAGACCGTGGTCTCCAGCCCTTAGCCCAATAATTTGGTCCCTCAGAGAGTTTGGATGCGTCTATGAAGCTTCCATGACCTTGCCTTAGTCAAGTTGTGCTGACTTCCCCAGTATTGTGTACTGTCTTACCCTTCACCAAAGTTTGTGATAATTTATTACAGCAGCTCCAGGAAACCAATCCAAGTCCTAGAATGTCTTTGGAATATCTTCTACTTGCTTACTTTAGATACATCATCAGAAAAGACCAATCGCTAGAAAAGGACATCATGTTTGGTAAAGAAGAAGGTCAGTGAAAAAGAGGGAAACCCTCAATGCGATGGATTGACACAATAGATGGAACAATGAGTTTAAACATACCAACAATCATGAATATGGTGCAGGACCAGGCAACATTTTACCAGGCAACATTTTGTTCTGTTATATGTAAGGTCGTCATGAGCCAGAGCCAATCTGACGGCAACTAACAACAGCAAGCATATCTGGGGAAACAGTATTCTAGAGAGAAAGAACAGCCAGTGCAACAGCCTGAGAACAAAGTGTTTGCTGTGACTGAGGAAGAGCAACGAGGCTGGAGGGAAGTGAGCAAGGGGGAGAGTAATAGGAGAGAGGATCAGAGCAGTGAAGGGGTCCTGGTCTCATAAGCTCTGGTGGGCTGTGTTTAGGATTCTGGCTTCACTCTGAGATGGGAGCACTAGGAGGGCTTTGGGTAAGGAAGTGACATGATCTGACTTAGGTGGTAAGTGGATCACTCTAGCTACTCTGCTGAGAGGAGGCTGTAGGGGCAAGGGAGAAAACAGGGAGCCTGCTTAGGAGGCCACTGCAGTATTGCAAGTGAGTGGAAACTACAGCTGGGACCACAGTGTGAGCAGAGGATGGGGCAAAGCCATCAGATTCTGGATCACACTGAGAAAGGAGAGCTAGATAACAGGACTTTCTAATGTGTCAGATGTGGAGAGTGCAAGAAAGAGGGGCGTCAAAGGTGACATCGAGGTTTTCTGCCTGAGTATGGATGTATGAATAAGGGTGGAGTTGCTCTTAGCAGAGATGGGGAAGGCCTTGAGTAGAGCAGGTTTTGATGGGGTGGGCACAGTGGGCAGAGGAGATCAGTTCAATTATGGATGTACTAAGTTTGAGATGGAGTCCCTGGGTGGTGTAAACAATATACTCACTGCCAACTGGAAGGTTGGTGGTTTGGGTCCACCCAGAGGTGCCTTGGAAGAAAGGCCTGGAAGTCTACTTCCAAAAATCAGCCATTGAAAGCCTTATGGAGCACAGTATTTCCTAACACACATGGCGTTGTCATGAATAGAAACTGACTTGATGGGGGCCCAAAAAGTATGAGATACCAAATAGGGGTTAGATCAAAGAACTCTGAGTTCAGGGGAGAGATGGGGACTGGTGAGATAAATCTGGGACTTGTTAGTATAAAGATGGCATATGAAGTCATGAGCCTGGATGAGATATCTCACGGTGTGACTACAGAAAATCAAGAAGGTACAAGGACTGAGACATGGGGGGCTCCAACCTTAAGAAATCAAGAAGAAGAAATTATCAAAAGCCAGCAAAAGAGACTGAGAGGAAGTGGCCTGTGAGGTAGGGGTAAAACCAGGAAAATGGACGGAGGTGTTTCAGGAAGGATGATGTGACCAGCTGTGTTAGTGTTGTGGATAGACCAAGCACAAGAATTAAGTGGTGGCCATTGGGTCTGATGATGTGGAAGTCATGGGTGACCTTGACAAGAACATTTAATGGTGACAGCCTGATTGCAGTGACTTTGAGACAGGAGGAGAGGGATTGTAGGTAGTGATTTTATATGACTCTTTCCAAGAATGTTGCTGACAGAGAAGCAGATATACAGGCAGCAACTGGAGGGAGAAATGTGAGTATGAGAGTTATTTTGTCTGTATTTTAAGATGGGAGAAAAAAAATAGGATGTCTATAGATTGGTGAGAAAGATCCAGAAAAGGAGGAAAAACTAATGAAGGAAGAAGGAGAGGGCAGTGTGCTAGGGTGGATAAAACTTGATTCGAAGTGAGAATGACTCCAGCCCTTTAAAACAATGCACGTTGGGGACATTACTCAACTTCTCTGAACCTCAGTTTCCTCATATGTGAAATGCTACCAACAACCCTAACCTCATAGGTTGTGTGGATTAAAGAAAGCATTTGAGATACAGCCCTGAACACCAAGACTGGAACTTTTAAACTATCTAATAAATGACCTGCATCCTTATCCCTTCCCCATCGTCCCGCCCTCTTTTCCCCATGTATCCTAATCTCTCACACACACACACACACACGAATCGATGGCTGAAACTACAAGGCTAAACTCTAATGGGTTAATAAGGCACTAAGTGGAGCCAGTGGAAGTGTGGTGGGTGCAGCTCAGCCTTTCTCTCTGCCACCCATGTCCCTTCAAGGAGTAACTCTCCCATCTCTTATGTACAAAGGCAAATGGCAGGTACAAAGGCACACAGAGGCGTTTGTAACTAGCTCAGCTGCTATGCATCTCACTGCAAATACACAAATGGTCCCCAGGGGAAAGAATTTGGATTTGTTCCATGTAGCTTCAGAGACATAAGTAGGAAGGGTGGGTAGAAGGGAGCAAAAGGAGGCTAAACATGAGGAAAACCCATCATCGTCTAGTCGATTCCGACGCATAGCAACCCTATAGGACAGAGTAGAACTGCCCCATAGGGTTTCCACAGATTTGAACTGCTGATATTTTAGTTAGCAGCCGTAGCTCTTAACCACTATGCCACCAGGGTTTCCAAATATGAGGAAGACATTCTAAAACACAACAACAGTGGAGAGGCAGGAAGTGTCCAAGGAGAGGTGGGAAGATGGACAGGGGGATGGTGAAGAAAGGACTCCTGAAGTGGTCAAAAGGTTGAAGCCATATGATTTCTAATGAGAAAGAAAACCAAAGACTTAGCACCCAGGCATGCTTCATTGAAAAGATGCTTCCTAAAACGGGAGAAGAAATATGTGAGGTACCAGCAGGGTGGAAATAATCCACAGGGGCCTAAAATTGAATCACGACAGTTTTCATTTTTGGCATAAATGCCAAAAGTGGGAGCTTTTGTCTCCAGCCACCTACTCTTTCTGACCAATCTGGGTGACCCGGAGGTCTTCGCCATATTTGTTCTTGATCCACTTGATCCCTTGCAGCTGAGGGTCGACCATGAGCGGCCAGCGCTCGCAGTTGATAAGGACAGTGGCGTTCTCCACGGACATGCGGTCTGCAGGGAGACCCTCGTTCTGCCAGGTGGCCACATCGGCCTCATCTGTCAGCATCCTCAGGGGATCCAGTGCAGGGGTGACTGGGATGGGGACCTGATGAAAGAGAAATGCCACACGGCACTCAGAATGGGAGAATCCTTCCTCAGCTAGGGGCGGAATACACAATGTCTCACTAAATGACATATCTCTTTGAAAAGCCTGCCATTACGAATCCCATTCAGGCTGCCTAAGCTGAGGCCTTGGACTCAGAGCGTTCTCTGATAAGGAGGCTGGAGATTGGGTCTCACTCTCTCTCCCTTGTCAGAGAAAACTTCCTCCCTGTTCTGAGCTCAGAGTAACTTCCTCTGTCTCCATGATTACCCATAACTACTTACTTGTAGAGAATCTCATAACTAGAAGGGAAGAAATTTTTTTTCTGGTAATGCTGTTTGTCACCTGAACAAAAGACAATGGCCAGGACAGGTGTTTGAATAGAGTCCCCTTCCTCTTATACTCTTTTGCCTTTCCCAGGCAATCCTGTATGTATACCTCTTCGGTTTATACTATATAATTTCAGGCCCGAGTTCTTTCGCCCATGGTGCATTGATGAGTGTGCCTGAAAGTGACCAAACACATTGTACCCTTGGATAGAAGCCTTTTTTTACTCCATTTATTGTTGTCCTAAATTGCTATAATAAAGGCTTGTGGCCACATCAGTGAGTAGTGTGATTATTTGTTCTGTTCCAAAGAGCCCTGCGCTGTGATTTATTTCACTCAGAACATTGTAGAATTTGGTGCAGTGAGCAAGGTGTATGGCTAGAGTGGGAAAACATGTTGTTTTGATTTAGGCTAAAGGGTAGCCCCTGCCCTACTGATCCAAGCAAAGGATCTGTCTTGGAGATGGATGGCCTAGGGCATTCCCCCCGCTCACTAAGTGGGATTTCAGAAACCCTCCCGTTAACCTAACAGAGCTGGTGCAATGGATGAGCACAGAGGCTCGGGAGGTGGTGGGGCCTGAGGAGCAACTCCCTTACCAGAAAGACAGGACAGCACAGTTGAAGCACAGGGCTTGTCCCTCATTTCAGGGTGGCGCTGGCTCTCCTGGGAATGCCACACTGACAACAATGCTGGCCTCTCTCTGACCGGAAGGGGGGCGGGTAGGGTGATGGTGATCTCCCCGCTAACAGGGATGAACTGGTGAGATGGCTGAAAGCTGAGGCTGCTCTCATGTTCCCACTTCCTTCCATAGTAACTCAGGGGTCTCCTTGCAGACTCAGTATGGCTGAGAATGAAACTCTTAAAATGAGGTCTAAGGTGAAGGTCAGGTACTAACAGAAGCTGGAGGAGCCTCCTGCAACCTGGCTGATGTCTTTGTTTAATGAGAGAGCTTTACGGCCGGCCTATTCTTGGTTTGATTGTTAAAGGCATGAGAATTGTGTTTCGAACTGTTTATAAAGTCATTATAATGCTCTGACTTTACGACCTTGTCACCACATATGATGTTGATGGTACTGTTCTGTCTCAGATGGCACTGGGGGCTTTCATGTGCCAGGGCCCTCCTCAGTGGAAAACCCCCTTCTGTGTTGTTGTCTCCTAGTGAGACAGTGGGAGAAAAAGTTGTCTCCTAGTGAGAGTGGGAGAAGCAATGGAGAAATCCACTGTAACCTCCTGCTTTAGAAAGAAAATAGTAGGGTGGTGTCAGGAATCTGCACCTGAAAGGCCAAAAGAGAAAAGACCAACTTGCAAAGCCACGTGGTTTTGGTTACTGAAGCTGGGGGATTTGAGTTAAGGGAGCAATTCCCTAGCCAGGGCTCAGAGCCCTCAAGCAATGGGACCTGAGAGTGTGGGAGGGGCTCCAACAAGCTGAGTAAATGTAAGTAGGTCCCTAGCACTCTCAGTCATAACCAGCGCAGACGGAATGGGGGAAAAAGTGGAAACAGCCTTCTAGGCTAGAGACCCTCTCTGGAAAGTTAACAACAGGAGGGGCACCTCCATGTTGCCTGGCAACCAGGCTTGCACTTGGTATGGTGAAGGCGTGGCTCCACAAATGACTGAGGGTCTTGCCAACTTTTCTCAGACCTCCTGGCTTTCAGAAATAAACATGATTAAAGGTTAACCCTAGGTCTTTCTGTCATGAGGTGGGGACTAAAGACCCTATGTCAAAATTAAAGTTCAGTGAAAAAAATTCGATGGGGAAATAGAGAAAAACTGTATGTCTTGGGTTTTTAGATACCAGTGCACATGTGACTGTGATCTCTGGCACCAAGATGAGGAAAACTTGGGTCTGAGGTCACCAGCAATAGGATCCTTGCCCAAGCCTGACTAGGTAAGTCCCTTAGGGGCCCCTACAAATACTATTGTATTAATATACACTTCTGTAAACTTCTGCCTCCAACCTCTGATGGGAATTGTTGCATTTAGGGCCATTTTTAGTGGGGCACATGAGAACCTGTGACAAGGGTTATAGCTAATAGCTGGCCATTTGATCTGGCCACTGACAGACCTTGGACTGGCATATAAGCATGCCTCCTATGGGGATGAGACATCTGGATAAAATCAGTTCTGCTCCTGATAAGCTTTTGCTATCCATGTGGATGTTCACCAAAAAGGCCCCTATGCTGAGTAGGAGGGAAGGGGACAAAACAGCCAACGAGCAGAACAAACTTGTCAACTAAGTGCAGAGGCCAAAGCATCCTCTGCCCCAGAGCAAACAAGATGTGCAACCGGCTGCCTCCTGGATCTACGAGAGGACAGCCCAGAAGGATTCAGACACTGTCACCAGATGACTTTGAACAGCACGGAAAAGCTCTCCTGCTTACGAGACCCTAACCAAGGCTAAAAACACTGCCCAGGGCAGATTCAAGACCAGGGTGCTCTTGGCAGTAAATCACGTAAGGGCCTCTCAGTCTATGCAGAGGCTTCCTCTGAATCTTGAATGGACTGTTCCCGCTCTATATCACCCCCAAGCCATAGGGGTGATCGAGCACTTTAATAGGTAACCAAAGGTCAGGCTTAAATCATTGATGGAAGGGGACAAGACAACCCCAGCCTGAACCATACAGCTCAGGCCAGCAGGCTGGGCTCTCAACGCAGCGGTTTCTTGAAAGGACATTTCTCGTGTCTGCCGTGTGTACTATTAAATGGTCTATTATATAAAAGGTCGTTACTCTGTCCCTTTTGTATACAACCATTCCTGACAATTAACTAGATAAAACAGGAGATAATTGAGAACCATCGTAAAGTTTTGATTACTAAATGGGACATGCTGCTAATAGGAAAATAAACACAAACCTCCCACACTTAAGGAAGCATGGTGGGGGGAATCACTAAAGATCTTTGTTTTTTCAAAAATGCTCCTGAAAACTCTCCTCCTCCTCCTAAAGGAAAATGCCCAGGGCTGCCTTCCCCAGCTGCTGTAAATGTTGGAGCTGGACTGATGGCTGAGCCGATGGAACAAAAGGAAACGCCTCAGTTCCTGCACTGTCCACGCAGAGCAGCTCCAACATCGTCCGGGCTGATGAAATCCACAACCTAATGTCATGGACAAACAGAACTATTCGAAAATTAACTACCTTAGGCAGTCCCCCAGAAAATAAGGGCTTTGGACTAAAGTAAAAACGCCAGGGCAAGAAGCCCCATGACAGAAGGTCACATTAGGAGCTTCATTAACCTGGCTAATCAACCGCTGTAACGTTGTAAGCGTTATTCCCAAGGACCCACACACGCCCTCTGTGGTTGTACCTGTGTCTGCACCCTGAGTACAACACTGTCTAGCCCCCACCTCACAAGGCCCGTCTGGACATGAAACACGACCCTGCTGTGTATGTAGGGCAATATTGACCTTGGAAGCGGGGAGGAAGACCAGGTAGCTGCCGGATTAGGCTACTCCTGAGAATTTCCCCACTGTTCTTTTCTCTTTTTTCCTTGGATGCACTTCCCCGGGCCAGTTTGTGCTTGGCTGGAGGTGATGCTACCTTCAAGCGCCTCTCTCTCCTTGGGACCCCAAGGGGATGGGGGAAGAGGCAACGGAATACTGAGGCACTGGGGTTCCTCTGTCACATTCAAGACCCCCAATCCCTCGGTACAGGTGGATGACATCAAAGGCTATGATAAATGTGTTCCTGAGTTGGACACTCGGGGTCAAAGGGTATGGGTCCCTGCAGAGGTCATTGCCTCAAGACTAGGGCAGACAGCCTGGGGGGGCTATACCCTCACCTCAAGTCACAGGACAGGAACATTTCTACTCACAAAATGTAAGGGAGGGGGATTGCTAATGCTGTCTCTTTCTCTCCCCAGATTACCTCACAGTGATGGGCAAGCCCCTCACCCACGCGCCCCGATGAAAAGTACTTTTGTGGGTGTGCAATTATTTCTGGAAGCGTTTTGTTAAAGTCCTGATAGTCTTATTCTCTTGACGGACGAACATTGGCAAAAACTCAGTCCATGTGACACTCTTCTTCAGTATACTCAAGTAAATCAAATTTCTACCGTAGATTATCTGAATTTTTAAGCAATAGCCTCATACATGCCTTATAAGAGGCCCAGCTTGCAAACGGCTGGAAAAGCTTAGCTTCCCCTGCCCCAAATACCTACTCCCCAGGCTGCTTCCCTCCTGCCTGCAAACTTGCTTGCTGGTGCATGCTGGGAAACTGGGAGCAAACCCGGGAGACGGGTGACTCTCCTTACCTCCACATTTGTTTCCCTTTGGGAGCCTGTGTACATGCCAGGTCCTCCATTTCCTTTCTCTGTAGCTGTCTCTCAGCTGATCTAATTTTTCTACAAGCAGTCTTTTCATTGGTGATACACACGCCCTTTTAATCTCTCCATCTGTCTCTTCTCTGCCATTTGTCTTACTCAGTTACCTCAGAAAAACCTCTTTAAACCATCATTTACACCTTAATCATATCTACTAAGAGTACAAATGGCCAGTACTACATCATCAAGCAAATCTTAAAGAGAAATCATCACGAGAGTTTCTTATCCTGGGATCAGGAATGCATTTCAATGTAATTGCTTTCCTTTTTTAATTATATGCAGTCAGAACATTATTCTCAGAAGGAATCCATAAGTTTTACCATACTGTCAAAGGAGTCCATGACACAAAAGAGCTTAAGAACCCCAAATGAATCCAGAAAAATCTTCACTAAGCGGCCACCAATCTCCTCATCTTCATCCACTCAGTTAGTGATCGCTTTTTCAACAATTTCCTTTTCCACAAGTGTTCAAGATGAATAAAATAACAGCTTGATGTTTTATTTACCAGTACTGCAACTGCTTCTAAACCACTGTCCAGCAAATCAACAGGTGACTAGGATTTTAAGAGCTGATCTGGGAACCCAACCATCGATCATTGCACAAGACGTGTTTTGTGTTCTAAGGATTCACCTGCAAATGAATTTAGGAATACAACCCTTACTGTAAATTGTGCACTTTTTGCACTAACTCTTAATGTAGCCAATTTTTATGAACCTGTCTCCTCAACTGGAGTATAAACTTCTTGAGGGTGTCTCATCTTGAACGTCTACTGCACACCCTATATTGTGGAATGGTAGGACACGCGGAATTTATGGATGGATTTCTATGAGTTATTTGAAAATGCTAAGGTAATATTAGAAATTATTCTGACTATAGTTTTCAGGTACAACTGAGAATCCCCTTCAAGGTTGGGAACAAGAATTTCCCCACTTTATTATGTCAGGGGGAGAGGAGTAGACATGGGAGTTGGTAGTAAAGTCCTCTGAGTTACACTAAAGGAGCAAGCCAAACAGCCCTTATGAAAAGCACGTGAGCAGCCATTCATACATGTATTTATGCCAGAAGCAGATGAAACTTTCCATGAGGGTGTCTGTGCCATGGGCATACACTGTGCAGTTTTGGGCTGGTGGACAAGGTGCAACATGGTGTTGGCGACAGGGGCCTTCTCCTCTCTGCTACTGGGGACATAGTTTGGCTTATGAGGCAAAGAGATCTTTTGGTGTCCCTCAGGTTTTACAGCTTTTTGGAGCATCAGGAAACAGCCTACTGGGCAGAGGATGGAGTTCCCGTGAAGGGCTCCATTAAGAGGTAAAATGCCATTCTTTCCTCAGGTGGTCTGGTAGGGGCAGTGTGGAAGGACATGGCACATGTGTCTCACTCCTAGCTCCCAAGCTCACCATGGGATGCTCAGGTGGTGGTGGGAGTGAGTGCTTAAGAAGGGACCAGAAGATTTGGTTATTGTTATGTGATCTCATTGGTGCCCAAAGATGGATGTGTCAGAGACACTGAGGCTATACGTACTTTCAGCTGGCTCAGGTAAGGTCTCCAGGTCCCATCCATGAGGGTCTGTCGGTATCTCTTTGTAAAGAAGCCGAGATACGAAACGAAAGCCGTAACAAGTAAAATGTCTCCACATAAGGTCCTCTCCTGCTGTTTGAAGTTCTGCACAGCTTCTGCCCACCTCACATTTTCAGAAGCAAGTCCTCCAACCTACCATTTCAAAGATGAAGGAGGAGAAAGATCTCATCACACCGCAGGCCATAGAGCAAGCACGGATTTAGGTCGTGTAGAATGCATGTTGCTTATTTAGTAGCAGGAAGACTCAGAGCATCTTTTATGTGGTCGTTTTGATCGAGGAGGCCTTGTACTTACTGCAGCAAACATTTCAGTAAGCAAGCCCTGCTCTGTGCCATGCATTACGTGGGCTGTGGAAAGGTGACAGTTTTAAAAGCAGCCTTCCAGGCTCTGCCCTTCCTAGGTGTGGAGATGAATACCACCTAGGCTAAAGGGTTGTTGTGAGGATTAAATGTGATCATGCATGCCAATCACTTAGCACAATGCCTGGTACATAAAACACGTCAGAAGATTAGGCACCGCTTCCTTCTCCTCACCAAATGCTTGGAGATATGAAAATAAAAAAATGAAGTTTCTGCTCTATAAATAACCCACAGTGGGTGGAGAGTTGGACACAGTAATTAAGACGCAATGTACGAAGTACTGCAACTCTGGGGTGTGCAAAGTACCAAAGACTCTGCAGAACATGGCCTGACTTGGCCCAGTCTCCTCCACGGAGACACCTCTGCTAGGGGAAAGCCCTCTTTTCTGAGGTGGCCTGTCAGCCTGTGAGTGTAGCCTCTGTGTTAGGACTGTGTAATATTTTTTCATCCTTGAAAGATGACATCATAGACTGTTAGAGCTGGGAGAGACCTTAGGGGTTTGCCAATCCAACGACTCCCACATCCATTTTTAGGTTACAAAGATAAAGACCAGAAAGGCAAACTATGTTACCAGAACCGCTAGGTCAGTAGAGGCCCATAAGTTCTGACTCCTGGAGCAGAGAACCCATTGCCTCCCAGGAGGACTGACTCAGAAAATGCTTTAGCCAGGCAGAGAAGGCTGCGCTAAGTTCTGGAGACCAAACAGGAAATGGAGTGGAAGATAGTCTGGCTGAGACATCTGTGCTATGTCCTGTACGTTTGCAGGGGTGCTATCTCTGAACCAAACTGTTCAGCTAAATGGATCACCTCACAGCTACATAGCAGCTGGTTCACCAAACAAGTGCACACATACGCTGGTGGTAAGTCTCACTTCATGAAGTGCTGCTCACTCAATGACTATTATGACTCATTTCTCCTGAAGCAAAAAAATCTGACTCTGTTATATAACTAGAATCAAAGTTAAAACATACCACTTCCACTTCCTTCATTGGCGAGGGAGGCGCCGTAAAGGCTCTAGACAAAAGAGCTGTCATATTCAAGACACTGCTTTGCAGGATCTTAACTAATTTATGTGATAAGAAACATAGCCGTGAAGATTAAAAGGGCCACAGATTCTTTGACTTCTCTCCCATCAAGAGATGATGTCTATGTCCCTTCCTCTTGAATCCGTGGCAGCGGAAGTGATGTTGGGCCGGTTTTCAGGCTCAGGCACTAAGAGACTGGCTGCTTTTACTTTCTTTCTCTTGGAGGCCTGAGTTGCCACGTAAGCTGTCTGGCAGTCTTGCTGAAAAGACTGCACGGAGAAACTCTGAGACTACATTGAGAGGGAGAGTGGCCCAGCTGAGCCCCACCTTCCAGTCATCCCTGCCAGGGTGCCAGACATGTGAGTGAAATTGTCTTGGACTATCCAGACCAGCCCACTCAACAGAATAATAACACTGAGTGGTCCCAGTTGTTGTCATATGGAGTAGAAGAATCGGTCAGCTGATCCCTGCTCAAATCCCTGATCCACAAACTTGTGAGACATAATGAAATGGGGATTGTTTTAAATCAGTACGTTTTGGGGTCATTTGTTTTGCAGCAACAGGTACCCATAAGATGAGCATCCTGCTCTGGCGCTCACACATTTTTTCTCAGGAAGGCCAGAGCGTGTATGTGTGTGTGTGTGAGTATGAGTGTGGGTAAGGTCATGTTCAGGAATGTCCAGCATCAATCAATCTCATTAATCTTTACTTCTATCTCAGTCCCTGATCCCAGGTCACACCCTTACTATCAAACATTACACGGACAAGAGCTTCAGGATTTGCCTATAAAATGCGTAGCTTTCTCTTAATTCTTCCTCTGGTGGGTATAAGGATGGGCATGTGTTGCGTGGGCTGCCTGATGCTCCCAACTATCTATATAGGAAACTTCTTCGACCAGGCCACGCTATGCATTCACACTTCCCTCAGGATCCATGTGCATCGGAGCACATTTTAATATTTTGCCCCAAGACAAAGTGATGCTAAGTTGTGCTCATATATTTTGCACCTCTGTGGCACTTGATAAGCTCTGCTAATGTAATTAAAGCTGGGTCTGCTGAGGCTCACTCACCAGGCGATTTGCAAGGGAGATGGTGCCTGCCGTCACTTCAGCTTCTTGCTGACATTTGAGTTTGTCTGCTGTTGCCTTCTCAAACTTGGCTGTGAGTTTTGCCAGGTTTTCATTAAGGTGCTGGTAGGAAGAAATATAAAGTCAGCCATTCCAGCCCAAGTCACAGACATTTTAGGGCATGTCCCAGAACGAGACTCTGAGACGAGGGTTTGTGTGTGAGAGACTTTTAATAAAGTGCCCCTGGAGGAAAGTGCAAGGAAATGGGGAGAGCAGAGCAAAGGAGGGGAGGAAGCCAAGCAAGGGCGAGATCTCAGTGGAGCCCCAGTTAGGGTAGCTTCAACTGGACCCTGCAGGGGGACTGTGGAGTGGAAGTCCAGAGTTGTCCTGAATTAAGGCAAGAGCTGAGCTTTCATGCTCCCTCAGCCATTGGTAAAGGGGCATGAGGAGGGGTGGAGGGCTGGGGAGGGGTGGTCATAAACTCCATCTCTACTTCCACTGGGGGAAACGGGTTCCAATCGCCTGACAGTGAGGCACAGGGGCTGGCTATTAGAAGCAAAAGCCCATAGATGGTCAATGGGAACCCAGGGGGGCTTGGGAGGAACACTGGCTGTGTCCACTGCAGCAGGGCTGGGGCTGGAGCATCTGAAACTAAGTCCTGCCCTTGCTGTAAAATCCTAGGAGTGTAAGGTCTCTGGGTAAGAGTGTCACAGGGGCTCAGAGAGACACAGTGGGGAAGGGTCCTGGGCCGAATCCCATTAGGATTAGGGGGTGGCTCTGAACTGGCTGAAGGAAGAAGCTCTGACTTGGTAATTATGGGCTGGAGGAGACACTGGTGCCCTAAGAGGAAGGCACAATGGTACCTTCAGATGAGACTGAGAGCACCAGCTGTAAGAACAAAAGGAAATAACTTTTACTTAACCTCATCTACTCTCATTCATCATCCTGAAGTCTAGGGATATTTATTTAAAGTTTCATTTTTTTCCCATAAGTTTACTAAGAATTTAGAATTGAAGGATTTAGCTTTTGTTGCCCCCAGAATAGATATTTGTATACACAAAGACACATGAACAAATAGTAGATGCTTCCAAACGCATCTCACGTCTATGCAATAACCGGGGTTCAGGTTGCTTTGTTAGTCATTAGTATTTCACAAGAGAAATAAATTTCGCACCAAGTTTATAGAGCCACCCAAAAGCCATTGTCATTGAGTTGATTCTGACTCCTAACAACCCTATAGGACAGAGCAGAACTGCCCTACAGGGTTTCCAAGGCTGTATATCTTTACAGAAGCAGGTTGCCACATCTTTCTCCCCTGGAGCAGCTGGTGGATTCAAACCACTGACCTTTTGGTTAGCAGTTGAGTGCTTAACCACTGCACCACCAGGGCTCCTTTTATAGAGCCAAGCAGTATAAAAAGCAGGCAATGAGCCGTCCAACTGATGATGGCGGAATGGCCACACTCACTTTACTCCTTTTTCTCCTCAGACTTCTATAAAATGATTATGAAGCAATTAAAAAAAAGTCATACATTCACAACAGCAAGCAAATTGGTGAGGGCCGTTGGAGGGTAAGGGATTCCAGCAGATTTTCGGAAGACCACGTTGATGGAGGAACGGAAACTGCTGGAGAAGGGCAGAGGAAGCTGGAGTGTAGAGGTGGCCTCAGTTCACCAAAGTGGGAGCTGACCAGCCCTGCAGAGCCTGCTTATAGACTGGGGAGTTGGAAATGTCAGGTGTAAAGGAGGGTGAAGCTGAAAATGAGAGCGTTAATTGAAAGGCTTTTTTGATCCTTCATCCCCACTCCCATGCCAAGAATGCAACGCCACCAGGCATCTATGACTCCAGGCTAGAGATTCAGTAATCACTGAGAAAAGACACCACGTTCTGGCATTTAGGATGTATCCAGGATAACTCACTTGATCTTGAAAAGCAATTTCTGGCAGGCATCCAGCTCTACCCTTGCTTGGAGATAGTCTGATAGTTTGCGATTCCTACTCTTGTAAACATGAAAGGACAAGAAGATATTTGATGAAAGCCTAGATTAAGAAAGAGACAAATTAAGGTAAAGAAAGGGGAAAAAAAATGACCTAGGGAAAACAGTTTCGACAACAATAAAAAAGAATGAAACCTGCCACAATTAGTTTTCTCAAAATGAATCAAAAGATGTTTCATTTATAAAACAAGAAGAGGATGCTATTAAGAAGAACACAAAATGAAAATACTGGTATGGAAATTACCATGATTGTTAACGTAAAACAAAAAACAAAAATCAAGGGAACGGTTAAAAGGTAGTTTTGAGAAATCTCCTAGAGAGTAGAAGAAAATATAAGGTGATGAAAAGGTGTGAGGAAATAAAGAAACAATCTAGGACACACAATATAAAAAATCAATATACATTCCAACAAATGAGAAGACTAAACAGAAAAGGAGGCAATTACCAAAGAAATAATACAAAATAATTTTACAGAGCTGAAAGGAATAGATTTTTATATGCCATATAAAATGAATTAAAAATGAATGGCAGCTAAGCACATCAAAGTAAAGTTTCAGACACCAAGAAGAAAGAAAAGATCAAAAGACTTCCAGAAAAAAGGAAAAACAGGGCACCTATAAAAAAGAGACCATTTTATCAGGCTTCTCACCACACAAGAAAAAAAAACCCACTGCCATCGAGTCGATTCTGACTCATAGCGACCACACAAGAGGATAATGTATAACATGTCCTAAGGGGAAAAAGATATACCAACTCAGAATGCAATACTCAGCAAAATTATTAGCATAAGAATAAAATAAAAACATTTCCAGACTATAAGAATTCAGATATACCTCTCACTTAACATTTCTGAGAAAGTTACTCAAGAATGAGCTGTAGCAAAATAAGAAAAGAAACCAAGAAAGAAGAGGGCATGGGAAACCAACCTAAGAAATCAGTGAAACATGTTTATTCTCCACTATTAATTGGAGCCCTGGACCAGGGATCAGGCAGAAAGGTCTTGAGGGACAAATGGGGACTCGATAGAACACTGGATTGGATAGAGGGTTTAAAAATAATTGAGGCTATGCCAAAGGAACTAACAGAAGAGAAAAAAAAAAGTAGAAATTCTGGGAGGCAGGGGAAGATTGTATAAAAAAATAAAATGTAATTATAGTATAACACTTAGATCTGCAATGAACAATATAAACATGGTCACAATAATAAAAATAGAATTTGTTGATTTTCAATTTTTCAAATCAGACAGAGCACAGGGAGCTTAATTTTGGTTACAGAACTCAGTGTAGGTGTTTTCAGCAGTGGCAAATAAAAAGAAAATGTAATGATGACAGAAGTTGGGAGATGGAAGACAGGGAGAAGAACCAAAGGAAAGGGTAATGGTTTCATCTTGAAAACTGAGGGCTCCAAGGAAGCTGCCTCTGTGTGATAGAACCCGAAATAAAGGTGGTGGTTGTTATTATTTGCTGTCAAGTCGATTGCAACTCATGGTGACCCCATGTATGCAGAGTACAACTGCTCCATAGGATTTTCAAGGCTCTGATCTTTCAGAAGCAGATCGCCAGGCCTGTCTTCCAAGGTGCCTCTGGGTGTGTTCAAACCTCCAACCTTGTAGCTAGTAGGTCAAGCACTTAATCTTTTGCACTGCCCAGGGACTGCAAAATGAAGATTATGTCAACTAAAAATAGTTGCCATCACTATATCAAGAAGGCATGGGAATGAATGACATATTCTCATCTAGCATACCAGAAAGTGAACTGCAATCAAGATGCAGTGATAATTATTGGTGATTTTAATGCAAAAGTTGGAAACAAAGAAGAAGGATCAGTAGTCGGAAACTATGGCCTTGGCAATAGAAACAATGCCGGAGATCGAATGATACAATTTTGCAAGACCAACGACTTCTTCATTGCAAATACCTTCTTTCACCAACACAAGCGGCTACTATACACATGGACCTAGCCAGATGGAACACACAGAATCAAATTGACTATATCTGTGGAAAGAGATGATGGAAAAGCTCAATATCATCAGTCAGAACAAGGCCAGGGGCCGACTGTGGAATAGACCATCAATTGCTCATATGCAAGTTCAAGCTGAAACTGAAGAAAATCAGAGCAAGTCCACGAGAACCAAAATATGACCTTGAGTATATCCCACCTGGATTTAGAGACCACCTGAAGAACTGATTGGACAGATTGAACACTGGTGACTGAAGACTGGATGAGTTGTGGAATGACATCAAGGACATCATACATGAAGAAAGCAAGAGGTCATTGAAAAGACAGGAAAGAAAGAAAAGACCAAGATGGATGTCGGAGGAGACTCTGAAACTTGCTCTCAAACCTCGAGCAGCTAAAGCAAAAGGAAGAATTGATGAAGTAAAAGAAACTGAACAGAAGATTTCAAAGGGCGACTGGAGAAGACAAAGTATTATAATGACATGTGCAAAGAGCTGGAAATGCAAAACCAAAAGGGAAGAACACACTTGGTGTTTCTCAAGCTGAAAGAACTGAAGAAAAAATTCAAGCCTCAAGTGGCAATAGTGAAAGATTCTATGGGGAAAATATTAAATGACGCAGGAAGCATCAAAAGAAGATGGAAGGAATACACAGTCATTATACCAAAAAGAATTAGTAGGTGTTCAACCATTTCAAGAGGTGGCGTATGATCAGGAACCAATGGTACTGAAGGAAGAAGTCCAAGCTGCTCTGAAGGCATTGGTGAAAAACAAGGCTCCAGGAATTGATGGCATATCAATTGAGATGTTTCAACAAACGGATGCAGTGCTGGAGGTGCTCACTTGTCTATGCCAAGAAATATGGAAGACAGCTTCCTGGCCAACTGACTGGAAGACATCCATATTTACACCTATTCCCAAGAAAGGTGATCCAACTGAATGTGGAAATTATAGAACAATATCATTAATATCACATGCAAGCAAAATTTTGCTGAAGACCATTGAAAAACGGCTGTAGCAAGATACCAACAGGGAACTGCCAGAAATTCAGGCCGGTTTCAGAAGAGGACGTGGAACCAGGAATATCACTGCTGATGTCAGATGGATCCTGGCTGAAAGCAGAGACTACCAGAAGGATGTTTACCTGTGTTTTATTGACTATGCAAGGACATTCAACTGTGTGTATCATAACAAATTATCGACAACACTGTTGAAGAATGGGAATTCCAGAACATTTAATTGTGCTCATGAGGAAACTTTACGTAGATCAAGAGGCAGTTGTTCGGACAGAACAAGGGGATACTGCATGGTTTAAAGTCAGGAAAGGTGTGCGCCAGGGTTGTATTCTTTCACTGTACCTATTTAACCTGTATGCTGAGCAAATAATCCGAGAAGCTGGACTATATGAAGAAGAACGGGGCATCAAGGTTGGAGGAAGACTCATTAACAACCTGCGTTATGCAGATGGCACAACCTTGCTTGCTGAAAGTGAAGAGGACTTGAAGCACTTACTAATGAAGATCAAAGACCACAGCCTTCTGTATGGATTGCACCTCAACCTAAAGAAAACAAAAATCCTCACAACCAGACCAATGAGCAACATCATGATAAATGGAGAAAAGACTGAAGTTGTCAAGGATTTCATTTTACTTGGATCCACAATCAACACCCATTGAAGCAGCAGTCAAGAAATCAAAAGACACATTGCATTGGGTAAATCTGCTGCAAAGGAGCTCTTTAAAGTGTTGAAGAGCAAAGACGTCACCTTGAATACTAAGGTGAACCTGACCCAAGCCATGGCATTTTCAGTTGCATCATATGCATATGAAAGCTGGACAATGAATAAGGAAGACCGAAGAAGAGGTGATGCCCTTGAATTGTGGTGTTGGCGGAGAATATCGAATATACCATAGACTGCCAGAAGAACGAACAAATCTGTCTTGGAAGAAGTACAACCAGAATGCTCCTTAGAAGCAAGGATGGTGAGACTGCATCTTACATACTTTGGACATGTTGTCAGGAGGGATCAGTCCCTGGAGAAGGACATCATACTTAGCAAAGTACAGGGTCAGCGGAAAAGAGGAAGACCCTCAACGAGGTGGTTTGACACAGTGGCTGCAACAATGGGCTCAAGCATAGCAACGATTGTGAGGATGGCTCAGGACCGGGCAGTGTTTCGTTCTGTTGTGCTCAGGGTCACTATGAGTCGGAACCGACTCGACGGCACCTAACAACAACAACCCTGAAATCAGATTTTTACCTGAAAGCTCCTGCTGTTTTAAATATTGGCAATTAATTAAATCATTTTCAAACACTGTGCAGGTCCACTAAAACACATTTAAGCCATTTTTGCAAGATCTGATGTGGCGTTAACAATCAGTTGAAATAGATAAAGAATTAAAAGGGTGGGGACTGCTGTCTCTCATACAAAGCCCTTGTCCACCATAGTATTTGATATTTTACCTTGTGTGACTATACGCAGGAGTCCTGTGTGGTGCAAATGGTTAACGTGCTCACTGCTAACCGAAAGGCTGGAGGTTCAAGTCCACCCAGAGGCATCTTAGAAGGAAGGCCTGGCATTCTACTTCTGAAAAATCAGCCACTGAAAACGCTACAGAGCACAGTTCTACTCTGACACACATGGGGTAGCTATGAGTTGGAATTGACTCAACAGCAACTGGTTTTGTTTTTAGATTGGTATTTATATGCTCATTGCAAATGCCTTGCTTGTTTTTCAAATATTATTAATTTACGCATTGTAACATTTTAGAAAATGTTATGTTCCTTATAGAAAAAAATAGAAAATGCAGATATAAAAAGTAAAATCCATTCAAAATCCACCACCCAGAGATAACCCCCACTGTTAACATTTTTCTGTATTGCATCTATAATCAAAATGAAATTTCGTGTATCCTGAATATAAAATGCTTTACTTGCAATTACCCTAAAATCCTAAAAAGAAGGCTGGCAATGTAAGTGCCTCAGTGGCATACAAGGAAGAATGTCCTTGCCCTGGGTGCACCTCCACATTAGGGAGGGGTGTTTGCCCATCTCCTCTGTTATGAGTGGGGATGTCAGAATTCTTGGGATGTTGGAGGCATGTGTATAAGCAGAGGATGGGGGTGCAGATTGTTCAAAGCAAGAATACATTTTCCCAGAAAATATTTTGGCAGAAAAGGGTAGCCAAGTATTTGTAAGATACTCTTACTGCTTTCACAGGTTGAGTGGGCCGTTATGAGCATGTTGGCTACCGAAAAGGTATAAACATTGTAAAAACATTCCCCTTGCACCAAATGTTCTGTTAGTTAAAATAACTGGAATAGAGAGTCTTTGGAAATGCAGTTCTTGTAGCACTTTTCCTGGAAAGACTGAAGAATATGGGAATTACTGGTAGGTCTTTTTCCCAAAAGCAGGACTAGGGGAAAGTGCTTTGCATTTTGGTCCTTTGAAGAAGGCTGTTGTTACAGTGCTATGACCTGTTTGAAGTAAACTGGTCTGTGAAGATCCGGATTTATAAAGCAAACAGATAGGCAGGAGATTAGGTGCTTCATTGAAGTATCCTTTCTTTATAAAGAGACTGGTCGTGAGGATTTTTGAACTAGTACCTTTAGCCAGAGAATTCAATCTAACCATCAGTAAACCTGTGTCACACGAGGCACGAAGCATGTCTATGCTCTTACTTTTCACGATTTGTAAAACCTTCTTTATCATCGTGTCAGATTTGCAGCAAGGATGTTATCTGCTTGGCATGCATGTGTAGAAATGAAAGATCTAGAAAATTTTTAGATTGAACTTGACCGTAGCAGTGAGTGATAACCAGCGCTTGTCCATGCATGTGATGGCCCATGACGTTCGAGGAGGGAAGCGGAAGTAATTGTAAAGAGCGATGGGGGCCACAGTAACGGCAGCAGCAGCAGCTCCTGCCTCTGCATGGATCTCGCATTGCCACGGGCTGGGCTCTGAGCTCGCGCATCACATGCATTATCTCCTTCCATCTTCACAGCTATCCCATGAAGCAGACACTATTTTTGTGTCTATTTTATGGATGAGGAAATTAAAGTCTGGGCATTCTAAAGATCTTACTAAACGTCACCCAGTCAGTAAATACAGCATGGATTGGAACTGAGGTCTGACTACAGATTTTCAGCTGCTACGCTATCCTGGAGAATTCCAATTTCTGCCTATCACTTTGGTAATATCCACTTTAATGGCACAGGTGAAGCTCAAGGGAAATCTTTCTCAAATAGGTGAGATCTCCACATCATCACCATCACCCTCCCATCCTGGGTGAAGCAGGTACAAGCATAGTATCAACACGGGGTTTATAAAAACTAAAGACCTCACATTTTTATATTTACAGTCAAGGGATCCCCTGCTAAGACCCCAATGTACAACCTGCTTTTAAAAGCTTCCATAAAAAAAATGCAGTGTACAACCTACTTTTAAAAGTTTCCATAAAAAAAAATGCAGACAGTATAAAACATCACTTGACCACAATTGCTGAGTGTGAGACGGGCAGACAGCAGGCCAGGAGTGAAGACAATAGGTACAAAAGGTGGGGTAAGATGACTAAACCCTACATCTCCAAGGGGAAAACAAAGGAATCTCAAATTTTGACCTTATATTCTTAACCATCAGATCTGCAAAAAATGTTAACAAATTAATTTGTGACTATTGAGATAATAGTTGGCTACATGGATAATGCTGTTTATCTGTTGTGCACATCTGTCTGTCTTTTCTTCCCTCAGAGGCAAAAGGGAAAAACCTTTGAGGACAAAAGCTATAAAGTGATGGTCCAGAGGCTCATCCAGGCAATGGGTGCCTCGCTTGGCTTAGACAACCGAAACCAAGCCAGGTGCCACCAAGATGGCCCCGACTCATGGTGACCCGATGTGTGTCAAAGTAGAATTACGCTCCAAAGGGTTTCCAAAGGCTAATTTTTTGGAAGTAGACCTTCAGGCCTTCCTTCCAAGGAGCCTCTGAGAGGCTTGGAACCTCCAATCTTTTGTTAACATCTGAGTGCTCAACTGTTTGCACCACCCAGGGACTCCAGGCCCTGGATAGTGTTTGAGAAGAAAAAAAAAATTTTTTTTTGTCTCTGTTAAAAAAACTAGGAGATTTGCATAAAAAGCTTGGTTTTCCCACTTCTCCATAAAAATCAGAACAGTGGGTTTGGGGTGATGGCTTGAGAGTACAGTCCATTAGGGCTGATTAACAGGGTCGGGAGGCTTGGGCTTCACTTACAGTGACCTTGGCTTTAACGGCTGCCAGCTTCTCCTGGGCAGCTGTGAGGTCTGCAGTGGCTTTGCTCAACGCTTGGCGTTTTGGTTCCACATCACAAAACACCTCGTAGAATCTCACAATGTTTATGACCCAGGAGCAGAGACCCGCAGCTGCATATGACTTGGTGGCCACAAGCTCGGGATTGAACTCAGGGTCTTGCAGGTATGGCCTGATGGCTTTGAGGCAGTTCTCATGAATGTTCTCTTTGTCAAAGTTGACCAGGGAGTCCAGGAAGCCATCCACCTTGGCCATGGTGACCTTGGCGGCCTTCCAGCTCCGGTCCTTGGGCACCTTACCCCCGGGGGCCATTAGCACCATCACCGCAGCACTGACGTTGCTGACAGCTGAAGGAGGGGACCCAAACGACTTGAGTTCTGTCAGGTTGGTCTGCAAAAGAGAAGGCAGTCGTTAGGGGAAAATGAATGGGCTTTCTTTGTCCTGGGCCACTAACGGAGTCAGGCTTTGGAGTGATCAATCTGAGAGGCCTGCTTTGAAGCCTGCAGCAGTCCTCTGAATTTTAAATATCATGACTCATCAAAAGGAAACCAAAGCTCCTCTCCAGCAGCTCCAGGCTTCCCTGAATGGTGAGCTGAGGCTCAGCTATGTTCTTTTAGCACTTCAGCTGACTCGTAGCCCATTAGAAACACACAATTATTTCACATTCAGCTGAAAAACAGAAGGATGCCAACACACTCCGAAATATGCAGCATGCCATGAATAAAAGATAAGGTTATTATAAATTAATTTCCATCCTGGATTGAAGAGAATAGCATTGTAACCCAACTAAATTTTTTTTTCTTTGATTAAACTGCTTTGTTCCAGGTGCTTGTTCTAACTACACTTGACTGTCCTGATAGCAAAGAGACATTTTCTGCCAAGAAATAATTCATACAGAAAGCTAGGTACAGCCTCTGCAGTCAGCTGCCTCTGCCTGGACTTGGATTTTCGAGTTTCACTTGCTTTAGAAAGACATGGCTGAAAGGGTAGGCCTTGACAAGCCACTTCACCTTCCCAGGTCTCAGTGCCTTCATATGTGAAGTAGGGGCAGGGGAACCCCCTGGTCTGTAAGTGAACTTGTGTCATAAATGTGTGTAGAATCAATTTAAGATTTGCTGTGACTGTCAACAAGAAGCCTATGACTTAGAAAGCACACGTTCAGGGCTGGTTTTGTAAGTGGGTAAAATCTTGATTTTGAATTCTTTTGGGGAACTCTTGGGCCTGGAAATCCACAAATGAGGGGGATTATTTCTAGCCCATAATTTCGCCCACTTCTGGATTTCCAGGCCAAACAGTTTACGCTTAACACTAACCTAAAGCTTGGCAGTTTGAAACCGCCTAGAGGGACCGTAGAAGAAAGGCTTGGTGACCTGCTTCCGTTAAGATCACTGCCAAGAAAACCCTATGGAACAGTTCTTCTCTGTAACACATGGGGTTGCTGAAACCAACTCAACGGCAATGGTTTTTTTGTTGTTGTTGCTTAATGGAAGTACCTAGGAAGATGCTCCATTGGCTCCTTCAACTACTTTCCGCATTTGGCCACAATAAACTTGTCAGGAGCAAGAATGAAGAAAGGTTGAGGTGTGAGAATGAATTAGCATACCTGTTGCAGTGGCCCCTCCAATCTCCCCTTCCCCCGCAAGGTGGAATAGACAAAAGTGAGAACAGGCTTTGGGTAGCTATCAAAACAAAATAAACGGAAACCCATATTTTAAAAATAGTGCAAGGTAAACATGCTCCTGTACTGTATTAATATAAAAATGCTCAGAGACGAAAATTAATTCTGTAACACAGATCACTGTTAACATTTCAAAGTAATTCCTTCCAGTATTTTTTACATTCATATGTATTTATATATTAACCACTACTCTTTTGATTTTAAAAAATCAAACTCTTTTGATTTTAGGTGACAGAAAGTCTGCCTGAAGTGAAAAGGGACTGTTTCTGTTCATGTACCTGGGAGGGCAGGGATGGGGTGGGCTTCAAGGATGAATGGAACTGCTGTTTGAATGTCCTTGGGACACTCTGATCTTCTCTGACTTCTGCTTCTCCTTGTGCGTGGCTTCTTTTTCCACACCAGTTTCTCCACATCTCAAGGCACACACAGCCAGTGTCTGAGACCTCATCTTTCTCTCTCTCTCCCTTGCACTAGCCACAATGGCCTCCTCTCAGGGTTTGGCTTACCACGTTCATTCTCCCTCAGGAACCCTGCCTGGATCACATCTCCTAAGCCACTTGGATGGCTGACACCTTCTTATCCTTCACTGTCTCGATTCAAATGTCCTCCATTCAGAAAGACTGCCCCCGCCAGCCTCCCCTTCCTAGTTATTTCCCATCCTAGCTCCCAGATAAGCTCCTATGAGAACTTACTGCAAACGATGACCACTTTTTCCTTGACCTACAGTATCTCTCCTTCATGAGAAGAGAGACCCCATCTGTACATTGACCACTGTAGGTAGCCCCAGTGCCTGGAAGAGAAATTGGTGCATAGTAGGTTCTCAACAAAATGTGTGTTAAGCCTTTGAATGAAACGAATGGGTACTGGCAACTTCAGCCTTACATCCTTAACTTTCACCAAAAAAAAAAAAAAAAAAATAAGACAGAGACATTTTCTCCAGCATAAGTCAAAGTAAGAAAGCCCAAGGAAGTGATCTCGTCTGGTATAATTTCAGCGACGTATGGCTCCTGCAGGCAGTCACGTGGGGCAGGCAGGCAGAGTGCCATCAACGGAAATGCTAGGTTGGAAAAACATTTCTCAGGAGCAGGGAGAACTTGTGTTGAGTAAGCAAACAGCAGACTCCCTTGCTTCACTCCTTTGTTGTTATTGTTAGTTGCTGTTGAGTCAGCCCCTGACTCATGGCGACCCCATGCACAAAGGAACAAAACACTGCCCGGTCCTGTGCCGTTCCCAATGGTTGTAGATTGGACCACTGTGATCCGTAGGACTTTTGGAAGGAGATTACTAGGCCTTCTTCTTAGTCTGTCTTAGTCTAGAAGCTCCGCTGAAACCTGTTCACATCACGGCAACACTCAAGCCTCCACTGGCAGGCTGGTGGTGGCCGCACATGAGAGGCACTGGCTGGGAATCAAACCTGGGTCTCCCGCCTGGAAGGCACAGTGTTGTTCTAGCTGTTGCCTCAGCCTGGACTGCTCTTCCTTCAGAGATCTGCCTGATGAATCCTTTCTTCTCCAAGCTTTTTCTCAAAACTCTCCTCAGGAAGGCCTACACTGACCACCTTCTTCAACACCACAAGCCCCCTCTTCCCTGAGCTGCCCAGGTCCAGTCCCAGCACTTCTTACTGTTTTACATTTTCTTTTTTCCCCATAGCATCTGTTGTGTTCTAATACATTGTATAAATCATCTTTTTTTGTAATGTCATCTTTCAAAATTTCCTTAATTTTTTTTTATTGTGGTAAAATATATACCACATAGAAGTTGCCGTCTTAACCATTTTAAGCGTGGAATTAATTACATTCACAATGTTGTGTGACCATCACCACCATCTAGCTCCAAAACTTGCTTATCGCCCCAGACAGAAACTCTAGCAAGAACTCCCCATTCCTCCATGCCCACAGGCCCTGGTAACCACTAATCTACCTTCTGTCTCCGTGAGTTCGTCTGTCCTAGGTAAGTCACGATCATGAAGATGGCGCAGCCCTGGGCAATGGTTCGTCTGTTTACATAAGGTCGCCACGAGCCAGAGCTCACTCTATAGCAGCTAACAACAACAAGGTGTGTCATATAAGTGGAATAATTATACAACATTTGTCCTTTGTATCGGTCTTATTTCACTTAGCGTAACGTCCAGGTCCATCTACGCTGTAGCATGCGTAAGAGCCTTATTCCTTTTTATATCTGACAATTTACCTTTGGTTATGCTTATTCTCACCCTTTGCCTCTGCTAGAATGTAAAGTTCATAGGGATTGGGACCTTTGTTCATGGGTGTGTCCCATGTACCCAGAACAGTGCCTGGCACACAGAGATAGCCAATAAGTATCTGTTGAGTGAATAAATAAGTATAGGTGCCTATTCACTCATTTGACAAATACTTATTTAGTGTGTATCCGACATTGCTTGGAGTGATGGAGTTACAGCAGTGAACAAAAAAGGCAAAATCCTTTTCCTCATTCAGTTTAAGGGAGAGAAGCAACAAAGAAACAAAGAGGTAAATCTTTAACATTTTGGATGGTAATAAAAACCAAAAATCCACTGCCGTTGAGATGATTCCGACTCACAGCGACCCTGTAGGACACAGTAGAACTGCCCCATAGGGTTTCCAAGGCTGTGCCACATCTTTCTCCCACGGAATGACTGGTACGTCTGAACCACCGACCTTTTTTGGTTAGCAGCTGAGCGCTTTAATGACTGTGCCACCAGGGCAACTTGGATGGTGATAAGTACTTCGAAAAAAATAATGGGATGGAGAATTCTTGGGGTGCTAGGGAGGTCTGGGAGGCATCTTTAAGAAGCTGACGTTTCAGGTGAGATCTAAATGCTGGGAAAGGGGCAGCTCTACAGAGATGGCCAGGATTGTTCCTGACAACTGAGTCAGAAGTGCAAAGGCCTGAAGCAGGAACATATCGGACCATTATGGAGAGTGTAAAGGACCATCGGGAGTCCCTGGGTAGTGCAAAGAGTTAATGCGTTTGGCTGCTAACTGAAAGGTTGAAGGCTCAAGCACCCAGAGGTGCCTTGGAAAAAAGTCCTGGCATTTCTACTTCTGAAAAATCAGCCATTGAAAACCCAATAGAAGGGTTACCTACTAGCCAAAAGGTTGGTGGTTGGAACCCACCTAGAAGCACCTCAGAAGACAGGCCTGGAAATCTGCTTCTGAAAAGTCACAGCCCTGAAAACTCTATGGAGCAGTTCTGCTCTGCCCACGTGGGGTCGCCATGAGTTGGAATCGACTTGATGGCAACTAACAACAACGACAATGACTAATGATGCTGAGCATTTTTTCAGTTGCTTATTGACAATCCAGTGGAGTAAGGTTTTACTCTGATACATATGGGGTCGCCCTGGGTCAGAGATGGCTGTACGGCAGTTGGTATACAGGATGGTCAGGTGGGTGGTTGGGATGCAAGCTGAGAGGCAGGCAGGGTCAGGCCACAAGGGGCTCGCTCCAGAGACCATGGGGAAGAGTCTGAATTTTATTCTAGTTCCAATGGGAAGTCTTGGAGGGTTTAGGGCAGAGAATGGAAGGATCCTATTTCCGTTGTGAGAGCTGGTTGTGGGTGGTAGCATTGTGGCAGGCTGGAGTGGAAGCTGGAAGTTGCGAAGGAGTCTGCTGTAGTTGTCTGGGCAGAAAGTGAGGGTGACTTGGATCATGGCATTTGTAGTGGAGATAGTGACTGGATTCTGGACATATCTGGAGAAAATGTAGGCAGAACTTATCTGATGGTTGAAAGAGGAGGTGTGAAAGAAAGTCACTATTCTTCTCAAACAGGATTTTAAAACCTGTATTCCATCAGATAATCACAATTATGTAAAATATACTCAATTTCTGAAAAACTAGGTTATTTCTAAAACTTTTGTTGATATTAGCTGCCATTGAGGCGTCCCAACTCAGGGCAACTCCACGTACAGCAGCTCCCCCAGCTCATGTTTCCTGGTCCTGTGCCGTCTTCCTGACCACTGCTGCGCTTGAGTCCATCGTCGTGACTACTGGGTCCAAAAATCTGCTTTAAGGATGACGCTTTGCTGAACATTCTTCTGCATAAATCTTTGTAAAAATCTTAGACTAGTGTTTTAGGGTAATATTCCTAGAAGTGGACTTGCTGGGCAAAACAGAAACATTTTCAGTTTTTTTTTTTTTTTTTTGGTACATGTTATCAGATTATTTCCCAGAAATTTCAATTCCAGTCAGTGTCTGTATACTAGTCCACCCTTATTATTATTTAGCTTTTTTCTATTTGCTAGTCTGAAAATGGTGTTGCAGAATTGACAAATATACAGAGGTATGTAGTTTCCCTCACGTAGTTTGAACAAAGTTCTTTACACTTATTTGTACTTTACGTTTTTGTTGCTATTCTGAAAATATCATATTTTCTTAATGGGCTATTGCTGATATTAGGAAAACTATTAAATTTTGTAATTTATTTTGTAATTGGTCCTTAACTTCTCCCTTTTATTTATTATATTTTTATAACATCTGTGAATGTTTGCCTGCTATTTCACAATATTCATCCAATTCCTATTTTTCATTTATTATTTCATTGGCTAGAAATTCTAGGACAATTTTTTGTAATAGTAGCGAAGGGCGTCATTATTATTGTTATTTTTTCAGCGTTAACTGAAACTCCTCCGGTGTTCCACCATTACATAGGACGTTTTACTCTCAGTTAAAGAACTGCCCTCTGCTAAAAAATACTCAAGTATCCTTTCGTTCCTACTTTACTAACAGTTTTATTGAGGAACGGATGTTAAATTGTGTTAAATACCATTCTGACATCTCTTCAGACGACTATAGAGCTTTCCGCCTTTGATCTATGGTCGGGCATAGTTATATTAACAGCCTTGTAGACCTAGGAAGAAGGGCCTGGCAATCTACTTCTGAAAATCAGCCAATGAAAACCCAATGGATCACAACGGTCCAATCTGCAGCCAGTCACGGGAATGGTGCAGGACTGGGCAACGTTTTGTTTCCTTGTGCAAGGGGTTGCCATGAGCCAGGGATTGATTAAAATAACAATATATACTGAACAAAACTTACCAGTTTTATATTATCATTTGAATAAACCGATGGGTTTGATTGGTTAGCATTTCGTATAGATGTCTTACACCACTATTCATAAATCAGATTAAGCTGAAGTTTCATGTTCTTGTGCTGTCTCTGTCCGTTTTAGCATCAAGCTTATTATATAATCAGGGCCCTCTGCTACCCCAAAATTCCCAAAATTATTTGCTTTCAAAATGTATTTTTTATATTACTTGTTAACATTAAGTTAAAAGACAAACAATACACTTAGAGAAAATATTTACAACATACATACTGAGGAATAAAATTTATAAGAATAGCTATATCAATAAGAAAAAGGGAAATTTTCTCATAACAAATGGGAAAGAATCTAAACAGAATATGGGCAGAGGAAGAGATTTACATATCTGAAAAGATGTCCAGTCTCAGTAGAATCAAATCATTTAAAAAAAGTTTTTTTTTTTTTTTAAAGTAAACAACAGACTTTATTTGAATGTCTTCAGTGTTTCCACAAATGTCCTTTTTCTGTTCCAGGATCCAATCTCGATCTCTCATTGCATTTAGAGAGAGCATAGTTTTTTTTTTTTTAATTTTATTGTGCTTTAGGTGAAAGTTTACAGTGCAAATTAGTTTCTTATTAAAAAATTTACACACAAATTGTTCTGTGACACTGGTTGCAATCTCGCAATATGTCAGGACTCTCCCCCTTTCGCTTTCCACCCTAGGTTCCCCGTGTCCATTCGTCCAGTTTTCCTGTCCCTTCCTGACTTCGCACCTTTGCTTTTAGGCAGGTGTTGCCCATTTGGTATCCTATATTTGACTGAACTAAGCATGTTCCTCGTGTGTGTTATTGTTTGTTTTATAGGCTTGTCTAATCTTTGGCTGAAAGGTGGGCTTTGGGAGTGGCTTCAGTTCTGAGTTAGCAAGGTTTCCGGGGGCCATAGTCTCGGAGGTTCCTCCAGTCTGTCAGACCAGTAGGTCTTTTTTGTGAATTTGAATTTTGTTCTACATTTTCTCCTGCTCTGTCCGGGATTCTCCATTGTGACCCCTGCCAGAGCAGTTGGTGGTGGTAGCCGAGCACCCTCTAGTTCTTCTGGGCTCAGGCAGGTGGCGGATGTGACTCATATAGCCCATTAGTCTTTTGGGCCAATATTTTTCTTGTGTCTTTTGTTTTCTTCATTGCCCTTTGCTCTGAATGGAATCGGACCAATAGATGTATCTTAAATGGCCACTCGTAAGCTTTTAAGACCTCAGACACTATTCATCAAAGTAGGATGTAGAACATTTTCTTCATGAACTGTGTAATGCCAATTGACATAGATGTCCACTGAGACAATAGTCCCCAGCCCTCAGCCCCAGAAACTCGGCTGCTCAAGGTGGTCGGAGGTGTCTAGGAAACTTCTATGACTTTGCCTTGGTTCAGCTGTGCTGATTTCCCCTATATTGTGTGTTATCTTTCCCTTCTCCAAAGTTAACACTTGTCTACTATCTAGTTAGTGATTTCCCCTCCCTGATATCATCAAAGATTGCTTTTATCTGTGTGTATACCTTTTCTTGGGTTTTTATAATGGTGGTCTCATATAATATTTGTCCTTTTATGACTGACTTATCTCACTCAGCATAATACCCTCCAGATTCATCCATGTTGGGAGATGTTTCGTGGATTCATCATTGATCTTTATCATTGAGTAGTATTCCATTGTGTGTATGTACCATAATTTGTTTATCCATTCATCTGTTGATGGGCACTTAGATTGTTTCTATCTTTTTGCTGTTGTGAATAATGCTGCAATGATCATGGGTGTGTATAGATCTATTCATGTGACGACTATTATTTCTCTAGGATATATTTCTAGGAGTTGGATTGTTGAATCATAGAGAATTTCTATTTCTGAATTTTTAAACATACACCGTATTGTTTTCCATAGTGGTTGTACCATTTTACATTCCCACTAGCAGTGCATAACAGTTCCAATCTCTCTGAAACCTCTCCAACATTTGTTATTTTCTGGTTTTTTGATTCACGCCAGTCATGTTGGTGTGATATGGTGTCTCATCGTAGTTTTGATTTGCATTTCCCTAATAGCTAATGATTGTGAAAATTTCCTAATGTGTCTGTTAGCTCCCTGAATGTCTTCTTTGGTGAAGTGTCTGTTCATATCCTTTGCCCACTTTTAAATTGGATTATTTGTCTTTTTGTTGTTGAGGTGTTGAAGTATTCTACAGGTTTTAGAGATTAGACCCTTGTCAGATATGTTGTAGCCAAAAATTGTTTTCCCAGTCTGTAGGTTTTCTTTTTACTCTTTTGAGGAAGTCTTTTTGATAAACATAAGTGTTTAATTTTTAGGAGCTCCCAGTTACCTAGTTTACCTTCTAGTGTTTATGCATTGTTGGTTACGGTTTGTATTGTATTTATACCATGCATTAAGAGTCCCTAGTGTTGTCTTTATGTTTTCTTCCATGATTTTTATCGTTTTAGGTTTCATATTTAGGACTTTGATTCACTTTGAGTGAATTCTTATGTATGGTGTGAGGTATGGGTCCTGTTTCACTTTTTCGCGGATGGATATCCAATTTTTTCCAGCACCATTTGTTAAAAAGACTGTTTTTTTTTTCCATTTAGTGGACTTTGGTCATTTGTCAAAGATTAGCTGACCGTAGGTGGATGGGTGTACATCTGGGTTCTCGATTCTGTTCCATTGGTCTATGTGCCCCTTGTTGGACCAGTACCAGGCTGTTTTGGCTACTGTAGCTGTATAGTAGGCTCTGAGACTAGGTAGTGTGAGGTCTCCTACTTTGATTTCTTTCTTCAATAAACCTTTGCTTATCCAGGGCCTCTTCTCTTTCCATATAAAATTGGTGATTAATTTTTCCATCTCATTAAAGAATGCTGTTGGTATTTGGATTGGAAATGCTTTGTGTCTAAGGTATGTCTCTTATAGACAGCATATTGATGGGTCTGTTTTTTTTGTCCATTCTGCCACTCTCTATTTATGGGTGTATTTAAGCCATGTATATTCAGTGTGATTATCGATATATATGAGTTTATTGCTGTCATCTTGTGCTTTTTTTGTGGTGCTGACATTTTCTTTGTTCCTCTTACTTTGCTGGGCTGAGTTCCTTTTGTTTGTAGGTTTTCTTTTGTTACAGATTTTGTGTTTACTGAGTTTTTGTTTTCTTCTTTTTTATTTTGATGAGGAGGTTTGCTAACTTTCTTTGTGGTTACCTTGGAATTTACCCTTATCTTCTTAATTTCAAAACAGTCTTTTATTAGTTGATAATGTTTTGACTTCCTCTCCATCTGAGAGTTTTATATGTACACTGTTTATTCCCTCTTTTATTATTTTCACATTGCTGTCATTTACAGATTGACATCTCTCTTTCCATGTTTTAAGTCTTTTAACTTTGTTTTACTATTGAGAGTGCTGGTTGATATCTGGTTGATGCTTTCCTGTGTCCCAGATGCAGGTTATTTTCTGACATTGTTGGTTTTTTAACCAAATGACTCCCTTTAATATTTCTTGTAAGTCTGGTTTGGTTTTTATGAATTACCTTAATGTCTGTTTTTCTGGAAAGTCCTAACTTCACCACCATATTTAAGAGAGTGTTTTGCAGGATAGATTTTTCTTGGTTGGCAGTTTTTTTCTTTCAAGGTTTTATATATGTCATCCCATTGCCTTCTTGCCTCCCTTGTTTCTGTGGAGTAATTAGAGCTTAGTCTTATTGTTTCCTCTTTGTATGTGACTTTTCATTTTTCTTAAGCTGCCCTCAGGATTCTTTCTTTGTTTTTTTGTTTTGGCAAGTGTGATTATGATACATCTTAATGACTTTCTTTTGAGGTCTATCCTATACGGGGTTTGATGAGCGTCTTGTATGGTCAGCTTTTTGTCTCTCATGTTTGGGAAGTTTTCTGCCAGCAAATCTTCAAAAACCTTCTCTGTCTATTCCATTTTCTCCCTCTGTTCTGGAACTCTGGTCATGGGCAAATTTTTGCTCTTATGTCCCATATAATTCTTAGATTTTCTCATTCTTTGGTTTTTCCTCTAACAACTGGTGTTCACGGATTTGTCTTCAATCTTGCTGATTTTGTCTTCCATTGTTTCAAATTTGCTCCTAAGATCTTCTACTGAGTTGTCCATTTCTGAAATTTTGTTTTTTATCTTTTGGATTTCTAGTTGCTGCTTTTGTATGATTTCTGATTGTTTGTTTATTTTGACATTTTGCTCTCGTGTTATTTTCCTCAATTCTTCTATAGCTTCAGCTGTGTTTTACTTGATTTTGGCTATATTTTCATTGGTTTTGTCTGTTTTCCATGATTTTGTCTGTGTTTTCCTTGATCTCTTTCCTAATCTCTTAAAAAAGAGAGCCCTAAATATTAGTCCTTTGAATTCCATATCAGGTAGTTAGTTCCACTGCCTTTTCTTCAACCAGAAGCTTATCTGATTCTTTATTTTTGTCACTTGCTGGGGCCATCTTCTCCTTCTTTCAATATATTTTGAAATTGTCTGCTCTGTCTGAGACATTAAGGTATTATTTTCTTTCTTTATTGATTGTATGCTTGTATTTTCATCCTGTTTTTTGTTTTGTTTTGATATGTCAGAGTGGGTGACTGGTCGTGCTTTGCTGCTTGCTTGTCTGTGGGCACAATAGTTCTTATCTCCTTGTGCAGGTGGGCAGGCCATCAGCAGGCAGGGTGAACCTACTTCACTGTACTCTGGCTTGTAGAGGTGGTTGAGGGCAGACTTTGTGGGTGCTGTCTGCTTTCTGATGCTGGTCCAGTGGTGTGGGAGCATTCACAGCCCCTCACCAGACTGGTGGGGTGTCAGGTGGGGAGTGGTACAGGCTTGCCTCCTACTGTTCAGCAGCTGGTCAAGTAGCAGGAAGGGAGGGACAGTGTGGACCCTGAGCGCAGGGAATTCTCTAGCCATGGCTGTGTGGCAGATGCCAGTGGTAAGCGGGGAGGTGGCATATGGGGCTAGGTGGAAGGGGGAAAGAAAAGAAAAAAAAAGAAAGAAAAAAGGGGGGCTGTGTGGCAATAGTTGGCAAGTGGGGGCAGGGCAGACTGGGAGGTGGCAGGAAGGGGAGGGAGGTGGCTTATGGGGCTAGATGGGAGAGAGAAAGAAATAAAAAGAAAAATAAATAAATAAAAAGTATTTTTATTAAAAAAAATAAATGGCTGTGTGGTGGGGAACAGCATGTGGGGGCAGGGTAGACCCAGGGTAGTGGCAGTCTGGTGTGTTGGAGGCACTCTAGGAGCAGTGGTGCAGCAGGGGCCAGTGGGAAGGGGAGGAGGTGGCACTGGGGCTAGGTGGGAGGGAGAAAGAAAATTAAGAAAGAGAAAAGAGAAAAAAGAAAAAAATAATAATGGCAGCAAGGTGGGGGACAGCGAGTATAGGTGGGGCAGACCCAGGGGCTGGTGGGGAGGGGGGTGACAAATGGGCTAAGTGGGAAGGAGAAAGAAAAGACAGAAAAGAAAAAAAAAAGGAAAATTAATAGCAGCTTAGCTGGGGCCTGTGGGTGGGGGCTGGGCGGGCCCAGGGCAGTGGTGGGTCAGCACATTGGTGGCTCTCTAGCCATGCAGCAGGATGGTGGGAACTGGTGGGAAGGGGAGGGAGATGACATACAGGGCTAGGTAAGAAGGAGAAAGAAAAGATAGAATGAGAAAAAATAAATGGCGATATGGTGGGTGCTTGCAAGTGGGGCGGGGTGGACTCGAGGGCCAGTTGGAAGGGAGGGGAGGTGATGTATGAGGCAGAAGGGTGAGGGGTGGGAAAGTGTGTTTCTCTGGTAACTGGGTGCTCTGTTTCCTGTTGGGAGCTCCGTGAAGTTGCCTTCACATACTTCCTGCCCGGTGTCATTGCTGGCTCTGTTCCAAGATGGCAACCCTGTGCTTTGTTAGTTGGCAGAGGACCTACACTCTGTATCCCTCCTCATTTTCTGTTTTCCATCAGTTTCTTCTTCCATTTGATGTTTGACCTAGTTCTTAATCCCTTCATTTGATGCGCAGAGTCCCAGGACCGACTTTTGTATCTGTTTTACTTAGTTTTTCAGGTCTTTGCTGCACAGGGTCGGCATGATGTGACTGTCTAGGACACCACGGTGTCCTAAAATTTTTTTGAAATGAAATATTTTTGTTCATTTTATTGCAAACATTTCAAATGACTGAAAATATCTGAGGCTGGCAAGGATGCAGGGAAAGCTGTATTCTTATAACTGGAAACTGGACTGGAACTAAAACTATTGGATAAAAATTTGGCAGTACCAATAAAAAAGAGCATATTGTTTATATGAATTTCCTATTCCTGCTGTAACTAATTACCACAAACACAGTAGCTTAAAACAACACACATTTATTATCTTATAATGCTAGAAGTCAGACACCCAAAAATCAAGGTGTCAACAGGGATGGTTCCTTCTGGAGGCTTCAGAGGGTTATCAGTTCCTTGCCTTTTTCAGCTTCTAGAAGCTCTGGTGGCGTAGTGGTTAAGAGCCAGGGCTGCTAACCAAAAGACTGGCAGTTTGAATCCACCAGGCGCTTCTTGAAAACTCCGTGGGGCAGTTGTACTCTGTCCTATAGGGTCTCTATGATTTGGAATCGACTTGACGGCAACGGGTTTGGTTTTTTTTTAGAGGCCACCCACATTCCTTGGCTCATGACCCAAATCACCTCCTCTTTTTTTCTTCTGTGTCCATCATCACATCGTCTTCTTCCTTCTTTGACCTTCTTGTCTCCCTTTTATAAGGACCTTGTGATTACATTTAGGGCCCACCCAGATTGTCTAGGATAATCTCCTCATTTCAAGGGCCTTAACTTATTTGCAGCTGCAAAATCTTTTACCATATGAGATAACATTTGCAGGTTCTGGGATTAGGATGTGGATATCTTACGGGAGGCATTGTTCACTCTACCACACTGTAGCACTAAACAATTCTTATCTGGCCCAGGGAAATACTTGCACATATGCAAAAAAAAAGAAATTATACACAAGGATATTTATATTGGAAAAAACAGAAACTAGTGATCAACAATAGATGAATTAAATATAATATGAAATACTATGTAGCCTTCAATGAGTGAGGTTTCAATACATATACCAACATGAAATAATCTTATTACATGAGGGGAGAGTAAGTTGGCATTACTCATTTATATTTAAAATATATTTTGTATGTGCATTTATATGAATGTAAATGCAGAGGAAAGTTGCCAGAATATTTACATACCAAATTACTAACAGGAGTTATCTTCTGGGAGAGGACTGGTGCTGAAGAGGGAAAGGAGGGTGAATTTACATTTTACCCTATATATTATATGTTGCTTAAATTATTTTTAACTATGAAAATGTTACTATATATTATTTGCACAATAAAAAATAAACCCACTGGAAAAAAATGCATGAGAAATAAATGGAAAATTCTAAGTAACTTTGTGAGGAAAAACAGGTCATGAAACTACAGGAAAAATCATTCCTCATCCAGGCAGGAAAAGTTATACCAGATGTACTTCGGTTTAGCTATAAAAGGGAAATGAAACTGCCAAATGGAGACTTAAAACTTCCGAGACTTACTATCAAGCTCTGATTTACAGGTATTCTTCATGTAGTAAGGATTGATCGCTAACTTTGAAAATAATGAGATGACAGGGAAACATCCCTTAAGCACCAGAGTCCTGTGAATGCAGAAGGGTTTGAGGATAGTCCAGGAGTCCTTGGCTTCATGGAGCAGTACTTCTCCTCACTTATCTTAGTAGCCTAATGCTGCCCTAATACAAGTCTCACACGTGAATTTAAGGAACAGAAATCTATTTTCTCACAGTTCTGGGGGCTAAAAGTCCAAATCAGGACCTTGGCTGTGTCGATTCCTTCCTTGTCAGGAGCCCTGGGTGTTCCGTGGTTCTTTGGCTTTTAAATAATCCTCACATGGCACCTGCCTTCCCCTGTGTGTGTATCTGTGTATATTCTGGTCTTCTTACAACTGAGAAGTGATTAGGTTTAGGATCCACCCTAAACTGGCATGACCTCAACTGACTGATTACTTTGCTTTAGGCTGCATTATGAAAAGTGATTACTTTACATTACGCTATGTACACTATGGCAGGTAATTTGTTCTACCAAGGACCAGCGGATTGAATCACACGTAACTACTCCATGACAGGAGGTAAACCAGTGCTTGGCCAAACAACTTGGAACCATAGCCTGGCCAAGATGACAGGTAAAATTAACCATCACAATATGTGATGCATTCTGATCCAAAAAAAAAAAAAAAAGTTGATACCTATTAATGAGTTGCAAATGAGCCCTGGGGGCACTCAGCTACTAACCAAAAGTCAGCAGTTCAAACCCACCAGTCACTCTGCAGGAGAAAGATGAGGCAATCTGCTTCTGTAAAGATTTATGGCCTTAGAAATCCTACGGGGCAGTTCTACTCTGATGTATAGGGTCTCTATGATTTGGATTTGACTCGATGGCAATGGGTTGCTACCTGTAGACTGCAAACACTGGTCTAGAGGATAATGTTAAACTTCTTAGTGATGCCCAGGGGACTGTTAATGACCAGCTCACCTTTCCAACCTCATCTCCTGCCTCCCCTTCTGAGGCACTCACTTTTATACCCATTCATCAGACACACCATGCTCTTTCATGCATCTATGTCTTTGCAGGCCTCATGGATCCTGGCACATAGTTGGTTTAAATAAATGTTTGTTTGCCTAATGAATAAACCAGTGACAGCTGGAGCCCACCTGAATCACTCTCAACTGAGTCCCTGTGTTCTCTGGTGCAGCGGGGCACTGAGTTGCTTTTGGGTCAGAGGAAGAAGCCTGCTCCTCCTCCGAAGGATAACCAGGTATCTGGTGCTGTCCGCCTACCTTGTTGAGGGTGTTGAGAGCTGCCTGGGCTGCGGTGAGGGCTGGCTCTGCTTTGGCCAGGTCTTCCTCACAGTCCTTCTGCTTCTGCTTAACCTCCAGCATGATGAGCGCCACCTTCTGCTCCTCTTCGTCTGCAATGGCTTTCTCTTTGCTCATTTTGTCTGTCTCCACGCCCACCACCTGAATCAGTTTGTCTGCATCTTCGTTCTTCTGCTTCAGCTCCACTTCCTGAGTGGCCAGCTTGGCTTTGAGATCATCCACCTGGGTCAGAGAAGCACAGGGTCATCAGGAGCGGTGACTAGAGGGACCAGGACATGGCTCAGGATGAAGCTCCCTGACCTGAGAAAAGAAAGATATGCTGGACTCCCTCTTTCCTCTACAGCAAACGTGCGAAAGAGTCTAAACACATGCCCCCGACTTTCTCCTCAATTCCCAAATGACTTAGACCGCTTCTACTGACATCGGTGTGTATGTCTTAGAAACTTCATATCCATTTCAATATTAGCATAAGGGCTTGCATGCCAAAAAACACAACAAAACAAAACAAAACCCACAGCCGTCAAGTTGATTCCGACTCACAGTGACCTGATAGGACAGAGTAGACTGCCCCATAGGATTTCCAAGACTGTAAAACTTTACAGAGGCAGACTGCTCCATCTTTCTCCTGTGGAGCCACTGGTGAGTTTGAACCGCTGACCTTTTATTTAGCACCTGAGAGCTTAACCACTGTGCCACCAGGGCTCCTGGGAACTTGTTAGAAAGGCAAATTCTCAGGACCTACCTCAGACCTGGGCAGCCCCTGGGTGATGCAAATGGTTAATGCTCTTGGCTGTTAACTGAAAGGTTGGAGATTCCAGTCCACCCAGAGGTGCCTTGGAAGAAAGCCCTGGTGATCTTCTTCAAAAAAATCAGCCATTAAAACTCTGCAGTTTTCATGTACACAGTGGAATATTACTCAGCCATGAAGAGAAGTGAAGTGCTGACAGATGCTACAACATGCACGGACTCTGAAAACATCATGCTCAGTAAAATAAATCAGTCAAAAAAGACAAATATTGTACGATCCCACTTAAATAAATATTTAGAATAGGCAAGTGTATAGAGATTAAAGTTTATTAATGGTCACCAGGAGCAGGAAGGAGGGAGGGGAAAGGAAGACACAATGCTTAGGGGGCACTGCCTTTCCGCTAAGGGTGATGGCAAAATTTGGAAACGGATAAGGGTGATGGTTAAACAACACGATGAGCAAAACTAACGTCACTGGACACGTGAAGACTGTTAAAATGGCAAATGTTTTGCTCCATGTATACTTATCTCAATAAACAACAAACAAAAACCACACGCAGCAGAACTCTGCTCTGACACATGGCATTACCAGGAGCTGGAGTAGACTCTAAGGCGACTGGTACCCCAGACCTAGGGAACCAGAAACTCTGGGGGCGAGGCCCTCCGGGGGACGCTGACGCCCACCGAGCTTTGAGGTTCCCTGGCCTAGTGTTACGGCACTTTCAGATGCAAAGGGAAACTCAGACCTATTTATTTCTGGGAATTAAAAAGGTCACTTGTATTTGCAACACGACCCATAAGCTTTACATTCCAGAATGACCTCTTGACTCTCAGTTTTCTTGTATTCTATTTCATGCAACAATCGAAGATTACTGCAGAGCTCCTGGAACTTGTCAAACAGATTCAAAGGCTTTATGATGCAAAATGCATAAGAGGGAAAATAAAACTGAGGCTTAGACGCTGCTGATAATTCCCTTTTCATGGTAGATCAAAAGAAAAGAAAAGGAAAGGAGGAAAAAAAGAATGCTCTTTAATTTTGTGTATTCATAGAAACTGGAGGCTTTGCGGTAACCTCAGATGGAGGCCTGCTCCCTAGAACTTGTCTTATATTCCCATGTCAGAAGGTTAATCCATTTCCATCTCCCGTTGCTCAGCTGCAGAGTTATTTCTACAAGGACAAAGATGCAATTGTAAATCAAAATGATTGAGGCGCATAATCACTCCAGTCAGCAAACATACCAGTAACTTTTTGTTCCTTTTTAAATCTTGGGAGATTTGAGAAAATTGAAGTGGGTTTTTTTATTGGCTGTTGTTTTGTTGATTGCAGATATGGCTTATGACCTTAGGCCCGAGGTAAATGATCACTGACACTGCGAGTAGGAGCTTTATAGCTCTTAAGCTGTGATGTGGAGTGAGAGGAGGGTCCCACCAGTCTGAATTAGGCCTCTCCCCACAAAGCTACAGAGAAGGCATAACTCAGGCCCATTTTATGGCTCTTCTGCAATAGAACAGGAAATTGAGATGGGTAACTTTAAATCTGTCTCTTCTCCTTTTCCTTTACTGAAAGCATTTGGGATACGTTTTAGATTTCTTCTCATTTAGACACTCCCAAGTCTGGATAGGGAGACTAAGAAGGAGAGTGCCACAAACTAACTCTCCCCCTCAGTCCTGCTAGCCCCATGAATATTGACCCTGTGTGGTAAACGGGAGGCTTCCTGAGTGGGGTGATGGATGATATGGTGGTGGTGAGAGGTCTTGCCTTCTTCAGGGACCAGGCACACAGTGTTAAAGGGAGAGGTCAGGCATCCCAGGACCTTCTTCCCAGAACTCTAGGGACCTGGTGACAGGGAATGAGAAGAACTAAAATGGAGTGTTTGTGTGGGCAAAAGCGCATGGGGTCTTCCTTACATTGCCTATGGGGAGAACAATTTTTCTGTAGGCAGCTCTAGACTTTGGGGAAAGGATCCTTATTGCATCTCTGATCCATAGGAGAGAGAGTCAAAGATAATCAATAGCAATACATACTTAGAGTTGAAGACCTATAGATATCTTTCCTCTTAACTCCGAGTCCTTATAGTCTTCCAAATTCTAATATGCATTTGGACTACAAGTAGGCTCTCCTCTTAGACAGAGATGTTTCCTATCTATAGTTGTCTCTATTGTTAGTTGCTGTTGAGTCAGCTCATGGCAATCTTATGCATAACAGAAGAAAACATTGCTGGTCCTATGCCATCTTCATGATCGTTGGTATGTTTGAGTCCATTGTTGTGGATATGTGTGGATATGTGTGAGTCCATCTCATTGAGGGTTTCCCTCCTTTTTGCTGACCCTTCACTTTACCAACATAACCTCTTTTTCTAGTAATTGGTCTTTCCTGATGACATGTCCATAGTGAGTTGAAGTCTTGCCATCCTTGCTTCTAAGAAGCATTCTGGTTGTATTTCTTCTAAGATTGATTTGTTCGTTCTTCTGGCAAAATAAAGAACAAGGAAAGGACTAGCATCTAGAAGACTAAGAGCAAGAACATAGCTCTGAAAATGAACTATTACAGGATTCAGAAAAACATTCAGGAAGATGTTTGGCATCATTGTAGAATGGTTTCTGCGAAATAGTTGAAGAAAAATTTAAGGAGCAGTAAGATGTGTTGAAAATGAAAAAGGACAAGATTAGAAAGGGCAGTTAGGACATTAAAAATGCATCGCAAGCTTAAGAAGTAGAAGCAATAGTGTACAATATTAAATTAGTATTTTAGAAGATAAACTTGAAAAGCTCTTCTAGAATGTAGAGAAAAAGATCAAAGGGATGAAAACTATGATCAAGAACATAACCGATATGAAGCATAGGAAACCCATCAGCTACTCACTGCTCCTTAGAGGAGAGGCCAGACAAAATGGCACAGAACTATATAATACAAGGAAAATTCCCAAGAAGGGAAAGGCAAGGGCTCATTAAATGAACTTAAGTTCTTTACATACATTACATCTGTAGTTAAGAACGGAAGTGGGAAAAAGGGACAAGTCAAAAGAAGGAAGCTCAATAAAACTATCACAAAGGTAAAGTTCTAGAAAATTACAGTAAAAAAAGGGCTCAGATATCTATAGGAACGCGTGATGTCCAGGACATAAGGTGATCATAATTATAGTTTAATTGTGTGCATTCATGGTGTTTTACCACCTTAATCTGAGGGGCAGGCTGTGCTGCCAACAGAGAGTAGAAAGGGGCCACCAAGGAAGCAGAGGCGATTGCTGGGCATAAGCTGGGGACAGAACAGGCACTAGAGTTATCCTCGACTCTCAAGGGAAGGACAGTGATTTGACTAAGATAAACGTGTTCCATTTGGAAGAATCAGTACAAAGTTATAACAAAGACAGGAAGACAGGGTTCGTCTAATGATGGGCAAGCCACTTAGGAGTATAGGAAGAAACGCATGGAGTGAGACAGGATTTGTTTAAGAAATTATGTTTCAGTGGGTCTTTGGCAAATAATCCAAGAAGAAAAAAGAATATTCGTTAAAGTGTGACCCTGCAACCATTTCTCCTAATCGTTCATCTCTTTTGGTTTTGAGGGTAGAAGGGAAGCGAAGTGGAGAGGAAAGGACAGGAAAGGAAAAATTTGTTGTTAGTTGCTATGGAGTCAACCCCAACTCTCGGTGACCTTATGTACAACAGAACAAAATGTTGCCCGGTTGTGTCATCCTCAAATAGCCAGTATATTTAAGTCCATCATTGTGGCCACTATGCCAGTCCATCTCACTGAGGGTCACCCTCACTGACCCTCTACCTCACCAAACATGATGTCCTCCTCGAGCGATTGATCCCTCCTGATGGTGCGTCCAAAGCAAGCAAGTTGGACGATATTCAGTTATGATCCATGGAGTTTTCATTGGCTGATTTTTGGAAGTAGATCACCAGGCCTTTCTTCCTAGTCTGTCTTAGTCTGGAAGCTCTGCTGAAACCTTTCACTATGGGTGACCCTGCTGGTATTTGGAACACTGGTGGCATAACTTCCAACATCATAGCAACATGCAGTAACCACAGTGCAACAAACTGGCAGATGGGTGGTGGAGAGGAAAAAGAGGAGCTGGTAAAGAGGATGAGAGAAGAGGTGCTTTGGGGAATCTGTATACCAGTGAGACCAGATCTGAAGCTGAAGATGGGCACTCTTCCTAGGAGAGCTTAGCTGCAGCCTCGGGCACTGTTTCTGATGACACTGGGACCTCTGGAAAACCATCAAATATTTTTGGATAATGTTCTAACTGGTAGTTACTTGGATTGCAATCCCTCCAGTTCACTGGAAAGGGGCCTCTCCCACCCTCTCTAAGTACCCTGCAGTCAGGAAAGAAATCCAAAGGATGCTACTCACCTGGGTAGAGGTGCTGTGGAGCTTCAGCAGCCCATTCTCAAGTCGCTCCATTTTGGATCTGAGCTCCTTTCCATTCCTGCGCAGCAAACTCTGGTAGAGCCTGATGAACTCCAGAAAGGATTTGGGAGTTGTGTAGTTGTAGCGCTGCTCATTGCTCAGATAAGACTGGGATGTTTGGTTGACACTTGTGTGGACAAAGGCCATGAACTTGCTAATTGACTCCTTTACTGTTGGCTAAAATCAAAGAGCAGAAAGTAAAGAGATAATCTCACCATGAAGATTTGAGATGACTACTCAACCCATGCATTGCTTCACTACATGGAATGTGCTCTGACAACTCTATCCAAGCCTGAACTTTCACCCTGAAATTCTGTACGTGAAATTCCTTGTACCCTGAAGTGGGGAAGGTCTTAAAGAGTGTTTCTTTTTCCTTCTCACCTCAATGTTTTCTGTGTTCTGTAAGAAGCGGAGGCTGACAGACTCTAATGCTTGCTGAGGCCACTCATGGAACCAGTTGATGGCTGTGCAGTTCACAATGGCTGGGAACTTCCTGCTGCGGATCCTCAGTTTGTTTCCCACAGGGGAGAAACAGAGAGTCACCTGAAAAGTCAGAGGGTGGGGAGAGCCAAGAAAGTATCAGAGAAATACTCATCAGAGAGATGGACATTGACTTGGGTTTCTTTATCTCCCAGAAAATTGGAAAGCATCTCCAGCAGTGACAACATTTGTCAAGGCAAGCCAGCCTTTCCAGCTAAAGAGCCAAGAATACTGGGCCTGCATGGTGCAAGAGAGAGGCTGTGGCCGATAAAGCAGATGAGAAGGGCATCCTTGCAATGGTGCTCAGGCCGAGAAGGGCTATGTCCAGCCCTGTGTTCCCGCCACCCTCCCCCAAGACAGTCAAGAAGGACAGCCATGTTCAAAATATCAGTAGAGCTTCCATCAACCATCTCTTGTGCCTGCCTGTCCTGGGTAGTAAATCTTTCTTTACCTTCAGTTGTCGTTTGACCCGATCTATGAAGAACTTCCAGCAGTTCTCTCTGTTTTCAACAAGACCTTGGCTCTTGACTTCATTCTTCACATTGCTTATGATGTTTTCAACTTCATCATCCGAGTAGAGATCTGGGATCTCCCCTAGGAGGACAAGAAGCATAGATGGGTGCTTTGGTATCTTATTGCACAATGCAATGCGGCATGGGATGTCATCCCACCTTGGGCCACAAGCCCTTTGGTTTCCAGGCCATGTTTCACCACCACATCTACTCTAAACTCAAGGTAAGAAAATGTACATTAATGAGTGGAATAGGGGGCAGGGCATTATCTTGTCCTGGAGCCACCAATTGGTAGCACCAAACCAAAATCTGTTGCCGTTGAGCTGATTCTGATTCATGGCAACCTCATACGTTACAGAATAGAATTGGTCCATAAAGCTTTCTTGGCTGTAATCTTTATGGAAGCAGATTGCTAGGCCTTTCTTCAGTAGCACTGCTGAGTGGGTTTGAACTTCTAACCTTTTGGTTAGTAGCTGAGTGCAAACCCTTTGTACCACCCAGAGACCCTAGTTGTATGGCTCTTAAACGTATGAACAGATGGTTAATCTCACTTGTTACAACAGAACTGTGTAAGATCCTTACATTTTCTTTTCTTCTTTTTCTTAAAGCTTTTATTTAGTAACTACTATACTAATGGCCCTTCTAGAAATTGTGCTTCTAAGGAGCTTAATACTTAGCAGGAGAAATAAAATGGATCAAAAATAGCTATAAGACTGTGGATGAAAAGAGCCATGAGAGACATACAGATAAGTCCATATATTTAAAAAGAGTGAGCTATTAGTTATTATTAAAGAAGAAGCAGAGAATGCAGGGACAATTTCATGGAATTTAGTGCATTTACTGCACCTTAAATCAGTGAGGGGAAATACAAACTATTCAAGACATGGTATTAGGAAATCTGGGATATGGAAAAAAATGGTTGGATCCTGTTATGGTTAAGATTGTGTGTTAAATGGGATAGAAAAAGATGCTGGTGAAGAATGAGCTTCTTGGATCAAGTAGACACTTGAGAATATGTTGGCATCTCGTATCTGGAGGGGAGATGAGAGGGCAGAGGGGGTCAGAAGCTGGTGGAATGGACATGAAAAGAGAGAGTGGAGGGAAGAAGTGGGCTGTCTCATTAGGTGGAGAGCAATTAGGAGTATATAGCAAGGTGTATATAAATTTTTGTATGAGAGACTGACTTGTAAACTTTCACTTAAAGCACAATAAAAATTAAAAAATAATTTCTAGCACAAAAAGAAAAGATTGTGAATCAACTTAGCTGGGCCATGACTCTCAGTGGTTTGGCAGTCATATGATACTGTGATCACTTCCATGATGAGATCTGATATAATGTGATCACCTCCATGATGAGATCTGCTGTGAGTAGCCAATTAGTTGAAAGGGTGTTTCTTTGGGGGTGTGGCCTGCATTGAATATAAGTGACATTCTGGCAAGGCTCGTGGGCTTCTGCTCTCTCTGGATCCTGCAGCTGGCTCCTGTCAGTCTGACCTCTGGTTCTTGGGACTTGAGCGAGCAGCTCACTGCGGTCTTGTCTGCCGATCTTGAGATTTGTTGATCTTTGCAGCCTGTGAGCAAGAGCCCTGCTCTCTGACCTGCTGATCCTGAGTTCACCAGCCCCTACAACTACATGAATCAGGAGAAGCCTGTATCCTAAACCACAAACTTGGGATGTTCCAGCCTCTACAACTGAGTGAGCCATTTCCTTGATATAAATCTCTCTCTATATACATATATTTTTATATGCTTTACTGGTTTTGCTTCTCTAGAAAACATAGCCTAAGACATGCCTTCTCTCGCCAGGTGGTCCTAATGGACACCCTCAAGGTTGTGGAGGTCCATTGTGCTGTTCAGTAGTACATCCTTTCTTCTTGCACACCCTTACATGTAGGACTGTATTCTCTTCCCTCTTTGCTGTTACTAGTAATGTGTGATGCTCTGGCCAATTAAATGCAAGGTGGAATGACAGGCCACTTTCAGGCAAAAGTTTTAAGAGCCCTTGTACAAGTCTTTGCTTTAGTCCCCTTCCCAAAAATGGTAGATGCATAGGTTGAGTCTGCTAGTGTGTTGTAACCCCCACTGACCTGTGTACTAGGAGCAAGAGATGAGCTTTGGTTCTATTTAACCACTGAGGTTGTGCAGCTGTTTTTATTGCAGCATAAACAAAACAACATAGACTGATGCATTGGTGCTCCCTGGCTTCTAGGACAGTGTTGGCTCAGTGGACTAGTACATGATCACAGCAGCTCTCATTATCATAGATTTGTCCTGGGCACATGCCCCAGTCCCCCTCATTAAAATCCTGCTTGCTGGACCTGGGAACAAAGAGCCCTGGGGTGGACAGTTGGTGCTTCAGACTGCTCAGCCCCCAGTCTCTCTCTTCTGATTATACCGCCCAGATAATAAGTCCCAGTTCATGTGTCTGGGTGTGTCTGAACCTCACACCACCAAGAAAGAAGCACTGGGAGTGCAGCATGTCCTTTGTACCTGAGGTCCCTATGCTGAAAAGCAACTCGTTCAGGGGAAGATTGATGACAAGGACCTTCCTCCAGAGCCAACGGAAAGAGAAAGCATTCCCCTGGGGCTGGTGCCCTGAATTCAGACTGCTAGCCTCCTAGACTGTGAGAGAATAAACTTCTCTTTGTTAAAGCTATACACTTGTGGTACTTGTGTTGTAGTAGCACGAGATGACTAAGACAGATCATTATTTATATTGTGCACTAGAATAAATTCTAAATAGATCAATGATTTAAAAGTAGAAAAGAAAAACCATAAAAATAATAGAAAAGTCAAGAAAATAATTTTAAAACTTCTAAATGGGGGAGGCATTTCTAACTATAACTCAAAATACGATTTAAAAGAAAAGATAGATAAATTCGACTACATAAAAATTTAAAAAATCCTACATGGTAAAAACAACATAAGCAAAATAAAATAGTAGCAGCAACAACAACAACAGACAAAATACAAAAACCAAAACAAAACCAAGAGTCAACTAAGAAATATATTCTTAAATCAGTTAAGTGATTAATTTTAATATATAAAGAACCTCTTGATAAATAAAGGAAAAGTCAACAATTCAATGCTAAAATAGGCAAAGGATAAAAAAAGGGAGTTCTTAATAAAGGAAATATAATGCCTCTTAAACATGAACAGATGCTTAACTTCAGTTACTATAACAGAACTGTACAACAAAGCTATGCATTAATTACATTTTTAAAATACCAATCAGATTAGAAAAATTTGAAAGTTAGAAAAAACAGTGTATTAATGAGTCTGTATGTGAAAGTAAAAATTATTTTTATTTATGTGAAAGTAAAATTATATGCTTAATCTCACTGATGAATAAAATTAAAAAAAATCCTAACTAATTATAGAAGAATAAATACATGAATATATGATGACCAAGTAGGGATAACCCTGAAAATGCAAAAATGGTTAAAAGTTACAAAAATCTATGAAGATAATTCACCACATTAATAGACCAAAGAAGTAAAACAATATGAACATTGAAGCAGATGTATAAAATTTCTAAAAATTATCAGCAACCTTGGATCAGGTGGACACTTGAGATTATGTTGGCATCTCCTGCCTGGAGGGGAGATGAGAGGGTAGAGGGGATTAGAAGCTGGCAAAATGGACAAGAAAAGAGAGAGTGGAGGGAGAGAATGGGCTGTCTTATTGGGGGAGAGTAATTGGGACTATGTAGCAAGGCGTATATAAGTTTTTGTATGAGAGACTGACTTGATTTGTAAGCTTTCACTTAAAGCACAATAAAAATTATAAAAAAAAATGTGTGTATTAACTTGGTTAGGCCATGATTCCCAGTATTCTGTGGTTGTCTTCCATTCTGTGACTGGAATTTTATGTTAAAGAGGACTAGGGTGGGATTGTAACAGTCCTACCAGGTCACATCCCTGATCCAATATAAAGAGAGTTTTCCTAGGGGTGGCTTGCACCACCTTTTATTTCTCAAGAGACAAAAGGAAAGGGAAGCTAGCAGAGAGTTGGGGACCTCATAACACCAAGAAAGTAGTGCCAGAGAGCAGAGTGCATCTGTTAGACCTGTGGTCCCAGTGCTGAGAAACTCTTAGTCCAAGGCTAAGATTGATTAGAAGGCCAACAGAGAGAGAAACCCTTCCCCTGGAGCTGACACCCTGAATTTAGACTTTTAGCCTACTTTACTGTGAGAAAATAAACTTCCCTTTGTTAAAGCCAAAAAAAAAAAAAAAATCAGCAAACTAGGAATAAATGAGACTTCTCTTAACTCGATAGTAAATATCTACCCCAAACCTGCAGCAAACATCATACATAATGATGAAAAGCTAAAATATTCCCTTTAAAATGAGGAACCAGACAAGCATGACTGCTATGTTTGAAAACAGGGAACCAGAGATGTCAGTATGTAAATGACGACAACATCAAAACAAAAAAGAGAGACTAAATGGTATAGTTATAGAACTTCCATATAGAGAGGAAGTCAAGGTGATATGAAGAAATAAAAGACTTGTTTAAACTTGGAAAATAAAGGTAAATTTTAAGGTAACCACAAAGGAATCCGAAAACCTACACATCAAAATTAAAAAGAAGAAAAACATAAAGACACAGTAAACACAAAATCAACAATAACAAAAGAAATGAAAAAATAATCCACAAACAAAAAGAATTCAGCACAGAAAATTAAGTGAAACAAACTGTCAACACCACACACACACAAAAAATACAATGAAATGATAGCAGGAATCTCATACATATTGATAATTACGCTGAATGTAGATGGCTTAAATGTGCCCGTAAAGAAACAGAGGGTGATAGAGATGGATTAAAAAACACGACTCACCTATATGCTGTCTACAAGAGACACACCTTAGACACAAAGACGTGAACAAACTAAAACTCAAAGAACATAAAAAATATATCAAGCAAACAATAACCAAAAAAGAGCAGGAGTTGGCAATATTAATGTCCGATAAAATAGACTTTAAAGCAAAATCCACTATAAAGGATAAGGAAGGATAAAAAAAAAAAAAAAGGAAGGATACTATATAGTATTTAAAGGGTCCATACACCAGAAGGACATAATCATAATAAACATACCTGCAGTCAATGACAGGGCTCCAAAATACATAAAACAAACTCTAATAGCGCTGAAAAGAGAAATAGTGCCACAATAATAGTAGGTGACTTAACAGACCACTTTCGGTGAAGGGCAGAACATCTAGAAAGAAACTCAATAAAGACACAGAAGATCTAAATGCCACAATCAACCAACTTGACCTCATAGACATATACAGAACACTCCACCCAACAGCAACAAAGCATGCATTCATTTCAAACACACATAGAACATTCTTCAGAATAGACCATATTTTAGGCCACAAAGTAAGCCTCAACAAAATCTAAGACACTGAAATAATACAAAGCATTCTCTCTGATCACAATGCTATCTTAGTTATCTAGTGCTACTATAACAGAAATACCACAAGTGGATGGCTTTAACAAACAGGACTTTATTCTCTCACAGTCTAGGAGCCTAGAAGTCTGAAATCAGGGTGCCAGGTCCAGGGGAAGGCTTTCTCTCTGGCTCTGGGGAAAGGTCTGTGTCATCAATCTTCCCCTGGTCTAAGAGCTTCTCAGCACAGGAACCTCGGGCCCCAGGGATGCATGTACTCATGGTTCTTCTTGCTTGGTAGTAATATAGTCACTCCCCTCTTTGCTGGGTTCTCTGTTTTACATCTCAAAAGAGATTGACTCAAGATGTAATCTAATCATGTAGAATGAGTCCTGCCTCATTAACATAACTGCCTCTAATCCTGCCTCATTAACATCATAAACATTAGGATTTACAACACATAGGTAATTACATCACATTAGAAAATGGAGGACACCTCCGCAATACTGGGAGTCATGGACTAGCCAAGTAGACACACATTTTTGGGGGACACAATTCAATCCATAATGTACCATTCTTTGTCGTTGTTGTTAGGTGCCGTCAATTTGGTTCCGACTCATAGTGACCCTATGCACAACAGAATGAAACACTGCCTGGTCCTGCACCATTCTTACAATTGTTGTTATGCTTGAGTTCATTGTTGCAGCCACCGTGTCAATCCACCTTCTTCTTTTCTGCTGTCCCTGTACTTTGTGAAGCATGATTTCCTTCTCCAGGGACTGATCCCTCCTGACAACATGTCCAAAGTATGTTAAGACGCAGTCTCGCCATCCTTGCTTCTAAAGAGCATTCTGGTTGTATTTCTTCCGAGACAGATTTGTTCATTCTTTTGGCAGTCCATGGTATATTCAATATTCTTCTCCAGCACCACAATTCAGAGGTGTCAATCTTCTTCGGTCTTCCTTATTCATTGTCCAGCTTTCACTGGCATATCATGTGACTGAAAATACCATGGTTTGGGTCAGGCGCACCTTAGTCTTCAAGGTGACATCCCTGCTTTTCAACACTTGAAAGAGGTCCTTTGCAGCAGATTTACCCAATGCAATGCGTTGTTTGATTTCTTGACTGCTGCTTCCCTGGCGGTTGATGGTGAATCCAAGTAAAATGAAATCCTTGACAAGTTTAATCTTTTCTCCCTTTATCGTGATGTTGCTTATTGGTCCAGTTGTGAGGATTTTTGTTTTCTTTATGTTGAGGTACAAGTCATACTGAAGGCTGTGGTCTTCGATCTTCATTAGTAAGTGCTTCAAGTCCTTTTCACTTTCAGCAAGCTAGGTTGCTAGGACCCGGCAGTCTACTTCTGAAAAGCATTAGCCAGTGAAACCCTTATGAATAGTTTCATCCTTTGGCCTCCCAAAATCCATGTCCTTGCCACATTCACCCCGTCATATCATCCCAAAAGTCTTAAATCAACTTCACGTGCAAATTCCATTCTAAACAAAATTCCTCTTCATCAGTGAAATCTAGAATACAAATTATCTGCTTCCAAAGTACAATGGTGAAAGAGGCACAGAGTAGACATTTCCATTACAAATGGGATAAATTGGAGGAAAAGAAGGGATAACAGGCACCAAGCAAGTCCAAATCCCAGCAGATCATATTACATTAGCTCTCAAAGCCTGAAAATAATCCTCTGTATGCCGAAACCATTTAGGCAATGGCCTTGCCCTCCAGACTCTGGGTTTTGGCCACATTCTTCAGATTCTGGGTGGGGGCCTCTTGGCCCTGGTCTTCAGTCTGCCTTCCAGGCCCACTGGGATGGCAGCTCTGGTCCATTGGATTTGGGTAGCCTCATTCTCTTAGTCCATCTGAATGGCAACCCTACCCCCTGGCCCCAGCAGGCCTTGTTCTTCTGCCCCTTGGGCATGGCAGCCCTACCCCTTCAGCCCCAGCAGACCCTGTTCTTCTGTCCCTTGAGCATGGCAGCTCTATGATCTCAGCTTGGGCAGCAGATTGGGCCCCATCTCTCTGGCACTTGTGAATGGCAGCCCCACACTCTGTAACCAACTTGGTGAAGATCTCACTCTTTGAGACCCAGCACACCGTGGTTCCCTCTTTTGAGACCCAAGAGATTGAGGCCATGCCCTTTGAGACTGAGGCAGCTCTGCTTCCTGTGCTCCTTGTCTCTTCAGCTTCAGCTCGGTGATTCTTTGGCCTTAAAGCCCCTCTGGCCTCTTGGGCCAGCCTGACCTCTGCCCTGCTCAGGCAAGAGTTACAAAGCTCTTTAGCTCTACTGATAGGTGCCTGGAGGCACCTCACTCTGCCAATTAATCTTGACTGGAAAGCACTCAGCTCTCTGTTTCCATGGGTCAGCAAGCTTAGCTTCACTGATAAGTGCCCAGAGGCACCTAACTCCGCCAGAAAGCTTTTTTCCTGAAGGCTCTCAGCTCTGTTTCTCTGTGGGCAGGCTCCCACACTGTTTCACGCCATTCTCCTCGTTCTGCTGCTGTTGTTTCTCTGCTACTGCTTCTCACCATCTGTGCTGTTTCCAGTGTTATAGCTCTCCTCACTTCCTTCTAAGCCCTCACCAGAATTGTCTTTGATGTTCATAATTCTACCAACAGTCTTTTTAAGGCAATCTAGACATTTACTATTAGGCACTTTAAAACTCTTCCAGCCTCTACCCATTCATAGTTTCAAAACCACTCCCCTATTTTAGGTATCTGTTAGAGAAGTACCCCATTCCTGGTACCAAATTCTGTCTTAGTTATCTAGTGCTGCTATAATGGAAATACCACAAGTGGATGTGATTAACAAATTTATTCTCTGACAGCCTAGGATGCTAGATATCTGAACTCAGGACCTTCTTTCTCTGTCAGCTCTGGGGGAAGGCCCTTGCCATCAATTTTCCTCTGTCTGGGAGCTTCTCATTGCAGGGACTCTGGATCCAAAGAGTGTGTTCCTTTCTGGGCTTTTCTTGCTTGGTGGTAATGAGGTCCCTCTCCTCTCTGTTGGCTTCTCTTTTATATTTCAAAAGAGATTCACTCAAGATACAACCTAATCCTGTAGATTGTGTTCTGCCTCATTAATATAACTCCCTCTAATCCTGCCTCATTAACATCATAGAGGTTAGGATTCACAGCATTAGGTAAATACATCAGATTACACAATACTGGGAATCACAGCTTAGCCAAGTTGAACCACATTTTTTGGGAGACACAATTCAATCCAAAACAAATGCCCTAAAAGTAGAAATTAAAAACAGTAAGAGCAAGGGAAAAAAAAAAATCAAATATGTGGAAACTGAGCAACGCCTTGCTTAAAAACCACTGGGTGATAGAAGAAATCAAGGATGAAATAAAAAAAAATTCATACATTCAAATAAGAACAAAAACACATCTTACTAAAATCTTTCAGACACAGCAAAGGCAGTGCTTAAACCCATTGCCACTGGGTCAATTTCAACTCATCGTGACCCTACAGGACAGAGTAGAACTGCCCCATAGAGTTTCCAAGGAGTGTCTGGTGGACTCGAACTGCTGATCTTTTGGTTGGTGGCTGTAGCACTTAACCATTTCACCACGAGGGTTTCCAAGACAGTATTTATTGGTCAATTTATTGCAATACACACATATCAAAAAAAAAAAAAGAAAAAAAGGACCAATATCAAAACTGTAACCCTACAACTCAAACAAATAGAAGGAGAACAGCAAAAGGAACCCACAGGTAACAGAAGGAAGGAAATAATAAAGATTAGCGTGGAAATAAGTAAAACAGAGAACAGAAAAATAGTAGAAAGAAATCAACAAGACCAGAAGTTGAACCTTCGATAGGAATAAGAAAAATCAACAAACCATTGGTCAAATTGACAAAACACACACACACACACACACACCCAAAAACCAGAGGAAGCAAATAACCTGAATAAGAAATGAGATGAGTGATATCACAACAGACCCAACTGAAATAAAAAGGATTGTGTCAGAATACTATGAAAAATTGTACTCCAACAAATTTGAGAGCCTAGAGTAAGTGTACAAATTTCTAGAAACACACTACCTACCTAAGCTAACACAAACTGAAGTATAAAAACTAAACAGACATATAATAAAAGAAGAAACTGAAGAGGTAAAAAAAAAAAAAAAATTCCAACAACAAAAAAAGCACTGGCCTGGATGGCTTTACTGGAGAAATCAGAGAAGAGCTCACACCAATACTACTCCGACTATTTCAGAGCGTAGATAAGGAAGAAATACTCCCAAATTCATTCAGCATAACCCTGCCCTGATACCAAAACCAGACTAATTCACCACAAAAAAGAAAATTACAGACCAATATCCCTCACGAATATAGATGCAAAAATTCGCAACAAAATTCTAGCCAATAGAACTCAACATCATATATATATATATATATATATATATATATATATATATATATATATATATATATATATAAATCATGACCAAGTGGAATCAAACCAGGTATGCAAGGATGGTTCAACACTAGAAAATCAATCAACATAATCCACCACATAAATAAAACAAGAGAATCACATGATCATCTCAATCAATGCAGAAAAGGCATTTGACAAAGTCAAGTAAAGCATTAAAGAAGAACAAAGAAGCATCACACTACTTGACCTTAGAACGTACTATACAGCCAGGTAGTCGAAACAGCCTGGTACTGTTACAACAACAGACAGATAGACCAATGGAACAGAACTGAGAACCAATGCCTGATAAAAACTCTCAGTAAAATATGAATAGAGGGGAAATTCCTCATCATAATAGGAGCATTTATACAAAACCAACAGCCAACATCATTCTCAATGGAGACAGACTGAAAGCGTTCCTTTTGAGAACAAGAACCAGACAAGAATTTCCTTTATCATCACTCTTATTTAACATGGAGCTGGAAGCCCTAGCTAGAGCAATAAAGCAAGGAAAAGAAATAAAGCGCATCCAAATTGATAAGGAAGAGGTAAAGCTATCCCTATATACAGATCATATGATCCCATTTATAGAAAACCCCAAATAATCCACAAGAAAGCTACTGGAACTAATAGAAGTTTTCAGCAAGTAGCAATATACAAGATTAACATACAAAAATCAGTTGGATTCTTCTACACAACAAAGAAAACTTAGAAAATGAAATCACTAAATCATTACCACTTATAATAGCCCCCCAAAGATAAAATACTTATGAATAAATCTGACCAGTGACATAAAAAATCAAAACAAAGAAAACTACAGAAGACTACTGCAGGAAACCAAAAGAAAACTACACGAATGGAAAAACATACCATGCTCATAGATAGGAAGATTCAACATTGTGAAAACGTCAATACTATCAAAGTGATCTACAGATATAATGCAATCCCAATCCAAATACCAACAACATTTCTTAATGAGATGGAGAAACCGATTGACAACTTTATCTGGAAAGGAAGAGGTTCCACGTAAACAAAGTATCATTGAAGATGAACGAAGTGGGAGGCCTCACACTACCTGACCTTAGAACCTACTATACAGCCGTGGTGGTCAAAACAGCCTGGTACTGTTACAACAACAGGCATATAAACCAATGGAACAAGATTCAGAACTCAGACGTAAATCCATCCACTTAAGGGCAGCTGACACTTGACAAAGGGCCCAAATTCATTAAATGGGGGAGAAGACAGGCTCTATAACAAATGATGCTGGCATAGCTGAATGTCCATCTGTAAAAAGGTGAAAAAGGACCCATACCTCACACCACACACAAAAACTAACTCAAAGTAGATCAAAGACCTAAATATAAAACCTAAAACGATAAAGATCATCGAAGAAAAATAGGGACAATGCTAGGGACCCTAATAAATGGGATAAATATAATACAAATCATAACTAACAATGCACAAACACCAGAAGATAAACTAGATAATTGGGAGCTTATAAAAATTAAACACTTATGCTTATCAAAATATTTCATCAAAAGTGTAAAAAGAGAAACTACAGACTGGGATAAAATTTTTGGCTATGACATGTTCGACAAGGGTCTAATCTCTAAAATCTGTAAAATACTTCAACACCTCAACAACAAAAAGAAAAATACTCTAATTAAAAACAGGCAAAAGATTTGGACAGACACTCCACCAAAGGCATTCAGGTGGCTAACAGACACATTAGGAAATGTTCTCGATAATTAGCCATTAGAAAAATGCAAATCAAAGCTACAATGAGACATCATCTTACCTTGACATTACTGATACCAATTAAAAAAAAAAAAAAGTAGAAAAGAGCAAATGTTGGAGAGGTTACAGGGAGACTGAAACACTGGTGGGAACGTAAAATGGTACAACCACTATGCAAAATGATGTGGTGCCTCCTTAAAAAGCTAGAAATAGAAATACCACGCTGTCCAGCAATTCCACTTCTAGGAATATATTCTAGAGAAATAAGAGCTGTCACATGAACAGACACATGCATACCCATGTTCACTGCAGCATTGTTCACAAAGGCAGAAAAAAGATAGAAACAACCTAAGTGCCCATCAACAGATGAATGGATCAACAAATTATGGTACATACACATAGTGGAATACTACACAACCGTGAAGAACAATGATGAATCCATGAAACATCTCACAACATGGATGAATCTAGAGGGCATTATGCTGAGTGAAATAAGTCAATCACAAAAGGACAAATACTGTATAAGACCACTAATATAAAAACTCAAGAAAAGGTTTACATGCAGAAAAGAACAATCTTTGATGTCTAAGAGGAAGGGGAGAGTTAGGGAGGGGAAATCACTAACTGGATAGTAGACAATTGTTAACTTTGGTGAAGGGAAAGACAACACACAATATAGGGGAAGTCAGCAAAACTTGACCAAGGTAAAGTCACAGAAGCTTCCTAGACACTTCCAACCATCTTGAGGGACCAAGTTACTGGAGCTGTGGGCTGAGGACCATGGTCTCGGTTGACATCTGGGTCAACTGGCTTTACATAGTTCATAAAGAAATGTTTTACATTCTACTTTGGTGAGTAGCATCTGGGGTCTTAAAAGCTACCACCACTAACTGCTCTGACAGGGATTACAATAGAAAGTCCCAGACAAAGTGGGAGGAAAATATAGAACAAAATTCTAATTCACACACACAAAAAGGGACTTACTGGTCTGGTAGAGACTGCAGGAAGCCCTGAGACTATGGCCCCCAGACCCCCTGCTAACTCAGAACTGAAGTTACTCCCAAAGTCCACCTTTCAGCCAAAGATCAGACAGGCCTATAAAACAATAATACACATGAGGGATATGCTTTTTAGTCCAATCAAGTATATGAGACTAAATGGGCAACACCTGCCCAAAAGCAAAGACCAGAAGGCAGAAAGGGACAAGTAAACTGGACAAATGGTCACGGGCAACCCAGGGTGGAAAGATGCAGAGGGTTGACACATTTCAGAAATTGCAGCCAATGTCACAAAACAACTTGTGTATAAATTTTTGAATGAGAAACTAATTTTGGCTGCAAACTTTCACTTAAAGTACAATCTAAAAAAAAGAAAATCCAATGGAGCATAGTTCTGTTCTGATACGCATGGAGTCGTCATGAATTGGAATTCACTCCATGGCAACTGGATTGTAAAGGAATTCTCGCATGTGCACATCAGAAGTTTCTGTTTTGTAAAGTTGTTTGCATGGGTGTTTGTTTTATTGTTTTCTGTATTTCCAAAAGATTTCTTGAAGAAATGTAGAAAAAATTAAAGGAAAAAAGAAAGAAAGAAAATAAGGGTGGCAAGAATGTAAAAACTGTGAATTTTATTCTTTGGAGAATTTTGTTTGGGAAAAAGTTCTAGGATGTTGGTTGACTGTCAATTCAAATCTAAAAAAGCTAATGTGAAAATTTTTTAGAAAGGAAAACCCTGGTTATGTTTGAAAGCAGAGAGGGAGAGTCAGAAATTGAAAGAAATGGGATAGAGCAAAATCCTAATTAAGAACCAGGGGTCGGCTCCTAGCTCAGATGGAGGAGCTGACCTTGGAAAGAAGGAATGGGACAATTCCTATAAGATTAGAGGAAAGGAGAAAACTGCAAAGAAATGGAGACAGAATGTGAGGTGTCATGGTAGCTGTGAGGCTCATCCATAAGTGACATTAAGTTTTTTCTCAGTGAGAGACGTAAGGTTGAGAGGCAAAAATGAAGGAAGCATTGGTATAGCTAAAAACTTGAAAGCACTGGATATGATGTAAAAATTTTATGGGCGTCAAAAAGCACTTTCACATTTCTAGACCAAGTCTTTAAGTAGGTATTAAGGCTGAATCTAGAATCATACAGAAGCTTCCCTTTAAAGTTCTCCACGCCCCATGCTTCTTCATTCCTCCATAACTAACTCTTAGCATCACAGAGAAAAAAAAAAAAAAAAAAAAGAATTATCATGAAAGCTTTCATCTACTTTCTTCCTTTAATTGGACAAACTTGATTCAATTTCCATTCTTTAAGACATTTAATAGCATGCATTTAAAATACTCTGTACTATAGCTTGTCAAAATCGAGGGCTTACTAATGGAATAACTCATTTCAACCTCGTGTGATGAAACAGGGGGCAAAGAAACTGCTGGGAAAATTTAGAATCAGAGTCTATTTAAATATTTGGAAAGTTTACTCCTGATTCCTAAACTTGGGATATCCTATTTCTGCTTCCTGCTTGCAGGCTTCATGCAGTCAGTAAAATGTCCTAATTGTTTTCAAGCCATACTAATCTTCTCCATGTTAGCTTGGGACTCCACAGAGTCCACACTGCTTTTGGGGGTGGAGATCTTGATAGTCTAACACAGTTCAGCTAGTTGGAACTTGGAAATAAGAAGGGAAAAGCTAAGGGTTAGACTGTCTATGAACTAGTTAGCTTCACTCTGGCCTAAAAGATTTAATCCCATGAAGGTGTGACATTTTTCAAGCGTACCTTCCTGATCTCAAGGGAGTGTGGTGGCTATTTCAGTACCTCCTCCTTCATGGCTGGAAAACTTCTCAAAGCACACGTCTTACTATATTTTATCCAATAGAATATGTATGATAACAGATCATTCTCATGGTATTTTACAACTCAGTCCAACAAATACCTCCTAAGTGCCAACTACGGGCAAGGAGATGTGCTAAGTGCTAACTATAAACGATAAACATAACACAGTCCCTACAGAGGGTTATGGAGTCTCTGGGTGGTGCAAACGGTTGGAGGTTGACGTCCACCCACAGGCACCTTGGAAGAAAGGCCGGGTGATCTACTTCTAAAAAATCAGCCATGGAAAACCCTACCTGTGGAGCACAATTCTTTTCTGACACACATGGGGTTGCCATGAGTTGGAGTGGACTCAAGAGCAACTGGTCTGGTTTTACAGAGGGTTTTTTTTTTTTTTTTTTTTTAAAGTTAATCAGTATTGTTTTATTTCCTAACAATTGTTTTACTTAATCCCTCCATTTTTTTAAATCTCTGGATTATTTTACAATGAAAAATTTAACCAACAACAGACACCATAGTTTACAATCTTTTTTCAAATAATGGTTGTATGCGTAGCCATTGAGTGTTAAAAAAGATGGATGGGACTTACTTCTAGGACGGACAGTGGAATAGTAAGGATTTCTTAGTGTCTTAGTCATCTAGTTCCCCTATAATGGAAATACCACAAGTGGATGGCTTTAACAAAGAGAAATCTATTTTCTCACAGCTAGAAGTCCAAATTCAGGCTGTCAGCTCCAGGGGAAGGCTGTCTTTCTGTGTTGGCTCTGGAGGAAGGTCCTTCTTGTCAATCTTTCCCCGGACTAGGAGCTTCTCTGCGCAGGAACCCCGGTGATTCTTGCTTGGTGGTATGAAGTCCCTAACTCTCTGTTGCTTCTCTTTCCTTTTAACTCATGTAATATAAAATGTGGCGAGGGCCACACCCCAGGGAAACTCCCTTTACATTTGATCAGCGATGTGGCCTGAGCAAGGGTGTTACATTCCACTTTAATCCTCTTTAACCACAGGCAGAGATTATGATCTATAACACATAGGAAAATCACAAAATGCAGGACAACCACACATAGCCTAACCAAGGTGACACATATTTTGTGGGGACACAATTCAATCCATTACATTTAGAGAGACAGTGCCCAAAATAAGTCTTGGAATATGGTCAGAAGTTAATCCAGACAAAGGAGGACAAGGAGGAGATTTAAAAGGAACAGTGTGAGTCAATGCATGGAGATGAGGACACAGCATAGCGTGTTACCACAAAACCAAAAAAAAAAAAAAAACCCAAAACTGTTGCTATTGAATTGATTCTGACTCATAGCGACCCTACAGGACAGAGCAGAACTGGGCCATAGGGTTTCCAAAGAGCAGCTGGTGAATTCGAACTGCTGACCTTTTGGTTAGCAGCCGAACTCTTAACTGCTGCGCCACCAGGGCTCTGCGTGTTACCACAAGAAGCTAGTAATTATCCTGATGGGGGAGGTGAGGCTAGCAAAGGAAAAAAAAAAAAAAGCAAAGAAGGCAGGTCAAAGGGAGTTTTTTGGCTGCACTAAAAGAGCTTGGATTTCATCCTGTTTTCCCTAAAGGGAAGGGAATTATATTTTAGATGGACTCTCTTAAAGGCAGTGAGGGGAATGGATTATATGGGAGGTAGGGAAATGAGTTAAAAGTGTTTTTATTTGTCCAGGCAAAAGGTGGCAAGAGCCTGAATCAGATCAGCTCTTGCCAGAACAGGAAACCCTGGTGGTGTAGTGGTTAAGTGCTAGGGTTACTAACTGAAGGGTGGCAGTTCAAATCTGCCAGGCGCTCCTTGGACACCCTAAGAGTCAGAATTGACTCGACCGCAACAGGTTTGGGTTTGGTTTTGGGTTGAGTTTGTTGCCAGGATAGCGAGGCTATGCATTCAGAAGTGTCCAAGTGGTAAATCAGTGGCAACTGGCCATCTCTTGTATCTAGGTGGTGAGAGGGAGGTTAACAGTGTAGGGGGATTCCACAGAGACACAGTCTTGGATCACATGTATGGGACTTTAGTACCACAATAAGAAAAGCAAACTATCACTCCTCTCAGTGTCCAAGGCTGGTTACTCAACCCTCTTATTGCATTATACTTTTGGAATTTTGTTTGGCAGCCAGAGGACCAACCAGGGGCTGGTTTGAAGTTCCTCTGTGTGTGGCTTGAGGAAGCATCTGGTGAACAGATCCACAGAGTACACAAAGAGCCTCTAGGGGGTCAGGCACATGCCTGAAGGCTGTTCTTTGGCCCCACGTTTTGTCCTTTTTCCTTTCAGGGAAATCAGGCTAGAATTCAGCTTATACAACAGCAGAGGTGGCCCAGCCTAAAATTTAGTTCCAGGTGCTCCAGGGAGAAAAATCCAAGGCTCACCCTGTCATAGAGATTTCCAGATGCCCAGTGATGTATGTAGACTTGTTAGGTGTCAATCATGAACCTAACCCTAAAGCACCTGGAAGACCAGGTGACCTTTCGATGTTCTATGTACCAGAAGAGGTTCCAAGTAAAAAAAAAATAAAGGGCAATCTGATTCAGAGAAGAAAAGGCATATGACTTTAGAGAAGAGGGAGCCACACAGAGGCTGCAGGTTACTCATCTTTGAGCAGTGTCTAGTGAATGGGACATACGAGTTTAAGAAATGGTTGTTGAATATATGAACAAATGAAAAGTGAGGTAGCCAGGGCCAGAGAAGAGAAATCTTAATTTTAGAGTGAAAAAAGATTTTGCTAATCAAAAGGAAAATCCCAAAGTAAGATACCAAAGTAAAATGAAGTATGGGATCTGGCAGAGTTAGGATAGGAAGAGTCATCACACCTGGAATAGACCGGGTCTTTTTTTTTTCTTGTCTGGTTAGTGCTAACCGGCAGTGATACTGCAGTAACGTGGGCTTTCTGGAATGCTGGAAAAGCTGGAGGCACAGGTGTGCTTCCAGGAAGTCAAAAGATGCTGCTGCTTTCTTCCTATGGACTAGGATATGGCCTTGTTCATCCTGAGTTTGGTTCAAGAACTAAGAGATTCTAACCTTTGTAAGAGTTTATTAAATAGCCGTGGTTTCATGGTCGGTGTGCATTTTTCAGGAATTATTATAACAGGGTAGCAAAGGCATAGCAACAGTTGAACTTTCCAGATCCAGTAAGGACTTACACTTCATGCATGATTTTACCAGCAGGTGGATAACCCCCATTAAGGTCTCTGGGGGTAAAGGAAAGTGACACAAAGGTATGCTGCATTTGCTCCTGAACTGAGTGGCCACATTGGTTCTTGTAAGATTATGTATTTTTTGCTAATTAAATCAGGAACTTTAATTTTGTACGTTGTGTATGTGATCTCTTCCTGTCAATCTGTAACCCGCTTGAGATGCAGATGGTGAACAGATGGGGTCTAAAATGCTTCAGTTTGTGTCAGAAGTTGGATTCATGCGAAGATTCCTCACCATCATGGTTTGATTTTGGAAATGCTGTCCGAAACCAAGGGATGAAACAGTAAGCTAAAGAAATTTGGGTAGAAACCAGATAGCTTGTGGCATAAGGTCACTGAGGCACTGAGAAAGATCCCTTTTGGAGGAGAGTTGAATCATTGAAATTCATGCATTGTTCTGTTACCTCCAACCCAACAGAACTTGTAAACAACTAGAGAGGGATAAGTTAATGGCAAGTCACCCAAGGGTATAATTTTCTAGTCTTTGCTGTGTTGGCCAATGGAAGGTGGGTGATTCCATAATCTTTCAAAATTGAAAGACTAAAGTCTTGAGGGAGTTCCTGGGAATTCCAGCAACTTCTTATGGACTGGCAGTCAGTTACTTTTTAGCAAGAAATAATTTAGCTGACAGGTAAAATTAGAACTAAGATATGCTCTAATTCTTCCTATGCAAGTGGTTACGATAAAGAGAGGACAATTAAAAAAAAAATTATTACTCCTGACTGTAATCTCCATTTTAACAAGTATATGCTAATATTACTATTTTTTATGCTGAAGTCAGGAAAGGGAACGGTGAGCTTGGAAATACAAGAGTTTGGAGCAAACTGATCACATCAGTAACAGCTTCACTAGGTAAAGTCTCAAAAATTAGTTTGCACTGGAAAAAGTTGATTTCTAAATGAAAAATTAAAGATGCTCTGTGAAGAAAAACTAAAAATGGAAATATCTGGAAACTGGTAGTGGCGATGGTCCCCCAACATGATGAATGTAATTAATGTCACTGAATAGTACATGCGAAAAACATTGAAACGGCAAATGTTTTGTTATATATATACTTAACACAATAGAAAAAAAAACTTAATTGAGGAATAGAAATTTCAACTGTAAAAAGTGTAATATCTTCTATGTGTCAGATTATTTTAAGAGATGGTGACCTTGCTGGGTTGGGGCCAAGTGAGATACAGGGTGAGGCTGGCAACATGCCTGGCAACTCCAAGGCTTTGGAAGAACAGTTTCTTCCTATTTCCTTGTTTTAGAAATCAGGCTTAATGGCACAGCTTTCGGCTGGAAGGGCAGTTGGACCCTCCCCCCTTTTTCTTAGTCAAATAATGCAAAGGTAAGAACATTTTGTAGGTGAAATACTGTTAGAGTAGATGGTGGGATGTTACAAAACAGTATTAAAAAAAAAAGTATCTAGAAAAGGGAAAACCTATTGGATTGGAGGAGAAAAGGTATAAGTGTTAGTAGGCAAAAACCTGGATATAAGAACTAACCAGGAAGGTAGGAAAAGAAACGAGAGTGTGAGAACAGTTATGCTTGGAGCCAAAAAAGTGAGGAAGGTGAGACCTAGGTCTTCATCAGGAACAAGCCAAAGGGAGCTCACAGCGCTTGCCAGAGCAGTCTGGACCAGGGACCAGTGATAGTAAAGTGGCCTTGGTGCAATGGCAAAAATATGAAGCCGACAACGATTCTGAAGCAGTGAAGTTCCTGGGGATCACATGGCAGGAGCCGTCCTGAAATACATCACGTACGGCCTGGGGTGGGCTCATGGCAGAAGAAGTCCTGAAATGTATCACATATGGCCTGGGGTGGGCTCATGGCAGGAGCCATCCTGAAATACATCACATATGGCCTGGGCTGGACTCATGGCAGGAGCTGTCCTGAAATATATCACATATGGCCTGGGCAGGGCTCGTGGCAGGAGCCGTCCTGAAATACCTCACATATTGGCCTGGGGTAGGCTATGGGGGGATGGATTCATGACCGGGTCCTTGGAGGTCATTTAGTCAGAGTCAGGGCTGGACCGTGGAGAAACAGGCTCTCTGAAACGCTGGGACGCTGGAGGCAGACATTTTGTTCAGGAACATCTGCTCGCTGACTTTGTTTCTTAACCCACACGGGAAGGTGGTTTTGCAGATGTGGAATTTGGTTTAAGAGCCAGTAGAGCATATTCTTCCTTTAACTGAAATAAATACATTCTCTCTCTCTCTCTACATACATACATATGCATAGATATAGATAGATAAATAGATAGATAAAAAAATAAATAAATATGATGTAAGAATTAACAGGGAGGGTACGAAAAGATAGATGGATAAATAAATATATATATCATATATTATGTAAATAAGTATACATTATGTATATGCATATATTTATATAGGTGTGTGGAGCCCTAGTGGCGCAGTAGTTAAGAGCTTGGTTGCTAACCAAAAAGTCAGCAGTTTGAATCCACCAGCTGCTCCTTAGTGCAACAGTTCTCCTCTGTCCTATAGGGTCGCTATGAGTCAGAATCGACCTGACAGCAACGGGTTTGGGTTTTTACATATGTGTTTATATTTACATAACTTTTTCAGAATGGTTGTCATAACTCCTGAATCCCTAAATGAATAAGGACAGTGGAATGGCAAGAATTGAGCTTTGTGCTGAGTTCTATGTGGCATAGACAGTGTCAGAGGGCAGTTGATAGCCCTTCTCAAAGGTTATTGGGGATCACGGAAAACTGTGTTGAGATATTCTGCCTCTGTTTCTGCCCCGAGTGGTACTACTGTGCTTCCCTAAGATTCTGAATCCTTGGATAATTACATTGATAGCCCGACCTTGTCCTGTAGTATAAGTTCTCTGTGTGCATGTTCTCTCTGTGTCTATCTTCCTGTACTACCTAATCTACCTGAAACACTGCAGACATCGTAGTTTCTCTTTGTCTTGGTGTGGGGAGAACCACCACCTTCTCTGTGAACTCAGAAAATCACCAGGCCCTTAATCCGCTCTTCTTCCCATAATGAAATCTATTAAAAAAGCCCCAAGTTGACTGTCTGTTGTGCAATGAAAGGAGAATGAAGGAGCCAGGACAGCAGACCCAGCACCAGTCTTGAGAAGGGGCTTCTATAAACCAGTCCTTCACTCTATCAGTTTTCCCCTCACTTCTATGACCTAGACCTTTGACCTAGACCTTTCGACCTTGAATCAAGTTTCTATCTTGACTCTGACTCCACAGGGAGTATCTTAAAGACCCTAAAGTAAAAGAGTCTCTTACCAGATGCCAAGAGGTCATTGATAAGCACGAGGAACCTCTCATCAGCCACTTGGGCATCAGTCATGAGAAACACTGTGCTGAGATTCTTCACTCCAGCCTTCAGACACAGGCCAGCCAGGTCCACCTACAGAAACAATACAGAAATCTCTGAGAAGAGAGTCTTCTTGAAAGAGTATCCAACTCATTCTTTAAGAATAGAACCATTTTCTCATCTATTTTAAGAGGAAATAAAGCAAGACAGCAGTGAAAGCAGGGAGGAGTGCTCTCCTGCACTGAGCAGGTAGGAGAATGTAGCTCATTTCATCCCTCAGTCATACTAGAGGTGGGCAAGGGAAACTAAAGGTGATAACCTTTGACTCATACGATGCTGTGGCTCCTGCTGAAGCTTCTGGAGCCCCTGATTTGTGCAAAGAAGCAACAGCTTTCCAGAGGACAGGCATGGTCCCCAGCCACCTGCTCTACCTAGACCATTATATGGTGAATGACCTGCCCCAGAAGAGAGGTGATTGCTGTTGACCTCAACCGAAGAGTGATATACTTGGGGCTCCAGGCTTGGAGGATGAATGTGTTTTATGTTAGCAGTGTCTTGTGTTTTTTATGACTAGCTCCAGTAAAAGACTCTTGGTGGGAAAACACACACACGCACACACGCACACGCTCTTTCTCTCTCTCATGCCTGGTAGGAAGTCATATCCATTCAAAATCTCAGATGGATGAAGTTTGGGGTTTGGATGCCATGCACTGAAAATTGTTATCCAGCTTTGTCAATCTTGGTCCCTTTGCTGCACCGCCCTCACAAACTCGGCCATTATTCCCTTATCTTGCTCTCTTTCAAATCGTTGACAGCTCATTCCCTAACGGCCTCATACATTCCCTTATACCAGAGCTTCATTCATACCCTAATAATTTCCTTTTAAAGATAATAAACCTCCTTTAAACCAATGGTTCGAAATCTTACACATTTACAGAATCATCTAAGACAGTGTTGTTGCTGAATTCTTATCAGAATCATCTGGGGTGAGCTCTGGAACATTCTGATGCCCAGGCCACTCCCCAGATTGGTTAAATCAGAATTTTTGAGGCTGGGATGCAAGCACCACCATGTTTTTGAAGATCCCCAGTGATCCCAGGATATAGCCAAGTTTGAGAACCACTGTCTTAGATAATTCTCTAAATGCATTATCTCTATATGCACTATGGTGTGTTGTCTCCTTGGGAAGCGCTAAAGATTGACCGAATGTGAACCTGGGGTATGATCTCAGATTCGGCGAATCTTCAAGAGACCGGGCTGTGTTTAGAGCTGCAATGAGCACCTCCCTCTCCTAAGACTGGCCGAGAGATTAGAGGGTGGGTGGGTAAATCTGGCACAGAGCTGGCTGGAATCCTCCCAGGGAGGAGAGCAGCATCCTGATGGAAATTACATCATAATTCCTGCTGTGACTTTGCTGTGGCCATGAATAAAGGGGAGGGCACTGAACACAGTGACCCTTGAAGGTTGTATATAAGGCCTTTCTCCACGTCCTAGAGTATGCCCTGTGGCTCCTAAGTGCCTCATGTCTGAAACAAGCAAATGTCACCGATGGCCCCACGGGCCAGGGGTTACAGAGCCATCTTTTAAAATACGAATTTCCTATGAAACTTGGGCAGACAGTCAGAATTCCTCCTCTCACCACTACAGGTAATCCCCAAGCTGCTAGTAAGCTGTGTGCTGAATTTGATACAAATCTTCATCGGGTTTGGGTAAGTGCCGAGGCTCCACAGGTGTCAATGGGGCAGCTGAGGTCTTACAAAGGCAGACTTTGGAAAGGCCACTGTTCTCAGGCTGCGTCTAATGAGAAAATAGCCACTCATTTCACTAGCCCAGAAGCTAAGAAGAAAATAGACTCTGAAGAGGAGATATGGGCAGGTAACTTGAAGAATGAATGATGGCTGCATCTCCCCCCGGACCTTCTTACCTTGAAATCAGGGATATGGTAACCTTTCCGCAGCGTGATCTGGAATACGTCCATGGAGCTGATGAAAGCTGCAAGCCTCGTCAGGCTTTGCTTGCCGCTTCCCCCTACACCAACCAGCAAAGCATTTCCCCGTGGGGACTCCAAGATGCGATTGATATGGCAGCTAAAGAGAAGGCAGAATAGGGCTCATCACTCTGATCAGGCCTTGCACCGTGAGGAGCATGGATAATGATCTGAGGGAGAGCAGGAGCCCTCCACGGAGGCAAAATGTGGGCTCAGCTGTGGGAACCGTTAATAAGATTGTCCTCGAATATGGCCTCACCTTCTTGCCTGGGGAAGGGGGTAGTATTCACCACTGCTTAGCCTTAAGCCAGAGTTCTTGGATGGTGCAAATGGTTAACCACCTTGGCTGCTAACTAAAAGGTTGGAGGTTGGAGCCCGGGTAGTGCAGTAGTTAAGTGATATGTCTGCTAACCAAAAGGTCAGCAGTTCATATCCACAGCAGCTCCTTGGAAACCCTATGGGGCAGTTCTACTCCATTCTCTAGGGTTGTTATGGGTCAGAATTGACTCGATAACAATGAGTTTGGTTTTTTTTTTTTTTGAAGAGGTGCCTTAGAAGAAAGGCCTGTCATTCTACTTCCAAAAATCAGACATTGAAAACCCTATGGAGCAAAGTTCTACTCTGACACACATGGAGTCGCCATAAGTTGCAGTCAACTCCACAGCAACTGGTTTACTGGTTTTTGCCTTAAGCCAAGGTCGCCAGCGAGCGGGTGACAGTGGAAGAAGAGTCATAGTAGTCAGGCAGGATGGGAGCAGGCTGTGGTGGAGCTGAGGAGCGGGCAGAACTACCTTCCCTCATGCTCCCAGCTGAGCTGGACTCCTCCACAGCTCCCACACCTCACCTCACCTATTTGTGCTTTGAGGGAAGAAAGAGAAGGTAGGAAAAAGCAGAAAACATAACCAAAGGAAAAAAAAACATGGAAGGCTAAAGGGCATGACAGGAACAGAACAGTTTGTTCCTTTTAGGAAAGCAGAGGAGCAAAATTACAGTCAGTGGAATAAACTCATCTCTCTCCCTCTAATCCTTCATGGATGTTGACGTCTTGTAATGGATATCTGTGGATTCTTATTGTCAACGTACAAGACACCCACTTCCTTGGCTTCTGGATCTTTCCATCCTCAGCCTTACTTCTCACCACTGTGGGTACTCATATTCCCTCCCCTGCTGTCCTGGGGGTAAACCTTCCCCTCCAGAGGAAACTTCTTCTTGTTCCCTGCAGACTTTAATCCAATGCTACCCTCCATTAAGCTGTTCAGCCTCTCCTCCCAGACAGGCTACCAATCTTCTCTTTAACCTTCTTCAGCACTATGTATATACCTACATTTTTTATAAAAGTAACCTCTTTTGTCCTTTCTTTTCTCACAAAAGAAAAAAATGACTGTTCATTGTAGGAAATGCATAAAATAAGGAAAAAATCCACGATCTTAATATTAGTGGTAAACACTATTGACATTAATTATATGTCCTTCTGGAGTTTCTTCTAGTGTCTGTACATCTATAAATATATGTTTTTTCCATAAATTATTCATATGCATGTATACATATGTATATACATAAAATGAGGAAGCAGATCTTTGAACAGAACAGGGGGATACTGCATGGTTTAAAGTCAGGAAAGGTGTGTGTCAGGGTTGTATCTTTTCACCACACTTATTCTATTTATATGCTCAGCAAACAATCTGAGAAGCTGGACTGTATGAAGAACAATGGGGGCATCAGGATTTGAGGAAGACTCATTAACAACCTGCATTATACAGATGACACAGCCTTGCTTGCTGAAAGTGAAGAGGACTTGAAGCACTTACTGGTGAAGATTAAAGACTACAGCCTTCAGTATGGATTACACCTCCACATAAAGAAAACAAAAATTCTCACAACTGGACCAGTAAGCAACATCATGCTAAATGGAGAAAAGATTGAAGTTGTCGAGGATTTCATTTTACTTGGATCCATAATCAATGCCCACGGAAGCAGCAGTCAAGAAATCAAACGATGCATTGCATTGGGCAAATCTGCTACAAAAGACCTCTGTAAAGTGTTAAAAGGCAAGGACATCACTTTAAGAACTAAGGTGCACCTGACCCAAGTCATGATGTTTTCAATTGCCTCATACGCATGTGAAAGGTGGACAATGAATAAGGAAGATGGAAGAAGAATCGATGCCTTTGAATTATGGTGAAGAATACTGAATAGACCGTGGACTGCCAAAAGAATGAACAAATCTGTCTTGGAAGAAGTATTAGCCAGAATGCTTCTTGGGAACCCTGTGGAGTATTTCCATTTGTGTAAGTCTCTTTTGGCTTCTTGTAATAGTGTTTTGTAGTATTTTTTATACAGGTATTTACGTCCCTGGTTAGATTTATTCCTAAGTATTTTATCTTTTTTAGGGGCTATTATAAATTCTCATTCTCTACTGAGAATGTTCCTTGAAAGCAAAGATGATGAGGCCTCTCACATACTTTGGACATGTTATCAGGAGGGACCACTCCTTGGAGAAGGACATGATGCTTGGTAGAGGACAGGGCCAGCGAAAAAGAGGAAGACCCTCACCAAGATGGATTGACACAGTGGCTGCAGCAATAGGCTCAAACATAAAAACAATCATGAGGATGGTGCGGGACAGGGCAGTGTCTCACTCTGTTGTATATAGGGTCGCTATGAGTCGGAACTGACGGAACTGCACCTAACAAGAACATATACATAAACGAATATATACACATCTATTCCATCTAAAAACTCAAGATACTTATATCCTGTATATTTTAAAGACTGGCTCACATTATATATTGAACATAGTGTTTTTAAGGCATTTTTTCATTTAGCAATACACTGTGATTATTTCCCTATGCCATTAAATAATCTGCGAAAACAAGCTATTAATGGTGGAAAGATAGAATAAGTTGCTTGTCTGCAATAGCCTACTGTTGGGTATTTAGGTGTTTCCAGTATGTCCCAGTTATAAGTATGTTACATAAAACCTTTTAGTTCACTTCTCTAACTATTTTTTCAGGATAAGTTCATAGACATGAAATTTCTGAGTCAAACAGTAAGACAAATTTTTCAGTTTTTGATACAGACTGATAAACTGCCTTCTGGAATAGTTGCAGCAATTTGTACTCTTAGCTGGAATGTATCAAAAAGTGAATCTATTATATTGGAGGATGGGAATATATTTGATACTGTTAGCTGCGTTAGAATGTTAGTGAATTCAGGGAACTGTAACACAGTTATAAAACCATTGTGGAGAAATGGACAAGATAAGGAGAAAGAGACAGCCATATTGGTGATCTTGGGGCCAAAAGAGTGTGGAGATCCAGAATTCATTTAAAGTTTGACCAAACAGGTCAGTGGAGACATCAGAGAGTGAACTACACAGTCTATAATTCTTTGCCCCTGTCTCGTGCTGATTATATTATAATGAGAAATTCCACATTCAAATTAAGTAATGGTACTTAGAGGTGGAACAATTTAAGAACTAGCTGAGCCCCGTGTGGAGAAAGGGCTTGGGAGTTTTGAGAGTGGGGCTTGACTTGTTAACAAAATAGGAACTTGTGATCTTAAAAGGGTTCACACTGAGGAATATTGTCCAGGCATAAGGAGAAATAAGTTCTGATACATGCTATGACAAGTGAAATAGGCCAGACACAAAAGGACAAATATTGTATGATCCCTCTTATATGAAATATCTACGATAGAACAATACATACAGACAAAAGTTTATTAGTGGTTACCAGGGGCTGGGGGAGAGAAGAATGGGAAGTTATTGTTTAAGGGGAATTGAGTTTCTGTTTGGAGTGACGAAAAACATTTTAAAATAGATAGCGGTGATGGTTGCACGTGATGGTGAACGCAATTAATGTTGCTGAATCGTACACTTAAAAATGTTAACCACAATACAACTTTTAAAAAGGGCTCATATTGAGCTTCTATGCTTTGATATTTTTATTACTGCAAATTTCTTGTGTGTACAAGTGACTTTGTCATAATTAGCATAATAAACTAGATGTGTGTGGGTCCTCCTTGCCTCATGTCTCTATCCGATGCTTTTGATGTTTGGAAGGAAACCCTGGAGAAGTGTGGGTTAGTCAACAACTCCTCACCAGGAAGTGTAAGGAGACTGAGTCTTGCCAATTTAATGGTTAAAAAGTTATCATTTTAATTTGGATTTCTTGATTTCTAGGTAATGCAAACATTCTTCATGCTTATTAACCATTATGTATTTCTTTTTTGCTTTTCCTTTTTTTAAAAAAATTTATTGTGTTTTAGCTCAAAGTTTACAGTGCAAATTAGTTTCTATTCAAAATTTATAAGTAAATTGTTTTGTGACATTAGTTGAAATCCTTACAATGTATCAGCACTCTCCCCCTTTCCTTTTCCATCCTTGGTTTTCTGTGTCCATTCCTGCCTTCTTGTCTTTGCTTTTGGGCACATATTCCCCATTTAGTCTTGTATATTTGATTGAACTAAGAAGCACATTCCTGCATGTGCTATTGTTTGTTTTATAAAAACCCCAAAACCAAACTCACTGCCGTCAAGTTGATTCTGACTCACAGCGACCCTACAGGACAAAGTAGAACTGCCCCACAGGGTTTCCAAGGAGCGCCTAGGGGATTTGAACTGCTGACCTTTTGGTAGCTCTTAACCACTATGGCACCAGGGTTTCCGCTTGTTTTATAGGCCTGTCTAATCTTTGGCTGAAAGGTGGTTTTTGGGAGTGGCTTTTTTTTCAATTCTGAGTAAGCAGGGTGTCCTAGGGCCATAGTCTTGGAGGTTCCTCCAGTGTCTGTCAATCAGAAAGTCTGGACTTTTTTTATGAATTTGAATTTTGTTCTACATTTTTCTCCTACTTTGTCTGGGACCCCCTATTGTGATCCACGTCAGGGCAGGGTGGTGGCAGCCTGGCACTGTCTAATTCTTCTGGGCTCCGACTGGTAGAGGCTGTGGTTCTCGTGGTCCAAGAGTCTTTCGGACTAATATTTTCCTCGTGTCTTTGGTTTTCTTCATTCTCCTTTTCTTTGGACAAGATGGGACCAATAGATGTATCTTTAATGGCTGCTCGCAAGCTTTTAAGACCCCAGACATTACTCACCAAAGTAGGATTTAGAACATTTTCTTTGTGAACCATGTTATGCCAGTTGACCTTTACGTCAGCAGAGACTATGGTCCCCAGCTCTCAGCCTCAGTAATTCGGTCTCCCAGGGTGTTTGGATGTGTGTAAGAAGCTTTTATGACTTTGTCTTGGTCAAGCTGTGCTGTTTTCACTGTATTGTGCATTGTCTTTCCCTTCATCAAAGCTAACATTTGTCTGCTATCTAGTTATTGATTTCCCCTCTCTACCCCTCCCTATCTGATAACCATCAAAGACTGTTCTTATCTGTGTGTAAACCTTTTCTTGGGTTTTTATAATGGTGGTCTCATTCAATATTTGTCCTTTTGTAATTGACTTATTTCACTCAGCATAGTGCCCTCTAGATTCATCCACGTTGTGAGATGTTTCCAGGATTCATCATTATTCTTTATAATTGCATAATATTCCATCGTGTGTATGTACCATAATTTACCTGTTCATCTGTTGATGGGTACTTAGGTTGTTTCCATTTTTTTTGCTATTGTGAATAATACTGCAATGAACATGGAAGTGCATATGGCTATTCATGTGACCCATTGCACTGGGCAGATCTGCTGCAAAAGACCTCTTTAAAGTATTAAAAAGCTGGATCCTATGGTGTTTCTATTTCTAGCTTTTTAAAGAGGCACCATATCATTTCCAATAGTATCTGTACCATTTTACATTCTCACTAGCAGTGCATCAGTGTCCCAATCTCCTCTCAACCTCTCCAACATTTGTTATTTTCTGTTTTTTTGGATTAGTGCCAGCAATGTTCCAGTGAGATGGTATCTCATTGTAGTTTTGATTTGCATTTTTCTAATGGCTAATGATCATCAGCATTTCCTCATGGGTCTATCAGCTGCTTGAATATCTTCTTTGGTGAAGTGCCTGTTCATGTTCTTTGCCCGTTTTTAAATTGAGTTATTTGTCTTTTTGTTGTTGAGATGTCGAAGTATTCTACGGATTTTAAACCCTTGTAGGATATGTTGTAGCCAAAATTTTTTTCCCCAGTCGTAGGTTCTCTTTTTACTCTTTGGGTGAAGTCTTTTGATGAGCATAGGTGTTTAATTTGTAGGAGCTCCCAGTTATTTAGTTTATCTTCTGATGCTCGTAAATTGTTAGTTATGGTTTGTATTGTATTTATGCCATGTATTAGGGTGCCTAGCTTTGTACCTATTTTTTTCTTGCATTGTCTTTATAGTTTTTGGTTTTATATATAGGTCTTTGATCCATTTTTAGTTAGTTTTTGTGTATGGTACGAGCTATGAGTCCTGTTTCATTTTTTACAGATGGACATCCAGTTTTGCCAGCACCATTTGTTAAATGGAACAATAAGCAACATCATGATAAATGGAGAAAACACTGAAGTTGTCAAGGATTTCATTTTACTTGGATCTACAATCAAAGCCCTTGCAAACAGTAGCCAAGAAATCAAACAACACATTGCATTGGGCAAATCTGCTGCAAAAGACCTCTTTAAAGTATTAAAAAGCAAAGCTATCACTTTAAGGACTAAGGTACACCTGAGGCAAGTCATGCTGTTTTCAATTGTCTTATATGCACGCAAAAGCTGGAAAATGAATAAGGAAGACTGAGGAAGGATTGACACCTTTGAGTTGTGGTGTTGGCGAAGAATATTGAGTATATCATGGAGTGCAGGAAGAATGAACAAATGTGTCTTGGAAGAGGTACAGCCAGAATGCTCCTAAGAAGCAAGGATGGTGAGACTTTGTCTCACATATATTGGACATATTATCAGGAGTGACCAGTTTCTGGAGAAGGACATCATGCTTGGCAATATGGAGAGTCAATGAAAAAGAGGAAGAACTTCAACGAGGTGGATTGACACAGGGGCTGCAACAGTGGGCTTAAGCATAACAATGATCATGAGGATGGCGCAGGACTGGGCATCATTTTGTTCTGTGGTAAATAGGGTAGCTATGAGTTAGAATGGACTCGATGGCACCTAAGAATAACAAAAATATTTGTTAAAAAAACTGTCCTTTACCCATTTAATGAACTTTGGTCCTTTGCCAAAGATCCACTAACCACAGGTGGATGAATTTACATCTGGGTTTCCGATTCTGCTCCATTGGTCTGTGTGTCCATCACTGTACTGGTAGCAGGTTGGTTTGACTACCATGGCTGTAGTGTTGGTTCTGAGATCAGGTAATGTGAGGCCTCCTACTTTATTCCTTTTCTTTAATAAAATTTGGCTTATCCGGGACCTCTTTTCATTCCAAATAAAGTTGGTGATTAGTTTTTCCATCTCACTAAAGGACGCTATTGGTAGGTGGATTGGGATTGCATTGTATCTGTTGATCACTTTGGGTTATTGTTGTTGTCATTAGGTGCCATCAAGTCAATTCTGACTCATAGTGACGCTATGTACAACAGAACAAAACACTGCCCGGTCTTGTGCCATCCTCATGATTGTTGTTATGCTTGAGCCCATTATTGCAGCCACTGTATCAATCCCTCTCGTTGAGGGTCTTCCTCTTTTTTGATGGCCCTCTACTTTACCACACATGAGGTCCTTCTCAAGGGATTGCTCCCTCCTGATAATATGTCCAAGTATGTGAGACATACTCTTGCCATGCTTGCTTCTAAGGAGCATTCTGGTTGTACTTCCTCCAAGACAGATTTGTTCATTCTTCTGGCAGTCCATGGTATATTCAATATTATTCACCAACACCACAGTTCAAAGGCATCAATTCTTCTTAAAAAAATTAGGTCTTCCTTATTCATCATCCAGCTTTCCCATGCATATGAGGCGATTGAAGATACCATGGCTTGGGTCAGGTGCACCTTAGTCCTCAAGGTGGCATCTTTGCCTTTCAACACTTTAAAAAGGTCTTTTGCAGCCAATTTGCCCAATGCAATGTGTCTTTTGATTTCTTGACTGCTGCTTCCATGGGTGTTGATTGTAGATTCAAGTAATAAAATCCTTGACAACTTCAATCTTTTCTCCATTTATCATGTTGTTGTTTACTGGTCCAGTTGTGAGGATTTGTGTTTTCTTTTTGTTGAGATGTTGGCCTAGTGGTTAAGAGCTACAGCTGTTAATCAAAAAGGTTAGCAGTTTGAATCCACCAGGCACTCCTTGGAAACCATATGGGGCAGTTCTACTCTGTCCTATAGGGTCGCTATGAGTTGGAATCGACTCGATGGCAATGGATTTTGGTTTGGTATGTTGAGGTGTAATCCAAACTGAAGGCTGTGGTCTTTGATCTTCACCAGTAAGTACTTCAAGTCCTCTTCACTTTCAGCAGGCAAGGTGTGTCATCAGCACAAGGCAGGTTGTTAATGAGTCTTCTTCCAATCCTGATTCTCTGTTCTTTTTCATATTGTCCAGCTCCTCAGATTATTTGCTCAGCACACAGATTGAACAGGTGTGGTAAAAGGATACAACCCTGAGGCACACCTTTACTGACTTTAAGCCATGCAGTATTCCCTTGTTCTGTTCAAATGAGTGCCTCTTGATCTACGTACAGGTTCCTCATGAGCACATTTGAGATGTTCTGGCATTCATATTCTTTGCAATGTTAGCCATAATTTGTTATTATCCACACAGTTGAATGTCAATGAAACACAGGGAAACATCCTTCAGGTATTCTCTGCTTTCAGCCAGGATGCATCTGACATCAGCAATCGTATCCCTGGTTTCGTGTCCTCTTCTGAATCCAGCCTGAATTTCTGGCAGTTCCCTGTTGGTATACTGCTATAGCCGCTTTTGAATGATCTTCAGCAAAATTTTGCTTGTGTGTGATATTAATGATATTGTTTGATAATTTCCCCATTCAATCACCTTTCTTGGGAATAGGCATAAATATGGTTCTCTTCCAGGCAGTTGGCCAGGCAGCTGTCTTCCAAATTTCTTGGTATAGACAAGTGAGTACTCCCAGTGCTGTATTCATTTGTTGAAACATCTCAATTCGTATTCCATCACTTCCTGGAGACTTGTTCATCACCAATGCCTTCAGTGCAGCTTGGACCTCTTCCTTCAGTACCATCAGTTCCTAACCATATGCTACCTCCTGAAATGGTTGAACGTCAACCAATTCTTTTTGGTATAGTGACTCTGTGTATTCCTTCCATCTTCTTTTGATCCTTCCTGCATCCTTTAATATTTTCCCCGTAGAATCCTTCAACATTGCAACTCAAGGCTTGAGTTTTTCCTCCAGTTCTTTGAGTTTGAGAAATGCCAAGCATGTTCTTCCCTTTTGGTATTCTATCTCCAGATCTTTGCACATGTCATTACATGTCATGTATGATGTCCTCGATGTCATCCCACAACTCATCTGGTCTTCAGACATTAATGTTCTATTCTTGAGATAGTCTCAAAATTCAGGTGGGACATACTTGGCTTTTGTGGACTTGTTCTAATTTTCTTCAGTTTCAACTTGAACTTGCATATGACCAACCGATGGTCTATTCCATGGTTGGCCCCTGGCCTTGTTCTGACTCATGATATTGACCTTTTCCATTATCTCTTTCCACAGATGTAGTTAGTTGATTTGATTCCTGAGTAGTCTTTTTGTTGAGGTGCACATGTATAGTTGCTCACGTTGGTGAAAAAGGTGTTCGCAGTGAAGACGTTGTTGGTCTTGCAAAATCCTATCATTTGATCTCCGGCATTGTTTCTGTCACCAAGGCCATAGTTTCCAACTACTGATCCTTCTTCTTTGTTTCCAACTTCTCATTCCAATCACCAGTAATTATCAAGGCATCCTGATTGTGTGTTTGATCAATTTCAGACTGCAGAAGTTGGTAAAAATCTTCAATTTTTGCTTTGGGTAGAATTGACATTTTCACAATGTTGAGTCTTTCTATCCATGAGTATGGTATGTTTTTCTGTTTATATAGGTCTCTTTTGGTTTTTTGCAATGTTTTGTAGTATTTTTTATACAGATATTTACTTCCCTGGTTAGATTTATTCCTAAGTATTTTATCTTAGGGACTGTTATAAATAGTATTGTTTTCCTGATTTCCTTTTGAAGCTCTTTTTGTTGGTGTATAGGAATTCAACTGGTCTTTGTTGATCCTGTATCCTGCAACTCTGCTGAATCTTCTTGTGGAATCTTTTGGGTTCTCCATGTATAGAATCATATCATCTGTGAATAGGGATAGTTTTACTTCTTTCTTTCCAATTTGGATGCTCTTTATTTCTTTTTCTTGCCTTATTGCTCTAGCTAGGAATTTTATCACAATTTTAAACTGGAGTGGTGACAAAGGGCATCCTTGTTTCCATTCTCTGGGGGAGTGCTTTCAACCTCTCTCCACTGAGAATGATGTTGGCTGTTGGTTTTGTATTAAAAAGCAAACAAATTAACCTGTTGCCATTGAGTCAATTTTGACTCATAGAGACACTACAGGAACTGCTGATTATCAGTCTTAACCATTGCTCCAACAGGGCTCCTGGTTTTGTATTAAAAAACTCATAGCAACCCTATAGAACAGAGTAGAACTGCTCTACAGGGTGCCCAAAGAGCAGCTAGCGAATTCAAACTGCCAGCCTTTTGGATAGCAGCCAAGCTCCTAATCACTTCACCAAGATGCTGTTATTATGTTGAGGAATTTTCCTTCTAGTCCTACGTTATTGAGACTTTTTATCAGGAATGAGTGTTGGACTATAACAGACACCTTTTCTTCATTGACTGAGATGATCATGTGATTTTTTTTTTTTTTCTATTTGTGTGGTAGATTATGTTGGTTCAGTTTCTTATGTTGAACCATTCTTGCATACCTTGGTGAATTTCACTTGGGTGGGTGTATTATTTTCTTGATATGATGTTAAATTCTATTGGCTACAGTTGTGTTTAGAATTTTTGCATCCATATTCATGAGAGATACTGGCCTGTAATTTTCTTTTTTTTGTGGTGTCTTTGCATTGCATTGCTATCAGGGTTCTGCTGGCTGCATAGAATGGATTCAGGAATATTCCTTCCTTTCCTATGCTCTGAAATAGTTTGAGTAGTACTGGTGTAAGTTCTTCTTTGAATGTTTGGCAGAATTCTCCAGTGAAGCCATCCAGGCCAAGGCTTTTTTTTGTAGTTGGGATTTTTTTTTAATTTTTATTGTGCTAAGTGAAAGTTTACAAATCCAGTCAGTCACACAAAAACTTATATACACCTTGCTACATACTCCCAATTGCTCTCCCCCTCATGAGAAAGTCCGCTTTCTTCCTCCACTCTCTCTTTTCCTGTCCATTTCACCAGCTTCTAACCCCCTCTACCCTCTCATCTCCCCTACAGGCAGGAGATGCCAACATAGTCTCAAGTGTCCACCTGATCCAAGAAGCGCACTCCTCACCAGCATCCCTCTCCAATCCATTGTCCAGTCCAATCCCTGACGGAAGAGTTGGCTTCAGGAATGGTTCCCATCCTGGGCCAAGAGAAGGTCTGGGGGCCATGACCACTGGGGTCCTTCTAGTCTCAGTCAGATGATTAAGTCTGGTCTTTTCATGAGAATTTGGGGTCTGCATCCCACTGCTTTCCTGCTCCCTCAGGGATTCTCTGTTATGTTCCCTGCCAGGGCAGTCATTGGTTGTAGCCGGGCACCATCTAGTTCTTCTGGTCTCAGGCTGATGTAGTCTCTGGTTTATGTGGCACTTTCAGTCTCTTGGCCTCGTAATTACCTTGTGTCCTTGGTGTTCTTCAATCTCCTTTGATCCAGGTGGGTTGAGACCAATAGAGGCATCTTAGATGGTCGCTTGATAGCATTTAAGACCCCAGACACCACTCTCCAAAGTGGGATGCAGAATGTGTTCTTAATAGATTTTATTATGCCAATTGACTTAGATGTCCCCTGAAACTATGGTCCCCAAACCCCTGCCATTGCTATGCTGGCCTTCAAACCATTCAGTTTATTCAGGAAACTTCTTTGCTTTTGGTTTAATCCAGTTGTGCTGACCTTGCCTGCATTGTGTGTTATCTTCCTGTCACCTAAAGTAGTTCTTATCTACTACCTAATTAGTGAATACCCCTCTCTGACCCTCCCTCCCTCCTCCTTCTCATAACCATCAAAGAATATTTTCTTCTCTGTTTAAACTAGTGGTCTTATACAATATTTGTCCTTTCGCAACTGACTAATTTCACTCAGCATAATGCCTTCCAGATTCCTCCACGTTATGAAATGTATCACAGATTCATCACTGTTCTTTATTGATGTGTAGTATTCCACTGTGTAAATATACTGTAATTTATTTATCCACTCATCCGTTGATGGGCACCTTGGTTGCTGCCATCTTTTTGCTATTGTAAACAGTGCTGCAATGAACATGGGTGTCATATAACTGTTCGCGTAAAGGCTCTTATTTCTCTAGGATATATTCCAAGGAGTGGGATTGCTGGATCCCATGGTAGTTCTATTTCTAGCTTTCTGAGGAAGCGCCAAATCAATTTACAAAGTGGTTGTACCATTTGATATTCCCACCAGCAGTGTATAAGTGTTCCAACCTCTCCACAGCCTCTCCAACATTTATCACCTTGTGTTTTTTCGATTAATGCCAGCCTTGTTGGAGTGAGATGAAATCTCATTGTAGTTTTGATTTGCGTTTCTCTAATGGCTAACGATCGTGAGCATTTCCTCATGTATCCGTTAGCTACCTGAATGTCTTCTTTAGTGAAGTGTCTGTTCATATCTTTTGCCCATTTTTTAAATGGGTTATTTGTCTTTTTGTAGTTGAGTTTTTGCAGTATCATGCAGATTTTAGAGATCAGGCACTGATCAGAAGTGTCATAGCTAAAAACTTTTTCCCAGTCTGTAGGTAGTCTTTTTACTCGTTTGATGAAGTCTTTGGATGGGCATAGGTGTTTAATTTTTAGGAGCTCCCAGCTATCTAGTTTTCTTCTGCATTCTTAATAATGTTTTGTATACTGTTTATGCCATGTATTAGGGCTCCTAATGTTGTCCCTATTTTCTCTTCCATGATCTTTATCATTTTAGATTTTATATTTAGGTCTTTGATCCATTTTGAGCTCGTTTTTGTGCATGGAGTGAGGTATGGGTCTTGTTTCATTTTTTTGCAGATGGATATCCAGTTCTGCCACACCATTTGTTAAAAAGACTGTCTTTTCCCCATTTAACTGTTTTGGGGCCTTTGTCAAATATCAACTGCTCATATGTGGATGGATTTATGTCTGGATTCTCAATTCTGTTACATAGGTCTATGTATCTGTTGTTGTACCAGTACCAGGCTGTTTTGACTACTGTAGCGGTATAATAGGCTCTAAAATCAGGTAGATTAAGGCCTCCCACTTTGTTCTTCTTTTTCAGTAATGCTTTACTTATCCAGGGCCTCTTTCACTTCCATATGAAGTTGGTGATTTGTTTCTCCAACTCATTAAAAAACGTCATTGAAATTTGGATCGGAATTGCAGTAAATCTATAGATCGCTTTTGGTAGAATAGACATTTTTATAACGTTAAGTCTTCCTATCTATGAGCAAGGTATGTTTTTCAACTTATGCAAGTCTCTGGTTTCTTGCAGAAGTGTATTGTAGTTTTCTTTGTATAAGTCTTTTACATCTCTGGTAAAATTTATTCCTAAGTATTTTATCTTCTTGGGGGCTACTGTAAATGGCATTGATTTGGTGATTTCCTCTTCGGTGTTCTTTTTGTTGGTGTAGAGGAATCCAACTGATTTTTGTATGTTTATCTTGTATCCCGATACTCTGCTGAACTCTTCTATTAGTTTCAGTAGTTTTTTTTTTTTGAGGATTCCTTATGGTTTTCTGTGTATAACATCATGTCATCTGCAAATAGAGATAATTTTACTTCTTCCTTGCCAATCTGGATGCCCTTCATTTCTTTATCTAGCCTAATTGCTCTGGCTAGGACCTCCAACACAACTTTGAATAAGAGTGGTGATAAAGGGCATCGTTGTCTGGTTCCCGATCTCAGTGGGAATGCTTTCAGGCTCTCTACCTTTAGGATCATGTTGGCTATTGGCTTTGTATAAATGCCCTTTATTATGTTGAGGAATTTTCCTTCTTCTTCTTCTTTTTTTTTTTTTAATTGCCTCTTTAATCTCTTCTCTTTTCATGGGTCTGCTCGGATTTTCTATCTCTGTGTTAGTTTAGGTAGGTAGTGTGTTTCTAGAAAATTGTGTATTTCCTCTACATCCTCAAATTTGTTGGAGTACAATTTTTCATAGTATTCTGTTATGATCCTTTTTTATTTCAGTTTGGACTTTTGTAATGTGCCCCATCTAATTTCTCATTTGGGGTATTTGCTTCCTCCCCTATTTTTCTTTTGTCAGTTTGGCCAGTGGTTTGTCGATTTTGTTGATCTTTTCAAAGGACCAACATTTGGTCTTGTTGATTCTTTCTGTTGTTTTTGTATTTCCTATTTCATTTATTTCTGTTATAATTTTTAATGTTTCATTTCTTCTGGTGCCTGTGGGCTTCTTTTGTTGTTCTCTTTCTATTTGTTCGAGTTGTAGGGCTAACATTTTGATTTTGCCCTATTCTTCTTTTCTGGTTGTGTATTTATTGGTATACATTAACCTGTGAGCACAGCCTTTGCTGGGTCCCAAAGGTTTTGGTATGACATGTTTTCATTCTCATTTGATTCTAGGAATTTTTTTGATTCTGTCTGTGATTTCTTCTATTACGCAATTGTTTTTAACCAAGATGTTATTCAGTTTCCATGTATTTGTTTTTTTATTTCCTTGCTCTTCCTGCTACTGATTTTTACTTTTACGATATTGTGATCAAAGAGAATGCTTTGCATTATTTCAACGTTTTGGATTTTATTGAGTGTTGCTTTGTGGCCCCAAATTTGGTCTATTCTGAGGAATGTTCCATGTGTGTTGGAAAAGAACGTGTACTTTGCTGCTGTTGGGTGCAGTGTTCTGTATAATTCTGAGGTCAAGTTGGTTGATTTTGGCCTTTACGTCATCTATATCTTTTTTGAGTATTATGTATTTCTTCTTATGTCAATTTTCTGTTCAGACCCTGGTGGCATAGTGGTCAAGTGCTATGGCTGCTAACCAAAGCATCGGCAGTTCAAAACCACCAGGCGCTCCTTGGAAACTCTATGGGGTAGTTCTACTCTGTCCTATAGGGCTGCTATGAGTCGGAATTGACTCGATGGCACTGGGTTATGGACCTGTTGCCCATTTTTCTACTGATGTGTTTGTGTAGATATGTAAGACCATTTTATTTATGTTTTAAAATTTCCTTGCAATATGTCACTTTTATCTTTTAGTTTTATTTGAGGTGTTTGAGATGTACAAATTTTTTTTGGATTAAAATTGTATGTCACTAAATTTTATGTTGTTAAAATGTATCCACCTAAATATTTGGGAGTTATTTATTGACCTGTCAGTGATTGAATAATATCTATACGCCTACAGGAAGACCAGTTAATACAACTATTTTTCAAATTTATGTGCTGATAATGCCAAAGATGAAGAAATTTAAGATTTTTATCAAATTCTGCAGTCTGAAGTTGATCAAACATGAAATCAGGGTGCATTGATAATTATTGGTGATTGGCATTTGAAAGCTGGAAACAAAGAAGAAGGACTGTTACTTTGAAAATATGGCCTTCGTGTTAGAAATGATGCCAGAAAATTTTGCAAGACCAATGATTTATTCACTGAAAATGCCTTTTATCAACAACACAATTGGCAACTATACATGTGGACCTCAGCAGTTGGAATACACAGGAATCAAATTGACTACATCTGTAGAAAGAGACAATGGAGAAGCTCATTATCACCATTCAGAACAAGGCTGGGGACAACTGTGAAACAGACCATCAACTGCTCATATGAAAGTTCAAGCTGAAGCTGAAGAAAATTAAAACATGTTCACGAAAGTCACAGTACAACCTTGAGTATATCCCATCTGAATTTAGAGACCATCTTAAGAACAGATTTGATGCATTAAACATTAATGATCAAAGAAGACCAGGCAAGTTGTGTGATGACATCAAGAACACCATACATGAAGAAAGCAAGAGGTCATTAAAATGACAAGAAAGAAAGAAAAGATCAAAATGGAGTCAGAAGAGACTATGAAACTTGCTTTTGAATGTAGAATAGCTAAAGTGAAAGGAAGAAATGGTAAAAGTAAAAGAGCTGAACAGAAGATTTCAAAGAAAGGCTCAAGAAGACAAAGTAAAATATTACGACGAAATGTGCCAAGACCAGGAGACAGAAAACCAAAAGAGAAGAATGAACTTGGCATTTCTTAAGCTGAATGAACTGAAGTAAAAATTCAAGCTTCGTGTTGCAATATTGAAGAATTCTATGGGCAAAAAATTGAATGAGGCAGGAAGCATCAAAAGAAGGTGGACAGAATACGCAGAATCACTGCACTAAAAATAGTTGGTCAACATCCAACCATTTCAGGAGGTAGTGTGTGATCAAGAATTGCTGGTACTGAAGGAAGAATCCAGGATGCACTGAAGGCATTGGCAAAAGTCAAGGGTCCAGGAATTGATGGAATATCAGTTAAAAGATTTCAACAAAGGGATGCAATGCTGGAAACACTCACTCCAATGCAGAATGCAGAAATTATTGAACAATGATATTGTTCAATACTAAAATTATACTGAAGATATTTAAAAAATCATCGTAGCAGCACATTGACAGGGAACTGCCAGAAATTCAGGCCAGATTTAGAAAAGGACATGGAATGAGGAATATTGTTGTTGATGTCACATGAATCCTGGCTGAAAGCAGAGAATGCCAGAAAGATGTTTACTGAACTTTATTGACTATGCTAAGGCATTCGACTGTGTGGCTCATGACAAATTATGGATAACATTGCGAAGAATGGGAATTCCAGAACACTTAACTGTCCTCAAACATAACCTGTACATTGACCAAGAGGCAGTCATTCAAACAGAACAAGGGGATACTGCATGGTTTAAAATCAGGAAAAGTATGTGTCAGGGTTGTATTCTTTCACCATGCTTATTCAATTTATATGCTGAGCAAGTAATCTGAGAAGCTGGACTATATGAAGAAGAAGCAGCATCAGGATTGGAGGAAGACTTACTAAAAACCTGTGATATGCAGATGACATGCCTTGCTTGCTGAAAGTGAAGAAGACTTGAAGCACTTATTGATGAAGATCAAAGACTACAGCCTTCAATATGGATTACACTTTATTATATATAAAACAAAAATCTTCTCAACTGGACTAATAAGCAACATCATGATATATGAAGAAGACATTGAAGTTGTCAAGGGTTTCATTTTACTTGGATCCACAATCAATACCCATGGAAGTAGTAGTCAAGAAATTAAACAATGTATTGCATTACACAAATCTGTTGCAAAAGGCCTCTTTAAAGTGTGAAAAGCGAAGATGTCACCTTGAGGACTAAGGTGCACCTGATCAAAGCTATGATATTTTAAATCACCTCGTATGTGTGCAAAAGGTGGACAATGAATTAGAAAGACCGAAGAATTGATGCACTTGAGTTACAGTATTGGTGAAGAATATTAAATACACCATGGACTGCCAGAAGAATGAACAAATCTGTCTTGGAAGAAGTACAGTCAGCATGCTCCTTAGAAGCAAGGATGGTCTCACGTACTTTGGACATGTTATCAGGAAAGACCAGTTGCTGGAGAAGGACCTCATGCCTGGTAAAGTAGAGGGTCAGGGAAAAAGAGGAAGACTCTCAACGAGATAGACTGACACAACGGCTGCAACAGTGGGCTCGAACATAGCAAGGATTGCGAGGCTTTCACAGGACCAGACAGTGTTTTGTCCTGTTGTGTAAAGGGTCACTGTGAGTCAGAAGTGACTTGATGACAATTAACAACAACTACATTTATGGAGATACATTTATTTCTTTTATAATTTTACTTGTTCACTCTAATTATGTATAGTCTTGTATCTGATAAACTTATACTTTCTCTTGCTCCCTCATTAAACCATAATGTCTAGATATCTGAAAAGCGTGCATATTCACCTTGTATTCTCTACCATGCTAGCACACTGAAGGTATCCAATGCATTTTTGTTAAACTGTAATGGGAAAATCCATGCCTTGTACACAGGGTCATATTTGGGGTGACATTCATAGTGATTCACTATGGAGGGTACAAGGGGTCACCTGCTTTGTGTCTGCATTAGAAGGCACCTAACTACACTAATGAAAGGTAAAATTATGGTGCTAAGATATTCAAACCTTGTCTTAGTTATCTAGTGCTGCTATAATAGAAATGCCACGAGTGGATGGCTTTAACAAAGAGACTTATTTTCTCACAGTCTAGGAGCTAGAAGTCCAAATTCAGGGTGCCAGCTCCAGGGGAAAGCTTTCTCTGTTGAGTCTGAGGGAAGGTCCTTGTCTTCAACTTTCCCCTGGACTAGTTGCTCCTCCGTTGAGGAACCTGGGTCCAAAGAACGCACTCTGCTCCCAGCACTGCTTTCTTGGTGATATGATGCACACCCGCCCACCACCCCACCCCCCGCTCGCTTCCATTTCTCTTCATCTCTTGTAAGATATAAGGTGGTATAGGCCACACTCCAGCAAAACTCCCCCGACACTGGATCAGAGACAGGACCCCAGCAAGGGTGTTAATCCTCTTTAACATAAAATTACAATCACAAAACGGAGGACAACCACACAACACTGGGAATCACAGCTCAACCAAGCTGACATGCATCTTTGGGGGACACAATTCACTCCATGACAGACCCTCTCTTTTGATTCAGAAAAGGTGGGGCAGGGATGGATTAGTAGAGCCAAGTATGGAGGGGGAAGAGAAGTCTGGGCTACCCCATATCCTAGAGGTATTCTGGAAGGCCTGAACTCAACATGGCCCATGCTACTCAATATCTAAATGGGAAATGCATCATTAGTGAGAAGTTTGCAAAGAAGAATGGTTAAGTCTGCAACTGTCAGCATTAGGCTCCAGCTGGGGACTCATTAACAACCTCTGATGAGGGCAAAGGATTCTGCATTTAAATTACAAAATTTAAAAAGAAGATCGATATTCTAAAGGGCTCCTGGGCCAGAAAGCCAAGGCAGTCTAAGTTAAACCCATTAATGAATTTCTGGGAGATTAAAAACAAAAGCTGAAGATGCACCACAGCCCAGCTGGAGGAAGCTGGTTTGTTGAAGACAACGCACACACACACACACACACACACACACACACACACACACCAGAGAACGGATAGGATATGTGGGACCCAAGGGAAGTACATCTGAAATTCTCTTTTTGTTACTAATTGTTAGCTGATTCTAAGCAGGGGTAGAATGAGACAGGAAATTTATATGGAAGTGAAAAAACAAAAAGGCAAAGAAAAAGACAAAGAGTATGTCAAAAGCAAGAGAAAAGATCCAGCTTAAGGATGTAAGAAAGATTAGAGCAAGAATCTGCAATGGTGAAGAAAGTCAGTAGAAGAGCAAAATGGTATTATTCAGGGAAGAAAGCAATAGTTCAAAGACAAAGACACTAACATTTACTATTAGGTGAAAAACAGTTTACATAATACACCAAGGAGCCTGCAAAGTAGGCATTCTTATTACCCTCATTTTCCAGATGGGAACATCTAGGCTTGAGAAAGTTAAGTATCCTTCCGAGGTCTCGTAGCCAATTAATGGCAGAACCAGGATATGAACCTGGGGCTGGCTCTGCTACTGTAACCCATGCCCTGAACCACCACGTGGAGCTGTTGTATTGGGCTCAGCACAGAAGAAAATCAGCAGCAGAAAGGAAAGCTGGGGAAAGGCATAAGGGAATCAAACAAAAGAAAATGTTAAGAAATCAAATGGCAAGAACAAACAGCCAGACAATAAAATCAGAGTGAGCAGAAGCTTTATTGCGCTGTGGAAACAGGCTTTTGCCTTAGCCCCTCAGTCCTGTGGGTTTCTGGGCACACGCATACAAACTCCATTCTTCTCTGCTCTGCCCTTCTCCCACCATGTGCCTCAGAAGGTGGAGCCTTCTGAGTGTGTCCAGCACCAAAGTGCGTTGGACACTGTGTGGGACAATGCAAGGCCATGGAATCATATGACCCTCTTCGGTTATCTGTGTTTTTCACTGTATTGTTTGGCTTTCTATTTTCTGATATTAGAAGAAAATTCAGGCACCTGGCTGGTAAACAGAGCCAGTAAAGAAGGGGCAAGGAGCCCCTGGGAAGGGAGGGGAGGTGCAAGGATGAAGGAATAGGAGGCCAATAGTTTGAAACAAACGTACAGCAAATTATACATCCAAATCAATGTCTTCAGAAGTGCCCCCTCAAGGAAGTTCATTATTCCAATTATTTTGCCATTATTAAATGCAGTTTGGAAACTATCTTCCGAGTGTTTTTAGGAGCCTCAAAAGAAAAGCTGGTTTTCATAGTCACCCCTTATTTTTGCTTACAAACAATATTATTCAATTTGATTACCCCAACATGAAAATGCATTGCATCACTTGCTGTCATCTCAAATTAAATTCACCTTAAAGGACAAAGATTGCCTGCACTGAGGCAATTCAAGACTATGACACAGGCTCTGATAGCACTTAAAGAGGGTGAAAAACACCCGCTGACGCTTCCCAAGACGAGTTATTCAACTGACATTTTAAAACCCTTACTTATTGAATACCTGCTTTGCAAAACTGAGGGAAACCCTCAATGAGATGGATTGACACAACAGCCACAAGAGAGTTCACACATGCCAACCATCATGAAGATGGCGCAGGGCCAGGCAACATTCAGTTCTATTATACATAAGGTTACCAGGAGTTGGAGGCAGTTAAGAGGCAACTAACACTATGGACCGAGCACTGTCCAAGGTATTGAGGACACAGTGGTGAATGAGACAGTCTATGTGCTCAAGGAGCTTAAATTAGGTTAAAACCCAATGTTGCCAAGTCAATTCCTACTCATAGAAACCCTATAGGTCAGAGTAGAACTGCCCCATTGGGTTTCCAAGGAGCAGCTGGTGAATTCGAACTGCCGACGTTTTGAGTAGCAGCTGCACTCTTAACCACTGTGCTACATTTGGTTAAAACCCAAAAAACCAAACCCACTGCCGTCAAGTTGATTCCGACTCATAGTGACCCTATAGGACTGAGTATAACTGCTCCATAGAGTTTCCAAGCAGCGCCTGGTGGATTAGAACTGCTGAGCTTTTGGTTAGCAGCCATAGCTCTTAACCACTACGCCACCAGGATTTCCACATTAGGTTAGGGGGAGACAAAAATCATATGAAGAAGCATCATGGTGTGATTGTCAAGAGCACAGACTCTGGAGCCAGGCTGTGTGAGCGTAGCTTTGATTTACCCATTTATAAAGTATACTACCTTAGGCAACTTCTCTTATCTCTCTGGGTCTCAGTTTCCTTATTTATAGTATAGGGGTAATAATAGACCTTATCTTCTTTGGGGTCATTATGAGGATTTAATAAATTTCTAACGCAAAGCACTATGTATCAGGCCCAGAGCTCTCTGTAAGCGTAGATGTAAGTGTAGCTCTCCCATCTCATATGTGTCATATCAAATGCTGTCTTCTCATGAGGCCTATCTGATCACCCTATTTAAAACTGCAGTCACCCCAGGATGCTCTATTCCTCTTCCCTCTCTGTTTTTCTCTATGGCTTTTACTTGCATACAACAAACTAAGACTTACTGAATACCTGCTATGTTTCAGACATTGGGTATCTAGCAGAGAACAAAACAAGGATCCCTGCATTCATACTGAGATTGAATAGTCAATAAATATTTCTGGGTGGATTAATAAACAGATGACTGAATGGATGAATGTAAACAAATAAGAGCATTTAACCATGTCAAATGTAGTGGGCGGGGGGGGTCAAGTAAGATAAGCTGAGGACATAGTATTGGCAATGGCTTTACCAAGAGGTAGGTGTGTGGTGACATGTTCAACTGGTGAGAAGTGTGCTGACGGAAGATGAGAGGTGAGGAAGTGTAGACAAGTCTAGTCAACACTTTTGATCTGTTTTGTTGTGAAAAGGAGCAGAGAACAGTGGGTAGTAGATGAAAAGGGATCTAAAAGGCAAGGAATCACTTATTTGTTTACGATAAATGACAATACAGCCTGTTTTTATGCAGATTTACATGATCCAGAAATTAGTGAGAGGGAAAGAAGAGGAGGGAGAGATGGAGGGGGAAGGAGAGAAGGGAAGAGAGAGAGGGAGGAGGAAGAGAGGATTGCAGGGAGGAGGAAAGTCATTCAGGAGGTGAGAGGAGACGGATACAAACAAGGATGATTCATTTACCGAAATAGGAGGAAATGCAGGCTTTGTGGGTGGGGTACAAGTGGGATGCAGATAGGCTGTTAGATTTGATGGTGAGGAGGTGTGAGAATTCTCTTCCGGTTGTTTTCATTTTCTCAGTGAAATAAAAGATGTGCTCACCAACTGGGAATGAAGAGGGGGAGGCGTGTTGGAAGTTTGTGAAGAGAGGAAAAAAGTGTGATGGAGTTGTCGCAGGATGGGGAAAAGAAAAAACTGCCCAAGATTGTGGAGGAGGATTTCTAACAGGGCGGTGGGTCCATTTTAGGTTTGTGGCTGAAAATATGAAGCAAAACCAGTCAGTGAGGTGAGGGATTTTTCTTCAGCAATGTTTAGCTGCCTAGGGGCAGGTGTGGAATAAGAAGATGGTGGAGCTTAACAAGAATGAGGTTTTATCACATGGATGTAATGACAGGAGAGTCAAGGGAGCTTGCACTGGCATGCTGGAGTCTATGGTGGTTAAGGAGAAAAGTAGAGACATGGTGGGAGGGATAAATGACTTTGAGAAAGGGGCTGGATCAATGAAACGGAGTCTTGATGAAGTTTTAGAACAGATGCAATAGAAAACTAAAGTGAGTAAGTGGAAAGGTCACCAGCTAGTGGGATGTTTGAAATTGAGATTTTGGAGGTGGGTCCATTATTAACGATAGAAGCTGTAGGGGAGAAACATGTGAGTGAGTGCGCCGAGGTGGTGACATGGGTTGAATTGTGTTCCCCAAACATATGTCAACTTGGCTTGGCCATGATTCTCAGCATTATGTGATTGTTTGCCATTTTGTCATCTGCTGTGATTTTCCTATGCATTGTAAATCCTGCCTCTATGATGTTAATGAGGCAGAACTTAATCTATAAGACTAGGTTATATCCTAAGCCAATCTCTTTTGAGATATAAAAGGGAGAGGCGAGCAGAGAGACATGGGGACCTTGTACCACCAAGAAAGAAGCTCTGGGAGCACAGTACATCCTTTGGACCTGGGGTCCCTGAGTTGAGAAGCTCCTAGGCCAGGGGATGATTAATGACAAGGATCCTCCTTCAGAGCCGACAGAGAAAGCCTTCCCCTGGAGCTTGTGCCCTGAATTTGGACTTCTAACCTCCTAGACTGTAAAAGAATAAGTTTTTCTTTGTTAAAGTTATCCACTTGTGGTATTTCTGTTATAGCAGCATTAGATAACTAAGACAGGTAGGTTGGAAGAAAACATCACTAGAGCTAAGAAGGCCAGGGAAATGACAGACAAGGCATTACACAAACACATGGTTGAGGAGTGAAAGATGCGCCAAGCACAAGAAAATTGGAAAATGATGAAGAGTAGCTAGATCCAGCAGATGACAGTAACAAGGAGAGGTACTGAGTAGGACAGTCTGATTACGTGTGCTTCAAAAGAACTGGACTTGGGAAGCATAAAAGAAGAAACAGTTTAAATGTGCCATTGGGATGGGAGGGTGGGAAGGGCACTTACCCCTCTGTAGGTTCTGGGGTACATAGGATGGGGAAGTAAAAGTCAGCTTTCTTCAACCTCAAGGCTCAGTTAGGCTTCAGTTAGCGTTAGACAACAAAGGGACGGTTCAGAAAAGAGGTTGGTGATGAAGCAGAGTTTTCTCCTGAGGACCACGCCAAGGTCAGGATGGAAGGATTTCAGACAGGTGGTAAAAAGACTCAGATGCAGACTGTAAAGAGCAGGGTAGGGACAGCACTGGTGTAAGCATGATTTCTCTGGGAGCCTTGATGACTACTCTCAGTGATTCATTTAATAGCAACAACACTCAGAAAGATATGTAATTTTTGAAATACTCAGGCACTGAAAAAAACTTTTCCTCCACTATGAGATAGCACCTCACACCCACTGGGATGGCTATCACAGAATATGGAAAAATGACAAATGTTGGTGAGCATGTGGAGAAATTTCAACCCTCATACATTTGTGATGGGACTATAAGACATTTCAGTTACTGAGGAAAACAGGTTGGTTGTTCCTCAAAACATTAAACATAGAATTACCATATGATCCAATAATTTCACCCCTAGGTGAAATACCCAAAAGAGTTGAAAGCAGGAATGCAAACAGATATTTGTACATGAATCTTCATAGTAGCACTATTTGTGATAGCCAAAAGGTGGACACTGCCCAAATGTCCATCAATGGATGAATGGATAAACAAGTTGTGGTACATCTATACAGTAGAGTATCATTCGGCCATATAAAGGGATGAAATACTGGTACATGCTACAACGTGGATGAACATTGAAAACATTATGCTGAACGAAAGAAGCTAGACATAAAAAGTCACAGGCTGTATGATTTCATTTATATGAAATACCCAGAATAGGTAAATCCACAGAGACAGAAAGCAGATTGGTGGGTGGCAGGGTCTAGGGGGAGGTAAGAGTGGGAAGTAACTATTTAATGGGTTTGGGGTTTTATTCTGGGATTATAAAAATGTTTTGGAGCAAAGGTGGTAGTTGTACAACATTGTGAATATACTAAATGCAACAGAATCGTACACTTTAAAATGGTTCATTTTATATTGTCTGAATTTCATGTAAATAAAAAAGAAATGTGGGGAAAAACTCACTAAATCTCCTGAGCTGTTCCTGTATATTCTATGATCTCACATCTACCCTTGGTATCACTGTGATCAAGCCAAGCCAAGCTGGTTGCCGTTGAGTCTATTCTGACTCAGGGCAACCCCATGAGTGTCAGAGTAGAACAGTGCTCCACAAGGTTTTCAATGGCTGTGATCTTTCAGATGTGGATCAGCAGGACTTTCTTCCAAGGTGCCTCTGGGTGGATGTGAACTGCCAACAATTCGTTTACTAGCTGAGTGCTTAACCATTTGCACTATTCCCAGGGGCAGTAAATGTCAGAAATGGAAATAAATCCAGTTCTGCCTGAGTTCAACACTCTGATGCCCCACAGAGCCATCTTGATCTGGATTTCTGAAAGTGTCCTTAAATACCTTAAACACCCACATGAGAGCCCAGAGGTTGAGAAGAGGAAGCACTGAAGAAAGGAGAGAAGTACACTTACATGTGGCGCATGGCATCCTCAAAGAGAACCAGGTCCATCACTGTGTTGACTTCGTTGTGGTTCTCCAAGGCTTCCACCAGGGTCTGAGTCAGAAGTTCCCATGACTGTACAGGCATGTACTTGGGCTCACCAATACCATTTGCAAAGTGGCAGTACATGTTCAGGTTTTGGGTCTGCTCCATAGTCTCTTCAATATTCTGGCAATGAGACATAGGGACAAGGACCTTCCTTACTGACTCCCAATTCTGGTTCCATACAGAGTGGAGACACCTGATTTCCTTTTCCTTCCTGCACACTCCCTGAAAATGAAGCAGGAGTGCTACCTCCAGCCCTTTCTCCCTCTTGAGAAGCCTTATAATGTGGATGTTAAGCATTCATTTACCAACTTCATGACATCACGGATGACATCGTTATTCCTTGTGAGCTGAGGATGGGAAATGAAGGTGGGATAGTAAGAGCCCCTCTGGGATCGGAGGAATGGATGTGGATCCGTGGGTGGATCTTCCTAAGCAGAGCCTCCCAGTATTGGGTGAAGGGTACCATGTCTCACCTTCCCCACATTCATTCCAGCAGGTCTTTTTCCCCCATCCATCGCAGTATGAAAAACCATCCTTTCCTCTTTCCTATGAGATTTCACATTATAGGTTTCCAGCCCCAACTTCATAGGCTCAGTCTAGAGAGCTTGGTTTTTGAAGAATGTGCTATCAGCCATCCTAAGGTTTCCTCAGAATGTTCTACTAGCCATCTTTAGGTGACTTTTTTTTTTTTTTTAATGGGGACATGGGCAATCTTAAAGCATTTAGAGTAGAATCCTTTATTTAAAAATCTTTCATAAGGATTTGGGCTTATTGAGTGTCAAATTTTGCCCAAAGAACAAATCTTACCATGTACATATAATAAACACCTAGTAGAACACAATTGGAGTCCCTGGGTGGTGCAAACTGTTAACACATTAGTTGCCGACTGGGAGGCTGGAGGTTTAAATTCACCCAGAGATGCCTCGAAAGAAAGGCCTGGAAATCTATTTTCAAAATTCAGCCACTGAAACCCTATGGAGCATAGTTCCATTCTGACACCCATGGAGTGTCAGAACTGACTTGGCAACTGCTTGTTTGGTCGGTTATAACACAATTAAAAGAAATGGACTCTGTCTCTTCACCATCAATTTATCCTCTAAGTATTGAAGAGGCAGCTAATTTTAAAATTTCATGTTACAGCAGACAGAAAGAAACTACTTATTTGTCAAAACCCAAAACATCTGAGAACTCAGGTAGGAAGAAAGATTGTAGAGGAGATAACTCCAAAAAAAGAATAGATCTTCTAAGGCACAGGTAGGGAGCACTACCAGGATGAGCCATTCTTTTTTCCTAAGCTCAGGCTAGAAGGCCCATCTGGGAAAGAATTATCTACCAGCAAGGACTGTGACCAGAGCATAAGTCACTGCAGGATTAGCCTTGTAAGCCCATGGGACAAGATTCATCAAACCTAACATAGGGAAAGTGAGGATAAAAATACGTCTATAGAGAAACCAGGACTGCTGTCTGGTTTTAAGGAGGAAGGAGAAGAAAAAGTTAAATAACAAAGAGTTGTTATATTTTGTAGAAGACATCAGAGTCACAAAAAACCCTTAAACTTCTGTTCTGGCTTTGCCAGACAGGGACAATAGGATATTCGGAAAAGATGTAAATGCAATACAGGAGAGCTTTCTTGCTAGTTTGGAGTCCTTGGTGGTACAAAAAGTTAATGTGCTACACTGCTAACTGAAAGGTTGGAGGTTTGAGTCTATCCAGAGATGCCTCAGAAAAAAGGGCCAGTGATCTGCTTCTGAAAGATCACAGCCATTGAAAACCCTGTGGAGCACAGTTCTACTCTGATACACATGGGGTTGCCATGAGTCGGAACTGACTTGACAGCAACTGGTACAGGTATTCTTGAGAGCTTATGAACGTGCGTGCGCAAGTATTGGGGGAATGAATGCATTTCCCCAGTTTGAAAACGGGTAACTGAAGCACAGTTCTGAAAATCCTGGTCTGCAAGTAATCTTTGATGAACAAAGCAACAAGTCTGTTTTTATGATCAGAGCCATGCTGTGTGGAAGGGAGAGAAAAAAAACCAAATGCACACAGCGAATCAAAGATTCTTTAAGAGCGACGCCATGTCACACAAGGGCCATGAATCACAGAACTTTAAGTTTTTGATGGTGAAAACAGGACTGTATGACTCTTTCGGTGGAAATCTGGCAACTTTTCCTTGATATCAATATTAAGATTTGGTGCAGCCAAGGGTGCTTCTGGTTTTCAAAGGTTTTGGGAAAGGATAATGGCCAAATTAATTATATCTGAGTCTATGATCAAAAGTGCGTGTCTTTAGCATACAGACCCACACAGGGACCTCCATCTCAAAGACTGAGTCATTACTCTAAAGTACTAGCTCAGAGCAGCTTAGGAAGACAACGCTTGTTGCAGAGCTAATAATGAAGACACAAATTGACAAACTCTACAATGCTCAGAGAAGGGCATCCAAGAAGTGAGAGTGCTGAACACCAGGCCAGATAAAAATGATGAGAAAAGTAGAAAAATGCAGGATGTGTGACCTGGTGAGTGGCAGGCTGAGATAAGTTACTTAAAATGCCACCCAAACATCTGAGAGGCTGTCACATAGGCTGGGAGGGATGGCAAATGTCTTCAGAGGTAAACTCAGGAACTCATTAGGAGAAAATTCGGGACCAAACCTAACAATGTGAGCATAGGGACAACATTATGCACTTAAATATAAGAGTTGGTTATTTCTAAGCTTGAAAAAGAAGGAAACAAGCAGCAATATATGGAAAACATGGGGCTTTGGTTGACAGTTGTGGGGTAACTTTGATACCAAGAAATATAATACAATCTTAGGTTGTGCTAATATATCCATGCTTCCCTAGGCATAGACCATGAACCATTTGTTCTGCAAATTAATAGGTTTTATGAAGGGAAAAGAGTTTTAGGGTTCAATACATCTGGGAAATGGTATGTTAATCAGGGTTACTCAAGATTTTCAGGCTTTAGCTTGCTAAATGCACAGTGACTCTCCAAAAGGGGGTTATAGTATGAAGCACTTTCACAACTTTACGTCACCACCGAGCCTTTCCTTCCAAGGGGCATCTTGTAGGACAAGTGTTTGGCAGGACACATTTTGGAAAACACTATAGTATGTAAGAAAATGGGAGTGGCGGTCTTGCTTTTGGTCCGATCCTAGTTGGGTTATTCTGATGAAAGTTGGGCACCACAATTTCAGAGGGGCCAACCGATGGGAGAGCAATCAAGATGATGACTGAGCTTGAAACCAAGCCATATGAGAGCTGGCTAAAAAGACTGAGGATATTTAGCTTGGAGAAAAGAAGATTCAGGAAGAAAAAGAAATGAACTTAAAATATTTAAAAGTCAGTCGTGTAGACCTGGGATCAGTATGCAGGGAAATAAATTGTAGGTCATTGTTAAAATAAATTTCTAATAATTAAAATTGTTTCAAATTTCCAAGTGGTTCCAAATTTGGCTATTCTGCCTTGGGGAAGATTGGTAGTGCATCCTCAAGGAAATCGGAGCTTCATCTAAGGGGCCAATCTAGAGACTGCTACTAAGAGGACTCCGTTCTGGGTGAAGATTTAGATCAGATACTCTATGGACCTTCTCAGCACTGAGATTCCATGACTAATTTGTATTTATTCTTGCTGCAGTATTTTTGGTCTGGGCAAAATTATGATAAATTTTCTTTTTTTTTAATCTAATCTTTAACTTTTTCCAATTTAGAGGCTAGATTTTATAAATTGGGCAATCATCTGAATAGTTATAATTACTTTTGACATGTAAAAACTCTAAAGTGCAATACTCACATCAAAAATTTTCTTCATCACCTCTGTCTGGATTTTATCAAAAAGGCCAAAGTCCTTTTCTTCTACCATTTTATCCCGATAAACTCGATTTGATTCATGTAGATAGAGCTTTACTAGGTCCTGTGTGGATTTAACACATTCGACTGAGGAGAAGAGTATGCCCTTCAAGGAGAACAGACAAAACATAACATTAATAACAATTCAAAACTACAACAGCTACAATTTATGGAAGTCAGTGATGTGACAGGCACTGGGCTGGATGCTTTGCCTGACAAAGCTCATTTAATCCTCATGATGATCCTATGAGGTCATTTTTTATTACATACATTTTATGTAATGTGGATTTTAAGGTTTAGAAAGAAAGGAAACATGCCAGGTATCACACATACATTAAGGTTTTGTATTCAGGTTCCAGGTATGTTAACCACTATCTATGGAATCTTGACCACTATCTATGTTCCAAATAACCACAAAAAGGAAAGAGCTGGCTTCTCTACTTATTTCAATTCCATTTATGACATTTTAAAAGCTGGTTTCAGTGATAATTGCTTAACAGAAAAGCAAAACTCTGGCAAATGGCTTGGAATGGATATGTGGACCTTTGTAGGTCAGCAATACATTTATTCATCGATAGGAAATTCCACTTTCTATATGCCAGAGTGATTGTCCCAGATATTTGCCATTCTTCTCAAAGTTCTTATCATCTCTGCCTTGTTTCTCTTATCCATTGTCTTAGTCTTTTATTTCACAGAAAAACAGAGGCCACCAAGATCAGAGGTCCTCAACAATTTCAGCAAGACCTCTAAGTTCAAATTCATCTATGTCTGTGTTTTCCTTATCACTTTCCTTCTTGTCTTAGAGGAAAAGGGGTCAATCGACGTTTCCTCATTACCCACGGAATAATGCTCAGATTCATCAACATGGCATAAAGTCTGTACCTAATATAACTCCTAATCTACTTCCTCAGGAACACTCTTACCACCACTTCCTACAACACCTATATTCCAGATATACAAAATTTGAATTATTTTCTAACCCTTCGTGCTTTCTTGCCTCCATGCCTTGGTACATGCTTTCTTCCTTTCTTTCTATGCTCATATTTAAGAATCCAGCTCCAGTGATACCTCTTTGCTGAAGTCTTCCGTGACATTCCCTTTCCCTGTTCAACAGCATTCTCTCTCATGTGCCCCACCTGGCCCTTCATATGTATATCTCTGTTATAGATTTATTATTTTCTAAAGTTATTTTTGCTTCTTCCAGGTCATGGTGTCTCAAAAGTAGGGTAGTTGAGGGACTTCATTTCTGATGAGGTTTTTTGTTTTTTTTTTTTTAATCATTTTATTACTAGCACCTAGCACAGCACCTGACATATAGTAGATTCTCCATGAAAGTTTGTTGAAAGAACGAATAGGCTGATATTAAGTCCTCTGATTACCATAAAATAGCAACAATCTTCACCAAGATTTCTGCTTTTAGGTAGTGGTAGAATAGATGAGTGCACATCAATTCACTGAGATCAACTACAGAAGTTAGAAAAAAAAATAAATTCTAATCTTTTTAAAGGCAATAGAGAGTAATCAAGGAAATGATGACTCATGGGGCTAAGACCTTTGACAGAAAAGAAAATAAGGTGAACCCAGAATTATGCACTATTTTTTCTCTTGAAGCATTTGTCAATTTACAAGCAATGGTCTGAAGGCTTAGAAGCTAAAAAGACAGAGACAAGTAAGAGGTTAAGATGGTCCGTAAAGTTCTCTTATGTCCAAAGAGACATACAGGATTCAGTGACAAGATCTCATATACACACACTGGAGAACAAGAAGAAATGAAAGAGGAGCAGAAGTAATATTTGAAGAAATACTGGCTGCAACTCCCCCAAAATAGAAAAAAAAAAAAAGAGTATAGGAAGTTCTACAGACACTAAGCAGGGTAAAACACCACCTTAAACATCTCAGGCGTCGGAGTGAAATTTTTGAAAACCAAAAACAGAAAGAAAATATTAAAAGCAGGCAGAGGAAAAAAAAAAGGTATCTGTATCCTCAAAGGAGCAACAATAAGACTGAGAAAAATTGTTCAGCAGAAACTAGAAGACAGTCGAATGATGCCCTCAAGGCGCTAAAATAGCTGTCAACCTAGAACTTGACCACCCCAAATCCTTAAAAAAATAAGAAATATATTTTCAGTCAAATATTCTTCACTAGTAGATATGAACTAACAGAAATACTAAAAGGAGTTCTTCAGGTAGAAGAAAAGTGAGTCCACATGAAAGCAGGCAAATGTCAGAGGCATAAAGACCAATGAAAGGGTAAATATGTGGGCAAAGCTAAATGAATGTTGATTGAATAAAACAAAATCATTAGTGTACTGTTGGGTTTAGATATACATTTAATTTAAATAACGACACAAAAGTTGGAGAGGGTAAATAGTTCTAAGACCCTTGCATTGTACAGGGATTGGTAAAAGCGCTAATTTACAACAGATTTAATAAGTCAAGGACGCATTTGGTGCCAGGTGATGAATAGTCAAAAGAGGTATAGCGGACTAAAAACTAGAGAACATCGAAGAATAAACATACACAACCAACTCAATAGAAGGCAAGAAATGAGAGGAAAGGAAACGTAGAATAGGTAGGACATATTGAAAACAAATAATATGAAGTCAATTTAACCCCAAAACATTATTATATAAAATAATAACCTGTTGCAACTATTAACTATAAATGGATTAAACAGGCTATCAAACTAAATTTTTAAGAAACATAATTGCATGCTGCTTATAGGAAATGTATCTTAAATATAAGAATACAGAACAGTTTAGTATAAAAAATGTAAACAGTATATCATGAAAATATTGACTAATATACAGAGTTGACTTTAAAGCAAGAGCCATTTTTAGAGATAAGGAAGTGCATTTAACAATAAAAAAGGGGTCACTGCTGTCAAGTCGATTCTGACTCATAGCGACCCTATAGGAGAGAGTAGAACTGCCCCGTAGAGTTTCCAAGGAGCGCCTGGCGGATTTGAACTGCTGACCTCTTGATTAGTTGCTGTAGCACTTAACCACTACACCACCAGGGTTTCTGTAGGAAGATACAAAAACTCTAAATTTGTGTTCACCTAATAACATAATAAAATGAATAATAACACAAGAAATAAAAAGAGAAACAGATAAGCTGACTAGCACAGTGGGAGATTTTAACACGCCTATTTCAGAAGCTGACAGAACAAGCAGACATAAAAAATCAGTAAGGATATAGAACATTGGAACAACGTGATTTGCAAGTTTGACCTAACTGACACATTGATAACACTGCACCCAACACCTGCTTATACATTTTTTCAAGTGCTTTATGTTTTGAGACGTAAAGAAAACATCAACCTATTTCAAAGGAATAAAATCACATTGAGTGTATTTTCTGACCACAGTGGAATTAAGCTAGGTATCAATAAGAGAAAGGTAACTATAAAATCCCTAAGTTTTTAAATTTTGTTTTAGGTGAAAATGTACTGTGTAACTAAGTTTCCCATTCAAAAATTAATATACAAATTGTTTTGTGACATTGGTTGCAATCCCTGGACTGTGTCAGTGCTCTTCCCCTTTCCCTTTCTGTCCCAGATTCCCTGTGTCCTTTCACCCAGTTTTCCAGTCCCTTCCTGCTTCTAGTCTTTGTTTTGGGGCAGGTGTTGTGTATTTGATCTCATATAGTTGATTGAATGAAGAAGCACGTTCCTCATGTGTGTTATTGTTTGTTTCATAGGCCTGTCTAAACTTTGACTGAAAGGTAGACTTGGGGAGTGGCTTCAGTTCCGAGTTAGCCAGGTGTCCGGGGCCATAATCTCAGGGGTTCCTCCAGGCTCTGTCAGATCAGTAAGTCTAGTCTTCATTTTTGTGCATTTGAATTTTGTTCTACATTTTTTTCCTGCTCTGTCTGGGACCCTCTATTGTGATCCCCATCAGAGCAGTCAGCGTTGGTAGCCGGATACCATCTATTTTTTCTGGGCTCAGGCTGGTGGAGGCTGTGGTTCATGTGGCCCATTAGTCCTTTGGAGTAATATTTTCCTTCTGTCTTTGGTTTTGTTCAGTCTCCATCGCTCCAAACATGATGAAACCAATAGATTTATCTTAGATGGACATTTGCAAGCTTTTACGACCCCAGACACTAAACACCAGAGTGGGATGTAGAACATTTACTTTATGAACTATGTAAAGCCAGTTGGCCTAGATGTCCCCCGAGACCATGGTCTCCAGCCTGCAGCCCCAGTAACTTGGTCCCTCCAGATGGTTGGCTGTGTCTAGGAAGCTTCTGTGACTGCCTTGGTCAAGTTTTGCTGACTTCCCCTATATTGTGTGTTGTCGTGTGGTTTTTCCCTTCACCAAAGTTTTTTTTTTTTTAAAGTTAACACTTGCCTACCATCCAGTTAGTGATTTTTCCTCCCTAACTCTCCCCTTCCTCTTAAGCATCACAGATTCTTTTTTTCTGTGTGTAAACCTTTTCTTGAGTTTTTATGTTAGTGGTCTCATACAATATTTGTCCTTTTGTGACTGACTCATTTCACTCAGGATAATAGGCTCCAGATTCATCCAAGTTGTGAGGTGTTTCATGGATCATCGTTGTTCTTTATCACTGAGTTGTAGTCCATTGTGTGTATGTACCATAAGTTGTTTATCCATTCATCTGTTGATGGGCACTTAGGTTATTTCCATCTTTTTGCTAATGTGGACAATGCTGAAATGAACATGGGTGGGCATATGTCTATTCATGTGATGACTATTATTTCTCTAGGATATATTCCTAGGAGTGGGATTACTGAATCATATGGTATTTCTATTTCTAGCTTTTTAAGGAAGCGCCATATCGTTTTCCAAAATGGTTGTACCATTTTTCATTCCCACCAGCAGTGCATAAGAGTTCTAATCTCCCAGCAGCCTCTCCAACGTGTGTTATTTTCAGGCTTTTTGATTCGTGCCAATAATGCCAGGGTGAAATGGTATCACATTGTGGTTTTGATTTGCATTTCTCTAAGGGTCACTGATCACAAGATTTCCTCATGTGTCTGTTAGCTGCTTAAATGTTTTCTTTGGTGAAGTGTCTGTTCATATCCTTTGCTCATTTTTAATTGGATTATTTGTCTTTTTGTTGTAGAGGTGTTGGATTTTCCTGTAGATTTTAGAGATTAGACCTTGTCGGATTTGTTATAGCCAAAATTTTTCCCCAGTCTGTAGGTTCTCTTTTTATTCTTTTGGTGAAGTTTTTGATGAACATAAGTGCTTAATTTTTAGAAGATCCCAGTTACCTAGCTTATCTTCTGGAGTTTCTGTGTTGTTAGTTATGGTTTGTATCCTGTTAATGCTATGTATTAGGGCCTCTAGCATTGACACTATTTTTTCTTCTATGATCTTTATAGTTTTTGGTTTTATATTTAGGTCTTTGATTCATTTTGAGTTAGTTTTTGTGTACGGTGTGAGGTATGTGTCCTGTTTCAGTTTTTTGCAGATGGACATCCAGTTTTGCCAGCACTGTTTGTTAAAAAGACTGTTTTTCCTATCTGATGGACTTTGGGCCCTTGTTGAAGATCAGGGGACCATAGGTCGATGGATTTACATCTGGGTTCTCAGTTCTGTTCCATTGGTCAATGTGCCTGTCATTGTACCAGTACCAAGCTGTTTTGATTACCGTAGCTGTGTAGTACGTTTTGAGATCAGGTAGTGCAAGTCCTCCTACTTTATTCTTTTTCTTCAACAGTGCTTTACTTATTTGGGGTTTCTTTCCTGTCCATATAAAGATTAGTTTTTTCTTTCTCTTTAAAGAATGCTGTTGATATGTGGATCAGGATTGCACTGTATTTGTAGATTGCTTTGCGTAAAATAGACATATTCACAATGTTAAATCTACCTATCCATGAGTGGGATCCATGAGCATGGTATGTTTTTCCATTTATGTAGAGCTCTTTTGGTTTCTTGCAGTAGTGTTCTGTAGTTTTCTTTGTACAGGTCTTTTATGTCCCTGGTTAGATTTATTCCTAAATATTTTATTTTTTTAGGGGCTATTAAAAATGGTGCTGTTTTCCTTTTTGTTGTTCTCTTTATTGGTGTATAGGAATCCAACTGATTTTGTTATGTTTATCTTATATGTCACTCTGCTGAATCTGTTTATTAGTTCCAGTATTTTTCTCATGGAGTCTTTTGCATTTTCTGCATATAGTATCATACCATCCCCAAATACGGACAGTTTTACTTCTACCTTACCAATTCGGATGCCCTTTATTTCTTGCCTTATTGCTCCAGCTGGAACTTCCAGCACAATGTTAAATAGGAGTGGTGATAAAGAGCATCCTTGACTTGCTCCTGTTCTCAAAGGGTATGTTTTCAGCCTCTCTCCATTAAGAATGATGTTGGTTGTTGGTTTTGTATACAAAAAGAAAACCAAACTCATTGCCATCGAGTTGATTCCGACTCATAGTGACCCTATAGGACAGATTAGAACTGCCCATAGAATTTCCAAGGAGCACCCTGTGGATTCGAACTGCCAACCTTTGGTTAGCAGCCAGAGCTCTTAACCACTATGCTGCCAGGGTTTCCATTGGTTTTGTACAGATGCCCTTTATTATGTTCAGAAATTTCCCTTCTATACCTGTTTTGTTGAAAGTTTTTATCAGGAATGGGTGTTGAACTTTGTTGAATGCCTGTCCTATATCCATTAATATGATCATGTGATTCTTTTATTTATGTGGTGGATTATACTGATTGATTTTCTAATGTTGAACCATCCTTGCATACCTGGTACAAATCCCACTTGGTTGTGGTGTATTATTTTTTTTGATATGATGCTGAATTCTATTGGCTAGAATTTTGTGAATTTTTGCATCTATATATATATGTATTTTTTTATATATTCATGAGAGATATTGGTCTGTAATTTTCTTTTCTCCGGTGTCTTTTCCTGGTTTTGGTATCAGGGTTCTGCTGGTTTCATAGAATGAATTTGGAAGTACCCCTTCCTTTTCTATGTTCTGAAATAATTGGAGTAGTACTGGTGTAAGCTCTTCTCTGAATGTTTGGTAAAATTCTCCAGCGAAGCCATCTTTCTAAGCCAGGGCCTTTTTTGTTGTTATTGTTGGGAGTTTTTTTTTTTTTTTTTTCAATTACCTTTTCAATCTCTTCTCTTGTTATGGGTCTGTTCAGATTTTGGACATCAGTTTGTGTTAGTTTGGTTAGGTAGTGTGTTTCTAGAAAATTGTCTATTTCCTCTAGGTTTTCAAATTTGTTGGAGTATAGTTTTTCATAGTATTCTCTTATGCTTCTTTTTATTTCAGTTGGGTCTGCTGTAATGTCCCCATTTCATTTTTTATTTGGGTTATTTGTGTCCTCTCCTGCTTTTATTTTGTCAGTTTGGCCAATGGTTTGTCATTTTGTTGATCCTGTCAAAGAAGCAACTTTTAGCTCTGTTGGTTCTTTCTCTTATTTTCTATTCTCTATTTCATTTATTTCTGCTCTGATCTTTATTATTTCCTTTCTTCTGGTGGCTGTGGGCTTCTTTTGATGTCCTCCTTCTATTTGTCCAAGTTGTGTAGCTAATGTTTTGATTTTGTCCTTTCTTCTTTTTTGATGTGTGCATCTATTGCTGTAAATTGATCTCTGAGCCCTGCCTTTGCTGTGTCCCAATGGTTTTGGTACGATGTGTTTTCATTCTCATTTGATTCTAGGAATTTTTATTTATTCCATCTTTGATTTCTTCTATTACCCAGTGGCTTTTAAGCAAGGTGTTATTTACTTTCCATGTATTTGATTTTTTTCCTTGCTCTTCCTGTTGTTAAATTCTACTTTGATGATGTTGTGATCAGAAGAGATACTTTGTATTATCTCAGTGTTTTGGATTTTGTTGAGGGTTGCTTTGTGACCTAAGATGTGGTCTATTCTGGAGATGTTCCATGTGCATTGTAAAAGAATGTGTACTTTGCAGCTGTTGGGTGGGGTGTTCTATATATGTCTATGAGGTCCGGTTGGTTGATTGTGTCTCCTAGCTCTTCTGTATCTTTATTGGGAAACCCTGGTGGCGTAGTGCTTAAGTGCTATGGCTGCTGACCAAAGGGTTGGCAGTTTGAATCTGCCAGGTGCTCCCTGGAAACTCTATGGGGCAGTTCTACTCTGTCCTGTAGGGTTGCTATGAGTTGGAATCAACTCGACAGCACTGGGTTTGGTTTTTGGTTTTGGTATCTTTATTGAGTTTCTTTCTAGATGTTCTGTCCTTTACTGAGAGTGGCGTGTTGAATTCTTCTACTATTATTGTGGAACTGTCAATTTCTCTGTTGAGTGCTGTTAGAGCTTGTCGTATGTAAGGGTGCATAGATACTTATTGTGGTTATATCTTCATGATGGATTGTCCCTTTAATCATTATATAATCCTTCTTTTTCTTTTGTGGTAGATTTTGTTTTATATTCTATTTTATCTGAGATTTGTATTGCCACTCCTGCTCTCATTTGGTAGCTGCTTGCTTGATATATTTTTTTTCCTCTTTTGATTTTGAATAAATTTATGCCTTGTTTCTAAGGCATGTCTTTTGTAGACAGCATATTGATGGATCCTGTTTTTTTTAATTCATTCCGTCACTCTCTTTCTCTTTATGGGTGCATTTAGGCCATTTATGTTCAATGTAATTATTGATAGGTGTGAGTTGATTGCTGTCATTTTGCAGTGCTTCTCTTTGTTCCTCTTACTCTCCTGTGATGAATTCCTTTTGTTTGTGGATTTTGTTTTCATTTCTTTTGTTTTTGAACATTTCGTGTTTACTGAGACTTTTTCTTCTTTATTTTGATGAGTGGGTTTGTTAACTTTCTTTGTGGTTACTTTGAAGTTTACCCTTATCTTCCTAAGTTTGAACTAGTCTTTTATTACTTGGTATCGCCTTGACTTCCTTTCCATTAGAAAGTTCTATACCTACACCATTTATTCCCTCTTTTACTGTTTTGATGTTGTTGTCATTTACAGATTAATCTCTCTGGTTCGCTGTTGTAAATATTTTAGTTTTGATTTTTCCTTGAGAATTCATTACCTAGGTTGGCATCTGGTTGATGCAGTCTTGTATCCTAGATTCAGGCTGTTTTCTGATGTTGTTGGTTCTCTAACCAAAGGACTCCCGTTAATAATTGTTGTAAGTTTGGTTTGGTTTTTACATATTCCCTTAATTTCTGTTTACCTGGAAATGTTCTAATTTCACCATCATATTTGAGTTAGAGTTTCGCAGGATATATTATCCTTGATTGGCAATTTTTTTCTTTCGAGGTTTTATATATGTCCTGCCATTGCCTTCTTGCCTACATGCTTTCTGCCGAGTAATCAGAGCTTAGTCTTTTTTTTTTTTTTTTTTAATTTTTATTAAGCTTCAAGTGAACATTTACCATTCCAATCAGTCTGTCACATGTAGGTTTACATACATCTTACTCCCTTCTCCCACTTGCTCTCCCCCTATTGAGTCAGCCCTTACAGTCTCTCGTTTCGTGCCAATTTTACCTTCTTCCATCTCTCTCTATCTTCCCATCCCCCCTCCAGTCAAGAGTTGCCAACACACTCTCCCGTGTCCACCTGATTTAATTAGCTCGCTCTTCATCAGTATCTCTCTCCCCCCCACTGACCAGTCCTTTTCATGCCTGATGATTTGTCTTCGGGGTTGGTTCCTGTCCTGTGCCATCAGAAGTTCTGGGGAGCATTGTCTCTGGGATTCCTCTAGTCGCAATCATACCATTAGGTGTGGTCTTTTAATGAGAATTTGGGGTCTGTATCCCATTGGTCTCCTGCTCCCTCAGGAGTTGTCTCTTGTGCTCCCTGACAGGGCAGACATCGATTGTGGCCGGGCACCAACTTGTTCTTCTGGTCTCAGGATATTGTAGGTCTCTGGTTCAAGTGGCCCTTTCTGTCTCTTGGGTTCTTAGTTGTCGTGTGACCTTGGTGTTCTTCCTTTGCCTTTGCTCCCGGTGGGTTGAGACCAATTAATGTATTTTAGATGGCTGCTTGTTGGCATTTAGGACCCCAGGTGCCACAATTCAAAGTGGGATGCAGAGTGTTTTCATAATAGAATTGTTTTGCCCATTGATTTAGAAGTCCTCTCAAACCAAGTTCCCCAGACCCCAGCCCCTGCTTCGCTATCCTTTGAAGCTTTCATTTTATCTCGGAAACCTCTTTACTTTTAATCCTGTCCAATTAGGCTGACCTTCCTTGTTTTGAGTGTTGTCTTTCCCTTCACCCAAAGCAGTTCCCATCTACAGATTGATCAATAAAAAGCCCTCTCCCTCCCTCCCTCCCTCCCTCCCCCCTTTGTAACCACAAAAGTATGTGTTCTTTTCCGTTTTTTCTATTCCTCAAGATCTTATAATAGTGGTCTTATACAATATTTGTCCTTTTGCAACTGACTCATTTCGCTCAGCATAATGCCTTCCAGATTCCTCCATGTTATGAAATGTTTCAGAGATTCGTCACTGTTCTTTATCGATGCGTAGTATTCCATTGTGTGAATATACCACAATTTATTTACCCATTCGTCCGTTGATGGACATCTTGGTTGCTTCCAGCTTTTTGCTATTGTAAACAGAGCTGCAATAAACATGGGTGTGCATATATCTGTTTGTGTGAAGGGTCTTGTATTTTTAGGGTATATTCCGAGGAGTGGAATTTCTGGTTTGTATGGTAGTTCTATTTCTAACTGTTTAAGATAACGCCAGATGGATTTCCACAGTGGTTGTACCATTTTACAATCCCACCAGCAGTGTATGAGAGTTCCAGTCTCTCCGCAGCCTCTCCAACATTTATTATTTTGTGATTTTTGAATTAATGCCAGTCTAGTTGGTGTCAGATGGAATCTCATCGTAGTTTTAATTTGCATTTCTCTAATGACTAATGATCGAGAGCATTTTCTCATGTATCTGTTGGCTGCCTGAATATCTTCTTTAGTGAAATGTGTGTTCATATCCTTTGCCCACTTCTTGATTGGGTTGTTTGTCTTTTTGTGGTTGAGTTTTGATAGAATCATGTAGATTTTAGAGATCAGGCGCTGGTCTGAGATGTCATAGCTGAATATTCTTTCCCAGTCTGTAGGTGGTCTTTTTACTCTTTTGGTGAAGTCTTTAGATGAGCATAGGTGTTTGATTTTTAGGAGCTCCCAGTTATCGGGTTTCTCTTCATCATTTTTGGTAATGTTTTGTATTCTGTTTATGCCCTGTATTAGGGCTCCTAGGGTAGATCCTATTTTTTCTTCCAAGATTTTTATCGTTTTAGTCTTTATGTTTAGGTCTTTGATCCACTTGGAGTTAGTTTTTGTGCATGGTGTGAGGTATGGGTCCTGTTTCATTCTTTTGCAAATGGATATCCAGGTATGCCAGCACCATTTGTTAAAAAGACTATTATTTCCCCAATTGACTGACACTGGTCCTTTGTCAAATATCAGCTGCTCATACGTGGATGGATTTATATCTGGATTCTCAATTCTGTTCCATTGGTCTATGTGCCTGTTGTTGTACCAGTACCAGGCTGTTTTGACTACTGTAGCTATATAATAGGTTCTGAAATCAGGTAGGGTGAGGCCTCCCACTTTCTTCTTGTTTTTCAGTAATGTTTTGCTTATCCGGGGATTCTTTCCTTTCCATATGAAGTTAGTGATTTGTTTCTCTATTCCCTTAAAGTATGACATTGGTATTTGGATTGGAAGTGCGTTGTATGTATAAATGGCTTTTGGTAGAACAGACATTTTTACTATGTTGAGTCTTCCTATCCATGAGCAGGGTATGTTTTTCCATTTAAGCGTGTCCTTTTGAATTTCTTGTAGCAGAGTTTTATAGTTTTCTTTGTATAGGTCTTTTACTTCCTTGGTAAGATTTATTCCTAAGTATTTTATCTTCTTGGGGGCTACTGTGAATGGTATTGATTTGGTTATTTCCTCTTCGGTGTTCTTTTTGTTGATGTAGAGGAATCCAAGTGATTTTTGTATGTTTATTTTATATCCTGAGACTCTTCCAAACTCTTCTATTAGTTTCAGTAGTTTTCTGGAGGATTTCTTAGGGTTTTCCATGTATACGATCATGTCATCTGCAAATAGTGATAGCTTTACTTCCTCCTTACCAATCTGAATACCCTTTATTTCTTTGTCTAGCCTAATTGCCCTGGCTAGGACTTCAAGTACGATGTTGAATAAGAGCGGTGATAAAGGGCATCCTTGTCTGGTTCCCGTTCTCAAGGGAAATGCTTTCAGGTTCTCTCCATTTAGAGTGATATTGGCCGTTGGCTTTGCATATATGCCCTTTATTATGTTGAGGAATTTTCCTTCAATTCCTATTTTGGTGAGAGTTTTTATCATAAATGGGTGTTGGACTTTGTCAAATGCCTTTTCTGCATCAATTGATAAGATCATGTGGTTTTTGTCTTTTGTTTTATTTATGTGATGGATTACATTAATGGTTTTTCTGATATTAAACCAGCCTTGCATACCTGGTATAAATCCCACTTGATCAGGGTGAATTATTTTTTTGATGTGTTGTTGGATTCTATTGGCTGGAATTTTATTAAGGATTTTTGCATCTATGTTCATGAGGGATATAGGTCTAAAATTTTCTTTTTTTGTAATGTCTTTACCTGGTTTTGGTATCAGGGAGATGGTGGCTTCATAGAATGAGTTGGGTAGTATTCCGTCTTTTTCTATACTTTGAAATACCTTCAATAGTAATGGTGTTAAGTCTTCTCTGAAGGTTTGGTAGAACTCTGCAGTGAAGCCATCTGGGCCAGGACTTTTTTTTGTTGGGAGTTTTTTGATTACCATTTCAATCTCTTTTTTTGTTATGGGTCTATTTAGTTGTTCTACTTCTGTATGTGTTAGTTTAGGTAAGTAGTGTTGTTCCAAGAATTTATCCATTTCTTCTAGGTTTTCAAATTTGTTAGAGTACAATTTTATGTAGTAATCTGATATGATTCTTTTGATTTCATTTGGTTCTGTTGTGATGTGGTCCTTCTCGTTTCTTATTCGGGTTATTTGTTTCCTTTCCTGTTTTTCTTTAGTCAGTCTAGCCAATGGTTTATCAATTTTGTTAATTTTTTCAAAGAACCAGCTTTTGGCTTTGTTAATTCTTTCAATTGTTTTTCTGTTCTCTAATTCATTTAGTTCAGCTCTAATTTTTATTATTTGTTTTCTTCGGGTGCCTGATGGATTCTTTTGTTGCTCACTTTCTATTTGCTCAAGTTGTCGGGACAGTTCTCTGATTTTGTCTCTTTCTTCTTTTTGTATGTGTGCATTTATCGATATAAATTGGCCTCTGAGCACTGCTTTTGCTGTGTCCCAGAGGTTTTGATAGGAAGTATTTTCATTCTCGTTGTTTTCTAAGAATTTCCTTATTCCCTCCTTGATGTCTTCTATAACCCAGTCTTTTTTCAGGAGGGTATTGTTCATTTTCCAAGTATTTGATTTCTTTTCCCTAGTTTTTCTGTTATTGATTTCTAGCTTCATTGCCTTGTGGTCTGAGAAGATGCTTTGTAATATTTCGATGTTTTGGATTCTGCAAAGATTTGTTTTATGCCCTAATATGTGGTCTATTCTAGAGAATGTTCCATGTGCGCTAGAAAAAAAAGTATATTTTGCAGCAGTTGGGTGGAGAGTTCTGTATAAGTCAATGAGGTCAAGTTGGTTGATTGTTGTAAGTAGGTCTTCCGTGTCTCTGTTGAGCTTCTTACTGGATGTCCTGTCCTTCTCCGAAAGTGGTGTGTTGAAGTCTCCTACTATATATGTGGAGGTGTCTATCTCACTTTTCAATTCTGTTAAAATTTGATTTATGTATCTTGCAGCCCTGTCATTAGGTGCGTAAATATTTAATATGGTTATGTCTTCCTGATCAATTGTCCCTTTTATCATTAAATAGTGTCCTTCTTTATCCTTTGTGGCGGATTTAAGTCTAAAGTCTATTTTGTCAGAAATTAATATTGCTACTCCTCTTCTTTTTTGCTTATTGTTTGCTTGATATACTTTTTTCCATCCTTTGAGTTTTAGTTTGTTTGTGTCTCTAAGTCTAAGGTGTGTCTCTTGTAGGCAGCATATAGATGGATCGTGTTTTTTTATCCAGTCCGTGACTCTCTGTCTCTTTATTGGTGCATTTAGTCCATTTACATTCAGCGTAATTATAGATAAGTAAGTTTTTAGTGCTGTCATTTTGATGCCTTTTTATGTGTGTTGTTGGCCATTTCATTTTTCCACATGCTTTTTTGTGCTGAGACGTTTTTCTTAGTAGCTTGTGAGATCCTCATTTTCATAATGTTTAACTTTGTGTTTATTGAGTCGTTACGTTTTTCTTGGCTTTTTTCTTGAGTTATGAAATTGATATTCCTTTTTGTGGTTACCTTTTTATTTACCCCTATTTTTCTAAGTAAAACCCTAACTTGTATCCTTCTATTTCGCCTTGTATCACTCTCCATCTGGCAGTTCAATGCCTCCTATATTTAGTCCCTCTTTTTGATTATTTTGATCGTTTAGCTATTGATTTCCATGATTTCCTGTTGTGTGTATTATTTTGTTTATTTATTTATTTTTTAGAATTAGTCTTAATTTGTTTGTTTTTGTGCTTTCTCTGTTTGAGTTGCGTTGATATCAGGACGTTCTGTTTTGTGACCTTGTATTGTGCTGGTACCTGATATTATTGGTCATCAGGCCAAACAATCTCCTTTAGCATTTCTTGCAGTCTTGGTTTAGTTTTTGCAAATTCTCTAAACTTGTGTTTATCTGTAAATATCTTAATTTCTCCTTCATATTTCAGAGAGAGTTTTGCTGGATATATGATCCTTGGTTGGCAGTTTTTCTCGTTTAGTGCTCTGTATATGTCGTCCCATTCCCTTCTTGCCTGCATAGTTTCTGCTGAGTAGTCTGAACTTATTCTTATTGATTCTCCCTTGAAGGAAACCTTTCTTTTCTCCCTGGCTGCTTTTAAAATTTTCTGTTTGTCTTTGGTTTTGGCAAGTTTGATGATGATATGTCTTGGTGTTTTTCTTTTTGGATCAATCTTAAATGGGGTTCGATGAGCATCTTGGATAGATATCCTTTCTTCTTTCATGATGTCAGGGAAGTTTTGTGTCAGGAGTTCTTCAACTATTTTCTCTGTGTTTTCTGTCCCCCCTCCCTGTTCTGGGACTCCAATCACTCGCAAGTTATCCTTCTTGATAGAGTCCCACATGATTCTTAGGGTTTCTTCATTTTTTCTAATTCTTTTATCTGATTTTTTTCCAGCTATGTTGGTGTTGTTTCCCTGGTCCTCCAGAAGTCCCAGTCTACATTCTAATTGCTCGAGTCTGCTCCTCTGACTTTCTATTGCATTGTCAAATTCTGTAATTTTATTGTTAATCTTTTGGATTTCCACATGCTGTCTCTCTATGGATTCTTGCAACTTGTTAATTTTTCCACTATGTTCTTGAATAATCTTTTTGAGTTCTTCAACAGTTTTATCAGTGTGTTCCTTGGCTTTTTCTGCATTTATCCTAATTTCATTCGTGATATCTTTAAGCATTTTGTAAATTAGTTTTTTATATTCTGTATCTGATAATTCCAGGATTGTATCGTCATTTGGGAAAGATTTTGATTCTTTTGTTTGGGGGGTTGGAGAAGCTGTCATGGTCTGTTTCTTTATGTGGTTTGATATGGACTGCTGTCTCCGAGCCATCACTGGGAAACTAGATTTTCCAAGTAGTCAGCTAAAAAAAAATGCAGTCAGATCCCTATCTGAATTCTCTCTCTGGCTCCGGGTATTCGGATGTTAATGGGGTCGCCTGGGGAGGGTGGGGGAGGGATCTGAGAGCTAGGAGTGTAGCACCACAGAATATAGAGCTGAACACCACGTTCACGCTCCGCCCCCGTTTGCCAAAATCCGGGCTGGACGGGTCCCTGGCTAGGACACTGCTTTCCTTGCTCGGAAACCAGTCCCTTCCTCCTGGGGACTTCCTCCGGTGCGCGGCACCGCTCGTGGGCACTGGGTGGGCGTTTCCCGCACGAACGGGTGGGCCCGCCCCCAGGGTCTATTCAGGCGATTATAATTAGATCCCGCGGTCACGCCCCGCCTGTGCGCGCGCCCAAATCCCAGCGGGATGACTTCCGGGTTGAGACGCTGCTTTCCCTGTTCGGGAACCAGTCACTTCCTCCCCGGGACTTCTCCTTCCGGAGCGCCACACCTCTCGCGCGAACTGGGTTGGCGTCACCTGCACGGCCAGGTGGGCCCGCCCCCTGGGTCAATTCAGGGCAATAAAAATGGACTCCGTGCTCACGCCCCGCTCGTGCGCGCGCCCAAGCCCCAGCAGGGCGGCACTCTGTCTGGGATGCTACTTTCTGCGCTTTGGGACCAATCAGTTCCTCCGCATGGCCAGGTGGGCCTGCCCCCTGGGTCAATTCAGAGCAATAAAAATGGACTCCGCGCTCACGGCCCGCTCGTGCGCGCGCCCAAGCCCCAGCAGGGCGGCACTTTGTCTGGGATGCTACTTTCTGCGCTTTGGGACCAATCAGTTCCTCCCGGGGACTTCTCCTTCCAGTGTGCCGCACCTCTCGCGCAAACTGGGAGGGCGTCACTCGCACGACCAGGTGTTCCCGCCCTCTGGGTCAATTCAGGGTAATAAAAATGGACCCCGCGCTCATGCCCCGCCCGCGCGCGCGCGCGTGCCCAGATCGCAGCGGAATGGCTCCCCGTCTGGGATGCTGCTTTCCCTGTTTTGAGACCAGACACCTCCGGGGATTTCTCCCTCTGGTGTGCCGTGCCACACGCGCGGACTGGGTGCGCGTCCTCCCGCACGAACGCGTGGGCCCCGCCCTGGGGTCACTCCAGGGAAACACAGCTGACCCCCCCCCCCGCGCGCGCCCCGTCGGCTTCTCGCCTAACTCCCGGCGGACAGCAGGGCACCCCAACTGGGACGCTGTTCTCCCCCCTCTCAGATCAGTCACTGCCTCCCGGGTGTTTCTCCCTCCGGCTGCTCCCCTACGCCGCCCGCGCCAACCTGCTAGGCTTCCTCCCGGGATGGGTTCGGGGGGGAAGGGGTGGGCCCCCTTTCTGTGCCGTCTGCCCCCCTGGGCTCTGCCCCAGATCGAGCTCCGAAGGTCACCTGCCTGGTGCGCTGGCTCCTAGTTCTGAAAACAGTCGCTGTCTGCCCGTATTTGTTCGTCCTCCGTCTCTAAGTCTGTGTTTGTTGTTCAGAGTTCATAGATTGTTATGTATGTGATCGATTCCCTTGTTTTTCCGAGTCTTTGTTGCAAGAGGGATCCGCGGGAGCGTCCACCTAGTCCGCCATCTTGGCCCCCCTCTCAGAGCTTAGTCTTATTGTTTCCCCTTTGTATGTGGCTTTTCTTTTTTCTCGATCTGCTCTTAGGATTCTTTCTTCGCTTTTCGTTTTAGTGAGTGTGATTATAATATGCCTTGGTGATTTTCTTTTGGGGTCTATCCTATATGGGGTTTGTTGAGCTTCTTGGATGGTCATCTTTTCATCTTTCATGATATTAGGGAAGTTTTTCTGTCAGCAATTCTTCAATGATCCTCTGTGTTTTCCCTTTTTTCCCCATTTTGGAACTCCAATTACTCGCAAATTTGTGCTTTTGATTGTATCCCACATCATTCTCAGGATTTCTTCATTTTTTTTTTTTTTTTTTGTTGTTTTCTCTGATCTTTCCTCAAAATAGTATCCAAGTATTTGTCTTCAATTTTGCTGACCCTGTCTTCCATTGTTTCAAACCTGCTCCTCAAACTTTCCATGATACTGTTCATCTTTGAAATCTTGGTGCTTATCTTTTGGATTTCTAATTGCTGTTTTTACATGATTTCTAGTTGTGAATTTATTTTGATGTTTTGTTCCTGTATTATTTTCCTGAATTTTTCCTTGTTTTTTCTGTCTTTTCCATGATTTTATCTGTCTTTTCCTCATGTTTGTCTGTTCTTCCTTCCAGTCTTGGATTTCCCTGAATATTAGAGATTTGAACTCCCTGTCAGGTAGTTCCAGTGCCGTTTCTTCTACTGGAAGTCATCTGGTGTTTTATTTTGGACGTGTACTGGAACAAGCCTTGTCCTTTTTTTTTTTTTTAAATATGTTTTGATATTGTCTGCTGTCTTCAGAACATTAATTATTTTCTTCATCAATTTATTGTAGATTGGTTTGTGTCATGCTACTCTTTTGTTTTATTTGGTTAGATCTGAGCAGGTGGACTGAGCGATCTTTGTTGTTTGCTTGTCTGTGGGCACAATAATCCTCACTACCTTGTCCAGTGGAAACCCTGATGGCATAGTGGTTAAGAGCTACGGCTACTAGCTAAAAACATTGGCTGTTCAAATCCAACAGGTGCTCCTTGGAAACCGTATGGAGAAGTTCTACTCTGTCTTATAGGGTTTCTATGAGTCAGAATAGACTTTACAGCAATATTTTTTTTTCCAATGGGCAGGGCCAGTTGCTCAGCTACGGTGCAGCAAGCAAGTCCACCAGAGGGAGAGCAGCCTTGATGGGCTGTTTGTGGCATGTACTGTGGCCAATAGGGTGGTTCTGGACAGGTTATGGTAGACTACTGCTGTGCTGCTTGGGGGCACAATGCTCAGCACATGGTCCAAATAGCAGGAGGAAGGGGGGAGGATGTGATGTGTGGAGCTAAGTGGGTGTGGAAAAGAAGAAAAAAGAGAGAAACAGGAGCCAAAAAAAAAAAAAAACCTGAGGGAGCCTGCTGTTGGAGTGGCACAGACTTGGGGAAGCAATGTGCCTGTGACTTTCTAGCCAGCTGGTGAGGCACAGCCCATCAAGAAGGGACAGATATAGCACACACAGCTAGGTGGGTGGGAGAAATGAAAGGGAGGAAGGGAGAGAAAGATTACAAAGTAGATTTTAAAAAAAGAGAGAGAAAGGCACATGTGGCCAGGTGGCCAGGAATGGAAGGAATGTAGAGAGAGACAAGAAACTGGGGTGGGGGGAGATGTGAGGTGGTTGGCAGGAAGGAAAGGAAGGAAGAGAGAGACAATAAACCAGGGGAAAAAAAGAAGAAAGAAAAAAAAATGCCCCAAGGGAGTCCACTGGAAGCAGGTCCCTAGCCAAGCGGCATTGCGCAGCACATAAAGAAGGAGCAGAGATGGCACATGGTGCCAGGTGATCAGGAGAAATGTAAGGAAGGAAGGTAGAGAGAGACAAGATACCACGAAAAAAAAAAAAAGAAGAAAGGAAAAAATGCCCCCAAGGGAGCCCACTGGAAATGGGTCCCAAGTTGAGCAGTGCTGCACAGCCCATCTTGAAAAAGCACAGATGGCACACAGTGCCAGGCATTCAGGAGACAGGAAAAGAAGGAAGGTAGAGAGAGACGAGAAACCAAGAAATGAAGGAAAAAAAAAAAAAGAAGAAGAAGAAAAATGCCTCCATGGAGCCCACTGGCATGGCAGTGCAGACCGGGGGAAGCGGTTCCCCAGCTGAGCAGTGCTTCACAGTGTGTCAAGAAGTAGCAGAGATGGCACACAGAGCCAGGTGTTCAAGAGAAAGTAAAGGAAGGAGATGAGAGAGAGAGAAGAAACCAAAAGAAGCTGGAAAAAAACAACAGCAACAAAAAAATGGCACTAAAGGAGCCGACAGGTGTGGGGCAGGAGAATCCAAGCAGCCAGTGTCTCCCCAGCAGAGCAACCATGGCCTGCCAGAAAGTGGAGGAGGCCGAACAGGGGGAAGAAGGGTGGCAGGTGGAAAGTGTGTTTCACTGGTTACCTGGTGCTGGGAGCTCTGTGAAGCTGTCTTCCTGTACTCCCTGTCCACCGTTCTCTGTGGCTGAGGAGTCCAAGATGACAAATCTGTGCTGCTTTGGGTTGTAGGGGATCTCCACTCTGTATTTCTCCTCGCTCTTTGTTATCTGTCAGTTTCTTATCCTATTTAGTGCTTGGCTGAGTTCTTTATCTCTTTATTTGATGCTTAGAGTTCCAGGATTGATGTTTGTTTTGCTTAATTTTTTGGGTCTTTGCTGTGGAGGATGACATGGTGCTTCTGTCTATAGAGCCACGTTGGCTCCACCTCCAATCATTGTTCTTTATTGTTGCAAAGTATTCCATTGTGTGTATGTGCCATAATTTATTCATCCACTGATGGGCACTTAGGTTGTTTCTCATTTTTTGCTACTGTGCGTAATGCTGCAACGAACATGGGCATGTCTATTCCTGTGATGGCACCTATTTCTCTAGGATATATTCTTAGGAGTGGGATTGCTGGATCATATGTTATTTCTATTTCTAGCTTTAAGGAGGTGCTATATCGTTTTCCATAGTGGTTGTACCATTTTACATCCCCCCCAGCAATGCATAAGAGTTCCAATATCCCTGCAACCTCTCCAACATTTGTTATTTTCTTTTTTTTAAGTTAGTACCAGTAATGTCAGGGTGAGATAGTATCTCATTGTAGTTTTGATCTGCATTTAAGGACTTGAAGCACTTACTAATGAAGATCAAAGACCACAGCCTTCAGTATGGATTACACCTCAACATAAAGAAAACAAAAATCCTCACAACAGGAGCAATGAGCAACATCATGATAAACAGAGAAAAGATTGAAGTTGTCAAGGATTTCATTTTACTTGGATCCACAGTCAACAGCCATGGAAGCAGCAGTCAAGAAATCAAAAGACGCATTGCATTGGGCAAATCTGCTGCAAAGGACTGCTTTGAATTGTTGAAGAGCAAAGATGTCACCTTGAAGACTAAGGTATGCCTGACCCAAGCCATGGTATTTTCAATCGCATCATATGCATGTGAAAGCTGGATAATAAATAAGGAAGACCGAAGAAGAATTGACGCCTTTGAATTGTGATGTTGGTGAAGAATATTGAATATACCATGGACTGCCAAAAGAACGAACAAATCCTCCTTGGAAGAAGTACAGCCAGAACGCTCTTTAGAGGCAAGGATGGTGAGACTGCATCTTACATACTTTGGACATGTTGTCAGGAGGAATCAGTCCCTGGAGAAGAACATGGTCCTTGGCAAAGTACAGGGTCAGTGGAAAAGAGGAAGACCCTCAATGAGGTGGATTGACACAGTGGCTGCAAGAATGAGCTCAAGCATAGCAACGATTGTAAGGATGGCTCAGGACTGGGCAGTGTTTCATTTTGTTGTGCATAGGGTCGCTATCGGTCAGAACAGACTCGACAGCACCTAACAACAACAACAGTGGCTAGTGATCGTGAGCCTTTCCTCATGTCTGTTAGCTGCCTGAATGTCTTCTTTGGCTAAGTGTCTGTTTATAACCTTTGTCCATTTTTTAATTGGGCTATTTTTCTTTTTGTTGTTGAGGTGTTGAAGTATATTTTAGACATTAGACCCTTGTGTGATAGGTCATAATCCAAATTTTTTTCCCCATTCTGTAGGTTCTTTTTATACTCTTTTGATGAGCATGTTTATTTTTAGGAGCTCTAAGTTATCTATTTGATCTTCTCATGTTCCTGCATTGTTAGTTACGGTTTATACAGTATTTTTGCCATGTATTAGGGCCCATAGCATTGTCCCTATTTTTTCTTCCATGATCTTTATAATTTTTGGTTTTATATTTAGGTATTTATATTTACATTTAGATATTTGATCTATTTTGAGTTAATTTTTGTGTATAGTGTGAGGTATGGGTGCTGTTTCTTTTTTTTTTTTTTACAGAGGGATAGCCAGTTTTGCCAGAATCATTTGTTGAAAACATTGTCTTTTTCCCATTTAATAGACTTTGATTCTATGTCAAAGATCAGTGGACCACAGCCGGATGGATTCACAGCTGGTTTCTTGATGCTGTTCCATTGGTCTGTATGTCTGCCACTTATGAGTACCAGGCTGTTTTGACTACCATGCCTGTACTGTAGATTCTAAGATCAAGTAGTGTGAAGCCTCCTAGTTTGTTCTTTTTCTTCAATAATGCTTTCCTTATCTGGGACCTCTTTGCTTTCCATATAAAGTTGGTGATTAGTTTTTCCATTTTGTGAAAGAATGCTGTGGGTATTTGGATCAGGATGGCATTGTAAATGTAGATCACTTTGGGTAGAACTGACATTTTCACCAAGTTGAGTCTTCCTATCCATGAACATAGTATGTTTTTCCCCTTATGTAGGTCTTGTGTCTTTGGTTGTCTTCATTCTCCTTTGCTCCAGACAGGATGGGGCCAACAGATGTATCTTACATCCTTTGATTTTTTTAATATATTTATGTCTTTGTGTCTAAGATTTATCTCTTGTGGACAGTATATTGATGGGTCATGTTTTTTAATCCATTCTGCCACTCTCTGCCCCTTTATGATTGCATTTAAGCATTTAAGCCATTTATATTCAGTTTGATTATTGATAGGTAGGAGTTTATTGCTGTCATATTGGTGTATTTTTTGTGGTGGTGACGTTTTCTTTGTTTCTCTTACTTTCCTTGCTGAGTTCCTTTTGTTTGTGGAGTTTCTTTTGTTATAGATTTTATGTTTACTGAGTCTTTATGTTTTTCTTCTTTTTACTTTGATGAGTAAGTTGGTAACTATCTTTGTGGTTACCTTGAAACTTACCCTTATCTTCCTAAGGTTGAACCAGTCTTTTATTACTTGATATCACCTCTCCATTTGAAAGCTGCTTATCTATACCATTTACTCTCCCTTTTATTGTTTTGAAGTTGTCATCATTTACAGATTGGCATTTCTGTTTCCGTTTTAAGTCTTTTGATGTTGTTTTATTACTGAGAGTTCTTTACCTAGGTTAGTATCTGGTTGAAGCTGTCCTGTGTCCTAGGCTCTGGTTGTTGTTTGATGTTGTTGGTTCTTTAACCGAAGAACTCCCTTTAATATTTCAACATTGTGCCACATTAGTTGTCAGGGAACCTCCACTCTGTATCTCTCCTCTTTCTCTGTTTTCTGTCAGTTTCTTCTTCCCTTCAGTGTTTGGTCTAGTTCTGTATCCCATAATTTTTGCTCAGGTTTCCAGGATTCATGTTTGCATCTGTTCTGCTTAGTTTTTTGGGTCTTTGCTGCAGAGTGACAGCATGGTACGTCAGTCAAGGATGCTATGTTGGCTCTGCCTCAAATCTCTAAATGTTTAAAAGTAAAGCAATACATTTCTAAATATTCCATGGTTCAAAGAAGAAATCATAGTGGAAATTAAGAAACTTTTTGAACAGAAAGATAATAAAAATAGAATATATCAAATCTTGTTTGACGCAGCTAATGGTATAGTTAGAGGTGAATTTATAGCCTTAAAATGAATGAATTAGAAGAGAAGAAAAGATGACAATTAATCATCAAAGTAAACATTCAAGAAGTTAGAAAAAGAAGAGCAAATTAGTCCCACACTTAAAGTAAGTAGGAAGATAGAGATTATAAAGATAGAAGGAAATACTATGCTGTAAAAGCAGATATCAAACAAGTGATGATGATGAGCAAAGTCAAATGCATAATATTAGCATAATTTTCAGGTTCTTTGAAAAGATTAACATGATCGATAACTTCCTATCAAAACTAATAGAAGAAAAAAAGGAAAAGGCACATACAATAATATCTAGAATAAAAAAGAGCATATAATGCCAGCTACAGCCAATATTAAAAAGATAATAAGAGTGTGGTATAAACAACTTTATGCCAATAAATTATAAATTTTTGATGACATGGACATCTTACCACAACTGATACATGAAGAAACTGAAAATTTGAAGAGTTTTATATATATTAAAGAAATTTAATTCATAATTTAAAGCTTTCTACAAAGAAAACTCCAGATGACCAGTGGGACGTATAGCACCCATCTACATTTTTCACCTCTTGTGTCCAGAGGGACATATATGTCCCACATAATATTTTGAGATCTGGTGTGGTCATTCTCCACTTTCAATTAACACCGATTTTTGCATAATGACCTGGCCTTTGGAACTTAATTATTTCAATAAGTGAGGAGTGGGTATATACCAAAAAAAAAAAGGCAAATGAATCTCAGCAAAATATACAAGGACAACATGTCACAACCAAGTTTGGTTGACTCCAGTATGCAAGGTTGGTCTAATTTTCAAAAATAATTAATATAATTTATCACATTGCCAAAATAAAGAAGAAAAAATGATAGAATTATTTCAACCAATGCAGAAGAACCCTTTGTTAAATTTCAACACACATTCATGATTAAAACTTTTAGGAAATTATAAACTGAAGGCAATTTATTAAGCTAGGAAATAGCATCTACAAAAATCTACAGTAAGCATCATATTGAATGACAAACTATTAAAAGCTTCCCCCCCTAAAATTAGGAATACAACAAGGATACTATTCTCAGCACTTTTCTTTAACATTGTACCAGCAGTTGTGTTGTTGTTGTTAGGTGCCGTCGTGTCGGTTCCGATTCATAGCGGCTCTATGCACAACAGAATGAAACACAGCCCGATCCTGAGTCATCCTTATAATCATTGTTATGCTTGAGCTCATTGTTGCAGTCACTGTGTCAATCCACCTCATTGAGGGTCTTCCTCTTTTCCGCTGACCCTGTACTCTGCCAAACATGATGTCCTTCTCCAGGGACTGATCCCTTCTGACAACATGTCCAAAGTATGTAAGACGCAGTCTCGCCATCCTTGCTTCTAAGGAGCATTCTGGTTGTACTTCTTCCAAGACAGATTTGTTCGTTCTTTTGGCAGTCCGTGGTATATTCAATATCCTTCACCAACGCCACAATTCAAAGGCGTCAATTTTCTTCGGTCTTCCTTATTCATTGTCCAGCTTTCACATGCATATGATGTGATTGAAAATACCATGGCCTGGGTCAGGTGCACCTTAGTCTTCAGGGTGACGTCTTTGCTCTTCAACACTTTGAAGAGGTCCTTTGCAGCAGATTTGCCCAATGCAATGTGTCTTTTGATTTCTTGACTGCTGCTTCCATGGCTGTTGACTGTGGATCCAAGTAAAATGAAATCCTTGACAACTTCAATCTTTTCTCTGTTTATCATGATGTTGCTCATTGCTCCTGTTGTGAGGATTTTTGTTTTCTTTATGTTGAGGTGTAATCCATACTGAAGGTTGTAGTCTTTGATCTTCATCAATAAGTGCTTTAAGTCCTCTTCACTTTCAGCAAGCAGGTTGTGTCAGCTGTATATAGTCTGGCTTCTTGGATTATTTGCTTAGGACACAAACTGAATAAATTTGGTGAAAGGATGCAACCTTGAAGCACACCTTTCCTTATTTTAAACTATGCAGTATCCCCTTGTTTTGTTCAAATGACTGCCTCTTGGTTTATGTACAGATTCCACGTGAGCACAGTTAAGGGTTCTGGAATTCCCATTCTTTACAATGTTAATAATTTGTTAAGATCCACAAAGTCAAACGCCTTTGCATAGTCAATAAAACACTTAAACATCTTTCTGGTAATCTCTGCTTTCAGCCAAATCCATCTGACATCAGCAGTGATATCCTTTGTTCCATGTCCTCTTCTGTAAGCAACTTGAGTTTCTGGCAGTTCCCTGTCGATGTACTACTGCAACTGTTTTTGAATTATCTTCAGCAAATTTTACCTGAATGTGGTATTAATGATATTGTTCAATAATTTCCACTTTCTGTTGGATCACCTTTCTTTGGAATAGGCATAAATATGGAACTCTTCCAGTCAGTTGGCCAGGTAGCTGTCTTCTAAATTTCTTGTCATAGTGATTTAGGTTTAGGATCCATACTACACTGGCATAACCTCAACCGAGATTGATTGATTACATTATATTGTGGAAGGGGATTACCTTATGCTACATTAGATATGAAGTAATTATATCAGGTTAGATTGCATTATGGAAAGTAATCTGCTCTACCCAAGGCCAACTGATCTGATCACACGCAACTTCTCCATCAGTAACTAGTAATTAGACCAGTGTTTAGCTAAACAACTGGGAACCAATGCCTAGCCAAGTTGACACATAATATTAACTATCACAAGCACCAGCCAGGTGCTTCTGTTTTCTAAGGTTTCATATTTTACAGTGACATTTATAAACTCCATTATAGCCACCCACTCAAGCTGACTGGCAACCAAGGACTGAGTAAATGTGAGCATGTCAAAGGCAAACTTTGCACAATTTAGCTAGTTATGGGTAGACTGAGAAGGGAAGAGTTAATGATTTCTGCTATACAGAGCACTAACAAATTCTGTTCTGACTGGTCAGAGTGAGGAAAGTGCAAAGATCTGAATTCTTGAGCTCTGGTTCAAGCTGGATGGAGGAAGAGAACAGTGTTCTGTAGACAGTGTCTGTCCCCCTGTGGGCATCCAGCCATCACCTTAATCTCTTCCATCAGGCCTTTAGACAAGCTGGCCGGCAGGGAGGGAGGTAGGAGGGAGACAAGACGAGCTTGTGGTAAAACTATAAGCTTGAAACTCCCCTCTGGAAGAGGAAGGCAAGGGGCTGTGTTTTAGAGACTCTGCCTCGTAGGTGGAAGAGAGGCAGGCAGCTTCCGGTGGTGCACCCGTCCTCCCACACCAGTGGCAGGTTGTTGACAGCTGGCAGACTGAAGAGATGCCTAGATGAGATAGAGTTTCCAGGGGTTCACTCAGGCTCCCGGTGTCAGGCAAAGAAACAGACCAGGGGAACAAGACTCTGAGTCACTGCTCTAATATCTCCCCTATGTAGTTCTTCTTTACCACTGCACCAGTTACCACTAAAACAAGGCCGGAATAGAAAACCCCAAATTACCTACACAGAGTCCCTGGGTAATGCAAATGGTGAACACACTCAGCTGCTAACTGAAAGGTTGGAGGTTTAAGTACACCCAGCAGCACCCTGGAAGAAAGGCCTGGAGATCTACTTCTGAAATACCAGCCATTGGAAATCCTATGGAGCACAGTTCTACACTGAAAGACATGGGGACACCATGAACTGGAATTGACTCTATGGCAACTGGTTTTTTTTTTTTTTTCTTTGTAATTACCTACACAGTGTGGACTCTGGACTGGACCTTCTAGTTTTGAATCTCAACACTGCTGCTTACCAGTTATGCAATCTCAGTCAACGTACTCAATTTGTTTGTGCTCAGTTTTGTCATCTCTAAATTGGAGATGGGAGTCCATGGTGATGCAAACAGTTAACACACTCAGCTGCAAACAGAAAGATTGAAAATTTGAGTCCATCCAGAGGGGCCTCAAAAGAAAGGCTGGTGATCAACTTTTGAAAAACCAGCCATTGAAAACCCTATGGACCCATCAGCAAATGAATGGCTAAGCAAAATGTGGTACATACCACAAGGGAATACTATGCCACCGTAAAGAACAATAATAGTTCATGAAACATATTATAACATGGATGGACCTGGAGGGCATAATGGTAAGTGAAATAAGCACAAAAGGAGAACTATTGTATGATCCCTCTTTTAAAGAAGATAATAGACATACATAAAGAGACCAATGTTCATTGGTGGTTACTAGGGGGAGGTGAGGAAGGATGGGGAAGCACGCTGTAGATCGTAGACACTTGTTATTGTTGGTGATGGGAAAAGTGGCACTGAATGTGTGTAGTGAACACAGTATGGCCAAAGTAAATGATGCTGCTAAGAAGTGCCCGTGAGAAAAGGATGCCTGTACCAAAGAATTTGACATATATAAGTAGGCAACAACTCCAACAAAGAACAAAAAATGAGTCTAGGATCACATATGGATGGGTATAGGCATATATGAGTAGGTACAGGTGTATTCATATGTGAGAACAGATAGAAGTATCTATAACCAAAAAAAAAAAAAAGAGCCAAACCCATTGTGGTTAAGAGCTCGACTGCTAACTGAAAGGTCTGCGGTTCAAATCCGCTAGCTGCTCTGTGGGAGAGAGATGTGGCAATCTGCTTCTGTAAAGATTACAGTTTTGGAAACCCTTTGGGGCAGTTCTACTTTGTCCTATGGAGTTGCTATTGGTTGGAATGAGAAGTATCTATACATACTGTAAATACAAATCTGTGTGGGCAGGCACATATATTCATTGAAGATACAACTACAGATACTCCCCAGACATAACCAAATACCTTCTGAGATTAGATTTCTAGGTCTGAAAGCTTGGGACCATAGTCCCATTGGACAACTCAGTCAACTGGCATAACACAGCTCACAAAGTTCATGTTCTGCATTCTAGTGAAGTGAGTAGCATCTGGGGTCTTAAAAGCTTATGAGTGGCCATCTAAGATACAACTATTGGTTTCTACTTGTCAGGGGCAAAAGAGTAAGAAAGTAACCAAAATCACAGAGAAGAAACAAGTCTTCAAGGGTGATAGCCTACATGAGCCATGGCCTCATCTACCAGAAGATCAGAACTGTATGGTGCCTGGCTACCACCACTGACCGATCTGACCGGAGGCACAATAGATGATTCCAGTTAGAATGGGAGACAAACGCAGATCAAAACTCAAGTTCTTAGAAAAGGCCAGACTAACTGGATGACCTGAGACCAGAGGACTCCCTGAGACTATTGCCCTGAGACACTCCTTAAACCTTAGACCCAAACAACCCCGAGATCTCCTTTTAGCAGAAAAGCAGAGTGACACACAAAATAAAGGCTATTACCACTTAGATAGGTGCTGTACTAAAAAAACATCTGTATGAGCCAAAAAGGTCAACATTTACTCCAAAGCAAAGATGAGAAGATAAGGGGTTAGGGAAACCAGAGTACGGGAAATGGAACAACCAGAACACAGTTAAAGACAATGTTGACACAATGTGGAAAATGGAATTAATGTCATTGATCAGTTTGTGGAAATTGTCAAATGGGAATTTAACCTGCTGTGTAAACTTTCACCAAAACTACAATAAAATACTATTAAAAAAAGAAAACCCTATGGATCACAGTTCTACTCTGACATACAAGGGGTCCCCATGAGTCGGAATCAACTCGACAGCAACTGGGCTCTTCTGGGGCTTAACCCACTCTTCTTCCTTTAGTTCTGCTCTTATGAGTGATGACAATTTGATCAAAGAACTTTAACCCCATTTTTCATTTGCAAAATGTGGATGGCAACGCCCCCACCTCATAGTGTTGTACGAGATTTAAGAGAGATGAGATAAAAAATCCTTCACCTAAGGCTTGACTGTAATATCCAGTCTTTCTCAATTTATGTTCACTTGTTGTTAGATGCTGTTGAATCTGCTCCAACTCATGGTGATTCCACATACAACAGGACAAAACATTGTCCAGCACTGCACCATCTTCATGGTCATTGGTGTGTCCATTATGGTGGCCACTGTGTATTCTGAGTGTTTCAATCTAAAGGCTCTTCTTCCAGCACTGTATTGGCCAGTATTCAGCTGTGATCCATAGGGTCTTTTGCTGGTTGATTTTTGGAAGTAGATTGCCATGTCTTTCTTCCCAGTCTGCCTTAGTCTGGAAGTCCCACTAAAATCTGTCCACCGTGGTTGACCCTGCTGGTATTTGAAATCCCAGGGCGTAGCTTCCAGCATTATAGCAACATGCAAGGCACCACAGTACCACACACTGACAGACAGGTGGTAGAATGTTCAGTAAGTGGGAGCTAATAATGGGTAAGCACACACTTGGCCCTTCTCCACGCCTGAAGCCACACAGCTGGGGCCATACAGGCTTTGAGATGAGTCTCTCTTGCTGCCTCAACCATCAAATGCTTTTTCTGTCTATTGAACAGAATGGTGTGGTAGAAAGGGCAGTGAGGTCAGGAACCTGAGAAGACCTGGATTCTAGTTCCAGTTCTTTCAATGGCTGGCTCTGGGCTCTTATACAAATCTATATAATCTCTATGGTCTCTGTTTCTTCATTTTTTAAATGACTTAACGTTTGGGAGCTACATCTGACTCAGGAGTGATATTGTGAGACAGCTCAGATGTGTTCTCACAGATGTTATGTGGGGCTCAGTGGCTTCACCTTCAGGCTAAGCCCTTCTGCAGTATAGCTTTTGGATCTCTGAACGAGTTTTTGGTAGGTTTCTGCCAGAGTCCTGGCTGGAACATGCTGGCTATATCCACAGGGTCTGGATATTTGCTGGTCTGAGGTTCCCTAGAGTCTTACCCGCATACGCGGTTCCCTGCGGGAATTAATTCCAACTATATCTGTCCTGAAAGGAGCCCTGGTGGCACTGTGATTACAGTGCTCAGCTGCTAACCAAAAAGTCAGCTGTTTGAACCCACCAGCAACTCTGTGGGAGAAAGATGTCTCAGTCTGCTTCCCTGAAGATTACAGCCTTGGAAACCCTATTTGGCAGTTCTACTCTGCCCTAATGGGTTGCTTTGAGTCGGAATTGACTCCACAGCAGTGGGTTTTACGTCTGTTTGGAGGCAGTGGTAGAATTCTTCCCTCCTAGAAGGAGACCCACGTTTGATTCTTGGCCAATGAACTTCAAGCACAGCCACCACCCATCTGTCAGTGGAGGACCAAATGTTGCTGTGATGCTGAATGGATTTCAGCAGAGCTTCCAGACTAAGACTAGGAAGAATGGCCTGGTGATATACTTCCAAAAGTAAGTCAATGAAAACCCTATGTACTACAACTATCGGATCTTCAACCAATCATGGGTATGGCACAGGACTGGGCAGCATTTCTTTCCATCGTGTGAGGGGTCGCCATGAGTCGGGCGCCGGCTCGACGGCCACTAACAACAACATGTCTGCTTCATTGGACGGTCACATCCTCACTATCTAATCACTTCGCTTAGACATTTCCATATGGATGTGACTCTGCTTGGTATAAAAGGCATCTTTCCCTCAATAACAACTTAGTGCTATTTTGGAGAGGGGTCTTTTGGAAGGGTAGGGTTTGCAGGTTCTTGTCCAGGAGAGAAGAACCGTGAACTCCACAGGTGAAAAGGCTGTACCTGACCACGGGTAAGAGAGGTCCTGGGCTCAGACCGTAAGCCAGATTGTACTCTGGAGATTTGAACAGTGACTGCTCAAGCAGCTGGAAGCCAGGTGCGGAGACAGGCCATGAGTGTCCACATGTGGAGTTGAAAGAATGTGGGAAAAAAAAAAAAGAACCCAGAGTTTGTAGGGCTGAGGCTGTGCCAGTGGTTACAGATGGTTTCTCAGGAGTTCCAATACGGCTACTTGTGAGCTGAACTTGGAATCAGAGTCTGAATCCAAGTGCAAATTTGGTACTTAGTATCCACATGACCTTGGGAATTGTCCAGGGTAAGAGAGTTCCCTCATCTGAAGCAGAACTATCATGTATGCTTTGGGGGATGTTCTTTTTCATCCCAAGAATATTGGGCGTACCATCAGGGACTGCAATAGTTTTTGCTTTCTTTCCTTTATGCCATTTTTCTTCCCAGGCATTCTGGGATAATTATATAACATTATATTCAAGATGCTGAGACTTCTCCAGCCCAAAGGAAACAACTCAGGAATGCGTTATATTTACTGAGAAATAATCAGTAAACAAAATTCTAATATATTGAAGTCACTCCTCAGGTGCCCACAACGCTGTTTACCTATGTCTGTTCACAATGCCATATGAACTGTGAATTTGCAAAAGAGTTTGGCATTAAATATTATTTTATTAAGAGTGGGAGGGTCTGGATGATCACTAAGCCTCTAGGGTGTCTCGGAGCAGCTGGGCTCACCTGGAAAATGTTGGCGAAATCTCTGAGATTGAAGACATAGTGAAATTTGATGGCGGTGGGTAGGAATGTGGTGGAAATTTTCTGGTGGAAGGTGAGGGCCAGATTGATCAGCTGGGGGATGGATTTCTGCAGTGATGCTGGGAAGTTTCCAAGCTTCAGATGCTGACTCAGGATGGTGCTGTAGATGGAGGACAGGGCATCTGCCCCCGGGAAGGAGAGCACAAACACACTGAAGTGACGCTGCGCAAGGGGACAAAGGTATGTGGGAGAGACCATGTGTTAGATATCCCTTTCCTTGGAACAAAAATCACTTTTGCTAGATTTGGACAAAATAATCAAGAGTTCTTAGGAGAAATATACACTGGGAACATTTTTGGGGGCTTTGGGTTCTACGTTCTGGTCACATTTCTCACACTAAATTCAAACTTAGTTTGAATGTACAATCTAGAGGAATATGGGCTTTGGACTTTTGGCCAATGTTGGCAGCATGCGGTAGCAGGAAAAGAATCTGAGTCCAGTTCCACATTTGATACTTAGCATCCACATGACTTTGGGATGTGATTTCATCTCTTTGAAGTTCCTTCATCTGAAAAATGAGGGAGTTGGGTCTTATGACCTTATGAGCTCTTCCAGCTCTAAAGGCTTTATTGATTTGGGTCTAGGAGTATCTCTGCTCCCTAGAAATGTAAGTCAGCATCCTGTATGATTTACCACGTTGAGGGGCTGGGCAGAGTAAGGGCCAATTTTTACTGATACTGAAGTATCATCAGCCTAGTAAGGTTGTATTGAGGACCCAGGTGCCCTGGCTGCTCCCTTACCTGGAGCCGTGGGTTGATGGTGAAGCTGCCTGCAGTGGGATTCATGCAGGAAACATACTGCACATTCATGATCTCCTTTAGGGACAGCTTGTTCCTGTCATACCTGGAATAGTCAGAAACCATGGAAGAGAGTTGTGTGAAGGCCCAGGCAGATGGGTTACAAGAGTGCCTTGTCAAGGTGAGGTAGGGTATGTTCTGACTTTCCTGTGTTTGAGTTGTAAAATATCTAGATTCACTGATAGGACTGAAAAGACAAAAGGGCCTAGGACAAAATTCTCAGGAAACCAGTCTCTATGGAAATAGCATAGGAAGAACAGACCACAAAGGTGGACTAAGAGGAAAATCAGGGGGTGTGGCATCCCAAAGCCAAAACAAGTCAGTGTTTCCCAAAGGATAGAGTGGCCAACCACGTCAAGTGCTGCAGAGAGAATAAGAAAGACAGTGACTCAAAGGTGCCCGTTGGGTTTAGCAATAATGATGCAGTTGGTAATTTGGCAAGAATAGTTCAGTAAAGTGGAGGAATAGAAGCCAAAGAATAGTGGACAGTGGAATGAGTGGGAGATGAAGAAATGGAAACAGAGTGGGAAATTTAGTTGTGTAGGAGAAAAGGGACAAAGAAATTGAGAAAATGATTTTTTAAAACACAATAGAGGAGAGTTATGCAAGTTTAAATATTGATGTGAAGGAGTCAGTCAGGAGAGGGGGGACTAATTGAAGATGTGAGGATTTCAGGAGGTGGGAGAGAGTAGAATCAGATGTTGATGGATGGCTAAGCCTTAGGTAAGATACAACAGGCCACCACCCGTCTGTCAGTTTGTTGCAGTGTGGCGGCTTATGTGTTGCTCTGATGCTGGAAACTATGACACCTCAAATACCAGCAGGGTCACCCATGGTGTACAGATTTCAGAGAAGCTTCCAGACCAAGACAGACTAGGAAGAAAGGCCTGGCAATCTACTTCTGAAAATTAGCCAATGAAAACACTATGGGTCACAGATAATGAAAAAGAAAGACAGAAGAACTGATGCATTTGAACCGTGGTGTTGGTAAAGTATATTGAATGTACCTTGGACTGCCAAAAAATGAACAAATCCGTCATAGAAGAAATACAGCCAGAATGTTTCTTAGAAGTGAGAATGGTGAGATCTCAACTCACTTACTTTGGACACATCATCAGGAAAGACCAATTTCTAGAAAAGGACATAATGTTTGGTAAAGAGGGCCAATGAAAATGAAGGAGACCCTCAATGAGACGGATTGACACAGTAGCTGCAACAATGGGCTCAAACATATCATGAAGATGACGCAGGAACAGGCAATGTTTTGCTTTGTTATACATTAAGGCCACATATTTGAAGAGCAGTACAATTTCCAAAGTGGTTTTCCATTTGTTGTTGGGCAACTAACAACAATCACAACAACATTAAGATGTAACAGGAGGAGGTGGGGGCGGATGCATGTAAGTTGTATAGAAGTAAGGATTGTGATGGGTTTGTGTTAACTGTGAAGGTCAATCAACTGAGGAGGGTGGGGGGTTAGAGGACAAAGAAGAATGTATGAAATAAATGTTGCTGTGAGTGGAAAGGTAAACACACTAAGGAAATATGGAAGAATTTCCAGGAAGTTACTACTGCCAGTTTGAGGTTTGGGACATAAAACCACAAACCAAGGTTTGTGAATTTAAAGTAAAACTAGCTAGCTTGACTATGGTTTTTCCCAGTAGAGTGCAGCTGCTCAGATACCAGTGTGGAGACTGTGGAGAGTTGTATACGGCAGGCATCCAATGAGGATTTTGGGAATGAATGAGAGGTAACTCACATTACCATCGTAACTATAATTCCCTCTGAATTCCCGCTTCCTGTGTGCCATTCTTTCTCAGCAGCTGTGAAGTAGGAAGGTGAGCCAAAGTCGTCTCAAATCACTGACTTGTTTTTTTCTTTTTTTCCTGGAAAGTTCAGACCTCCTGACCTTAAAAACTATTGTATTACAAGAGATAATATCAAGTCCTGGGAGCTGCTCTGAAGAGGCAAAAGCTCTGAAGACTCCCTGCCTGCAGATACATGCGTCCGGTGTTACCGGCTCAGTGTTACCAGATCATGGAGGGGGAGTGGTTAATTCTGCTTTAGGGATTTGAAGGTTCCCAGAATCCCGGGGTGGTGCAAATGGGTAATGAACTTGGCTTCTAACCAAAAGGTTGGAGGTTCGAGTCCACCCACTGGTGCCTTGAAAGAAAGGCATGGCGATCTGCTTTTGAAAGGTCACAGATTTGAAAACCCTGTGGAGCACAGTTCTACTCCTTCACACTTGGGGTTGTCATGAGTCACAGTTGACTTGAGAGCAGCTGGTTTCTGGAGAAGGCAACTTTTGAGATGAGTCTTGAAGAAAAAATTAAGCTTTTTTCCTTAGCTGAGAGCTCAGTAACTTTTCTGGTCAAAATTTTCATGTGGATACCCGTGCCCCTGTTTGAAAGGCATTCCAGAGAACACAGAATCCCATTAGGAACCTGGTTTACCACGGGATGCTGGTATCAGAACTAAGCTGAAGTTTGCAACTTCCTCCGCCATCCCATGTAACAATGATTGCCTTCATCCCTGCCTTAGTGCTGGCCCTTGACCCCTAGGCCCTTTGCGTGTCTGCTCTTACCAGTGGCCATAGTCCAGATGTTGCCTGATGATGGTGTGGGGCTGCACGGTCCCATAGGCATCCACCTCAGGCATGTTCATGTCATCAATAAAATAGATAAGCTTCTTGTTGCCTGTGGGGCCATAGTTCCTGCCAGCCTTCTTTTCTAGAGGCTTCTCCAGGACACCTGCGGAGAGAGCCAGTTAGTGAGAGAAGAAGCTTCAAACCTCAGATACCAGCAGAGACAGCACAGATGTCAAGGACTAGCGATGGTACACACACATGCACACACACAGGCAACACCCACAGCAACAGCAACTACTAGATTCAGGCATTTTCCAGGCCAGAAGGTGAAGCTGGAAGCCACTAGGTAGTAATGGTGGCAGTGGAGTCCCTGGGTCGTACAAATGGTTAAAGTGTTTGGCTGCTAACCAAAAGGTGGGTGATCTGCGACCACCCAGAGGCACATTTGAAGAAAGACCTGGCGATCTATTTCCAAAAAATCAGCTATTGAAAACCCTGTGGAGCACAGCTGTACCTCGACACACATGGGGTCGCCATGATTCAGAGTTGCCTCCACAGCGACAGGTTTAATGGCGGTAGTACGTGTCAGGCACTAGTGTCGCGGATGGCTGCCTCCCCTGCCTGCAGGTTTTCTGGACCCTAACCGAGCATCAGAGGGCCTTTCTGGAGACTACGTACAGAGAGCAGGAACCAAACAGCACAGATTCCCAGCCTGACAGGACTTGTTTAGAACAAACTTCAGTAATAGAGTGGAGATAGATTTTTTTTTTTTCAGTAAAGCAATTAAATATTTATGTATTGCAAGAACCGACACTTGCTATTACAGCTGGAAGCGCTGAGAGACATCTGATTTCTTCTCTTGAAAAACAAGTTTGTAAACAAGAAGAAAGTGTCAATAGACATATGAAAGTGACAGAAAGACAAGTTCCTTCAAGAAGCTTGACTATTCTAATTTTCAGGTTCTGAGTTAAATTAAGTGTTTCAAATAGGATTTAAATTTAAATTTAATTAGCATCATATTAACATACACTATCAACCAATTAATCACCCAACACCTTCTTCTCCCCTAAAGATATAACAACTGTATACAAGATCTGTCAAAATGAAATATAATTAATGGGCTGCCAAGGACAAGCTTTCGAGAACAGTCCTTCTAATAGGAGATTCTCTCCTTAGGAAGACTTCTTTCTCCTCATCTCGAGGCAGTGATATTCAAATCAGCCTGGAATTAAGCAGGCCCTGTAATTTGGGTTGATTAGGCACTTTATCCTTCTAAATGATTATTGAGGAGAAAAGCATGTCAGTTAGCAAGAAGTGGCCTTGGAGTACACCAGAGTATCTCAAATGAATGTTGTTAAGTTCTTCAGGGGAAGGGAGGACTCCCTAAGGAAAAGCAGACACATTTTGAACTCTTCTTGGCCAAGCTCAGCTCCAGGTCACATACAAGATGCAATGATAGTGAGTTACTCTGTTTCCAGGCAGAACTGGAGAAGCACAAGTGAATTTAACTTCTTAGCAAAAATACTGACGTTGAAGGGTCTATGTAAATAAGACATATAAAGAAATGTGACCCTTCTACCACATTTCTGAGTTCTGCATTGCCACACACAAGACCAAATAATTAGGCCCATACCTGGGCACAGACTTCATTTGTACCATCTTACTGAATTTGTGCCCCATCTGGAATGGATTGGGGTTCACTCTGCGACCATGTGAAGTACAGCCAGCTGCCCCACCAGGGTCTACATTTTTATTCATGCCATTCTTCCTGTACCATTTCAACGCTGCCTTATATTTGAAGAGTGGCACAATTTCCAAAGTGGTTTTCCATTTGTTGTCTCATTTCACCATTTCCACTGCTACTATCCTTGTCCATCAGCTCAACGTGGTAACTACAACATTCTCCCAAATAGTTCCTCTGCTTTCACCCTAGCCACCCTTCACTATATTCTGAATGCAGCAAAAACGGGAGTCTTAGGTTGAGTTCTCTAGAGAAGCAAAACCAGTGACGTGTGTGTATGTAGATATACACAGAGAAAGAGCCACCACCCGTCCATCAGTTTGCCATATTGTGATGGCTTGTGTGTTGCTATGATACTGGAAGCTATGCCACCAGTATTTCAAATACCAGCAGGGACACCATGGTGGAAAGCTTTCAGTGGAGGTTCCAGACTAAAGTAGAACTAGAAGAATGACTTGGCAGTATACTTCTGAAAAATTGTCCAGTAAAAACCCTATTACAAGCAGTGAAACATTGTCTCATACAGTGCCGGAAGATGAGCCCCTCAGGTTGGAAGTCACTCAAAATACGACTGAGGAAGAGCTGTCTCATCAAAGTAAAGTTGATTTTAATGACATGGATGGTGTCAAGCTTTCAGGACCTTCATTTGCTGAGGTGGCATGACTCAAAATGAGAAGAAACATCTGCAAACATCCATTAATAATCAAAATGTGGAATGTATGAAGTATGAATCTAGAAAAACTGGAGTCACCAAAAATGTAATGGAATGCATAAATATTGATACCCTAGGCATTAGTGAGCTGAAATGGACTGGTGTTGGCCATTTTGAATCAGACAGTCATATGGTCTACTATGCGGGGAATGGAAATTGAAGAGGAATGGCATAGCATTCATCTTCAAAAAGAACATTTCAAGATCTATCCTTAAGTATAACACTGTCAGTGATAGGAAACATCCACATGCCTAGAAAGAATCAGTTAATATGACTTTTAATCAAATTTACGCACCAACCACTAATGCCAAAGACAAAGAAATTGAAGATTTCTACCAACTTCTGCAGTCTGAAATTCATCAAACATGCAATCAAGATGCATTGATAATTACTGGCGATTGGAATGTGAAAGTTGGAAACAAAGAAGAATCAGCAATCGGAAAATATGGCCTTACTTGATAGAAATGACACCTGAGATCACATGATAGAATTTTGCAAGATCAATGGCTTAATCATTGAAAACACCTTTGTCCATAAACAGTGACTATACACGCGGACCTCAGCAGATGGAATACACAGGAAACAAATTGACTGCATCTGTGGAAAGAGATGATGGACAAGCTCAATATCAACAGTCAGAAAAAGGTCATGGACTGACTGCAGATCAGACCATTAATTGCTCATACGCAAGTTCAAGTTGAAGTTGGAGAAAATTAAAACAAATCTAGGACAACCAAAGTATGACTTAGAGTAAATACATCTCACTTGAATTTAGAGACCATCTCAAGAATAGATTTGATGCATTGAACACTAATGACCGAAGACCAGACGAGTTGTGGGATGACATCAAGGACATCACACATGAAGAATGCAAGAGGTAATTAAAAAGACAGAAAAGAAAGGCCAAAATGGATGTCAGAAGAGACTCTGAAACTTGCTGTTGAACATTGAGTAGATAAAGCGAATGGAAGAAATGGTGAAGTAAAAGAGTCAAAGAGAAGACTTCAAAGGGCAGCTTGAGATGACAAAGTATTACAGTGAAATGTGCAAAGACCTGGAGTTAGGAAACCAAAAGAGAAGAACATGCTCAGCATTTCTCAAGCTGAAAGAACTGAAGAAAATATTCAAGCCTTGGGTTGTAACATTGAAGGGTTCTATTGTTAAATGTTGAATGACATAGGAAGCATCAAAAGAAGATGGAAGGAATACACAATGTCACGGTACCAGAAAGAATTGGTCCAAGTTCAACCACTGCAGGAGGTAGCATATGATCAAAACCTGATGGTATTAAAGGAAGAAATTCAAGCTGCACTGAAGGCATTGTTGAAAAACAAGGCACCAGGAATTGATGGAATACCAACTGAGATTTTTCAACAACTGGATGCAACACTGGAGGTGCTCACTCGTCTATGCCAAGAAATTGGAAAGACGGCTACCTGGCCAAATGACTGGAAGAGATCCATATTTGTTCCCATTCCAAAGAAAGGTGATCCTGCAGAATGCAGAAATTATTGAATATCATTAATGTCATATGCAAGTAAAATTTTGCTGAAGATAATTCAAAATTGGTTGCAGCAGTACATCGACAGAGAACTGCCAGAAATTCAAGCCAGATTCAGAAGAACAGTGGAACAAGGGAGAGCATTGCTGATGTCAGATGGATCTTGGCTGAAAGCCGAGAATACCAGAAAATGTTTGCCTGTGTTTCATTGACTATACAAAGGCATTCGACTGTGTGGACCATAAGAAATTATGGACAACATTGCGAAGAATGGGAATTCCAGAACACTTAATTGAGCTCATAAGGAATCTGTGCTTAGGCCAATATGCAGTCATTTGAACAGAACAAGGGGGTACTGGATGGTTTAAAATCAGGAAAGGCGTGTGTCACCTTTCACCGTACTTATTCAGTCTGTATGCTGAGCAAATAGTCCAAGAAGCTGGACTATATGAAGAAGGATGTGACATCAGGATTGGAGACTCATTAACAGCCTGCGATATGCAAATGACGCAACTTTGCTTGCTGAAAATGAAGCACTTCTGACGAAGACCAAAGACTACAGCCTTCAGTATGGGTTACACCTCAACATAAAGAAAACAAAAGTCCTCACAACTGGACCAATAAGCAACATCATGATAAGTGGAGAAAAGACTGAAGTTGTCAAGGATTTCATTTTACTTGGGTCCACAGTCACCGCCCATGGAAGCAGTAGTCAAGAAATCAAATGATGTATTGTGTTGGGAAAATCTGCTATAAAAGACCTTGTTAAAGTGTTAAAAAGCAAAGATGTCACTTTGAGGCCTAAGGTGTGCCTGACCCAAGCCATGGTATTTTCAAACACGTCATATGGATGTGAAAGCTGGACAATGAATAAGGAAGACCTAAGAAGAACTGATGCCTTTGATTTATGGCATTGGCAAAGAATACCGAATATACAATGGACTTCCAGAAGAACAAACAAATCTGTCTTGGAAGAAGTACAGCCAGAATGTTCCTTAGGAAAGAGGATGGAGAAACTTCATCTCATATACTTTGACATGTTAAGAGGGGGGACCAATCCCTGAATAAGGACGTCATGCTTGGTAAAGGGTCAGAAAGAAAGAGGAAGACCCTCAATGAAATAGATGGACACACTGGCTGCAAGAGTGCGCTCCAACACAGCGATGGTTGTGAGGACGGTGCTGGACCGGGCAGCGTTTCATTTTGTTGTATATGGGCTCACTGTGAGTTGGAACTGACTTGTTGGCACCTAACAACAAATATATATGTATATGGAGAGATTTATCTTAAGAAAATGGCTCATGTAGTTGCAGAGGCTGGCAAGGCCCAAGTCTGTGAGCCATGCGTTAGGCTGGAAACTTCTCCTGACTCAAGTAACTTCAGGGACTGACCAATCCAAGACCTGCAGGTCAGATAGCAGGCCGCTGACTCACCGGCTGCAGATACTAACAAATCCAAGATTGGTAGGTAAGATGGCAGGATGCTGGCTCAAGTCCCAAGAACTGGAGGTCAGAGGATGATAAGATGTATACAGGATCCAGAGCAAGCAAATGAGGTTTGCCAGAAAGTCCATATATATGCACTAGATGCAGGCCACACCCTCAAGGAAATTCTGCTTACAACTGATTGGCTGATCACATCAGATCACATCCTGAAGGATGACCAGATCATTATGTAACTGCCAAACCACTGAGAATCATGTCCCAGCCAAGGTGACACACAGCCTTAACCATCACAAGGGGTTATCCTTGAAAAGTGTAAATCAGACTATGTGTGCCTTCTGCTTAAAACCCTCCAATGGCATCTCATCTCTGTTGGAGCAAATGCCAGCCTGGCCACTTCTGCAGACCTTGCATCTCAAGATTTTCTCTCCCACAGTCCCCTCTCTGTCACACCCTCTGCTGCAGCCATCCTTCCTCTGACACACCGGTCACTCACTCCTCAGGGCCCTTGCTCTGTTTCCTTGCCTGTAATCCTCTTCCACTTCCAGCCTGGTTTTCTCCCTCCCCTCCATCAGGCACTTATTTACTCAAGTGCCATTTTCTCAGTAGGACTTCCCTGGCACTATATCTAAAATTAAATTCTGCACCCCACTGTGTCCCTGCTTCATATTTCTCCATAACACATCACTACCTGATATTCGATACATTTTACTTATTTACCTTGTGTGTTATCTCACCCTCTCCCCACTAGGATATAAATTCTATAAGAACATAAGTTTTTGTACACTGTCATAACCTCAGCACCTACAACATTATCTAGCGCTAGTTGTTGCTGAGTCAACTGCAACTCAGGGCGACCCCACTGTGTCAGAGTAGAACTGTACTCCACAGAATTTTTTGGAAGTAGATCAATAGGCCTTTTTTTCGAGGTGTCTCTGGATGGATTTGAACTGCCATCCTTTCAGTTAGTAGCTCAGTGCTTAACTGTTTGTACCACGCAGGGGCTCCAGCACACAGTAGGTATTCCTTCTCTCCTCAGTACCCTTCCTCCATCTTTGGGTTCAGAAATTCACAGCAACGTCTAGCTGGTCAGTCAGGACAGTTTCCAACCAAGACTGCTCTCAGCTCCTACTGCTGCCAGGCTCTGCTTCTCTTCACTTCTTGCTGCCGCTTCTCATCATCTCGATTCGTTTCTTGCCATCTTCAGTGTTACAGCTCTTTCTTCTCTCTCTTCTCATGTCTCTCTCAAAGCCTTTGTCAGGTAAACTGCTTATATGGCAAGCTCTTTATCAGTTTAAGGGCATCCCCCTCCCCCTAGAAAAGACAACGAACTAATCAATCCCCTGGGTAGGCCACAATCACCTAGTTTGCATTGTAATTGACCAAGCCCTGAAAGGGTTTTACATACCTTATTTGCACAGCTCCAGCCAATCATTTTTGACAGTTACAAGACTATGGCCAGAAAGGCCATACAGAAAAAGAAACTCATTGCTCTGCAATAGGGTAAAAAAGTAGGGTACTCAAAAACATTTACTGAATGAATAAATTTTATTCTTACAAGTCCCATCAGATAGGCAGAGACAAACTTTTAAGGAAATAGGGGTAAATGCAGGTTAAATCCTTGTAGAATTAGAATTCAGCTCTTTAGAGAGTGGTTCGAATGCTTTTTTCATCTCTCTTGGTGAGAGGGCCCTTCTGAACCCTCGCATCCCAGCTCCTCTCCAGGGCTGCGCTGCCCATTCCAGTCCCAGTGGCTCCTCCAGCCTCTGAACGTCTGAGCGGCTTATTCATCCCCCACAGAGCGTTGCCAGGGTCAGCTCCGTGCTGAGCACCTGACATATACCTTGAAGCCTCGCAGCGCCCTATCTTGTATTATCATTAGCTTCAGAAAAGAAATCTATTAACAAATGAGAAAACTGAGGCTTAAAGAAATTAAGGGACTTTGCTTAAGGTCATACAGCTACTTAGTGGCAAAGCCAGGATTTCAACCCAGGTCTGCCTGCCTGGGGAACCTCATGGCAGCACTACTGAAAACTGCTTCTTAAACATTGCTAAGACATGGCTCCTGCCCTTGAGAAAGCCCCACTGAGCTAACTCATTGCCTGCACCATATATACATACATATTTTTTTTTTTATATATATATATTTTAATTGTGCTTTAAGTGAAAGTTTACAGCTCAAGTTAGTTTCTCATACAAAAATTTACACACATTGTTATGTGACCCTAGTTGCTCTCTTTATATAATGTGACAGCACATTCCTTCTTTCCCCTGCCCCGGACTTCCTAGGTTCATTCAACCAGTTTCTGTCCCTTTCTGGCTTCTCATCTCACCTCCAGTCAGGACCTGCCTATTTAGTCTCATGTATCTGCTTGAACTAAGAAGCACATTCTTCACGAGTATCATTTTATGTCTTATAGTCCAGTCTAATCCTTGTTTGAAGAGTTGGCTTTGGGAATGGTTTTAGTTCTGGGTTAACAGAGAGTCCTGGGGCCATGTCTTCTGGGATTCCTCCAGTCTCAGTCAGGCCATTAAGTCTGGTCTTTTTACATAAATTTGAATTCTGCACCCCACTTTTCTCCTGCTCCATCAGGGATTCTCTGTTGTATTCCTTGTCAGGACTATCATTGGTGGTAGCTGGGCACCATCTAGTTCTTCTGGTCTCAGGCTGATAAGAGTCTCTGGTTTATGTGGCCTTTTCTGTCTCTTGGGCTAATATTTTCCTTGTGTCTTTGGTGTTCTTCCTTCTCCTCTGCTCCAGGTGGGTTGAGACCAATTGATGCATCTTAGATGGCCACTCACTAGATTTTAAGACTCCAGGTGCCACTCACCAAAGTGGGAGCCTACACCATGTTTTTAACACAGACCATTAGCAACTATTCACATCTTACTTTGTGCCAACATGATCTGCATACCTGTGTGTGAAATATTTTCCTTCCATATTATCTCACTTTTCACGTGTTCAAGGCTTTTCAGTTATATTGTAAGGGTATTACATTTATTCTTTCAAGAAAACATACTTTACATGATTCTAAAAGTAATACACATTCATTATAGAAAAATTAAGAAGCATAGATAACTGTAATGATGAAAATAAAAATCTCCCGTTAATTCTGTCAACCAGCAGTAAGCTCCACTTTCAATATTTTGTTGTATTTCTTTCCGGTCTATTTGCTCTGTTAGCTTTTTCCTTTACGAAGCCAGAATTATACTGAATATACTGATTTACATGTGAGTTTTTTCACTCAACCTATTGTGAATATCTTCATATGATAATAAATATCCTTTTAAAACATGCTTTTAGTTTTTGCATTGTGTCCCATATTTTGAAGATATCATAATTTATGGAAAGGTTTCTTTATTGTCAGAAATGTGTTGTTCCTGATTTCCTTTGAAACAATAACCATTCCATGCAGAATGTCTTGCCCACTAGATAACAAATCTTTGACGATTTAACTTTGGTTTGTGTCGTCTCCTTTTTATTACAGTGATATAACACAACAAAACACACATTTCATAAATTTCTACATGTACACTTCCATGGCACTGGTTACATTCTTCAAGTTGTGTGACTATCTCACCAGCTGTTATGGATTGAATTGTGTCCCCCAATATGTGTGTCAACCTGGCTAGTCCATGATTCCCAGTATTGTGTGGTTGTCTACCACTTTGTGATCTGATGTGATTACCCTGTGTGTTCTAACCTCCTAAATCCTAACCTCTATGATGTTAATGAGGCAGGATTAGAGGCAGTTATGTTAATGAGGCAGGACTCAATCTACAGCATTACGTCGTTGTGAGTCGATCTCTTTTGAGATATAAAAAAGAAAAGTTACCAGAGAGGAAAGGACCTCATTACCACCAAGCAAGAAGAGCCAGGAGTGGAGGGCATTCTTTGGGTCTGGGGTCCCTGTGCTGAGAAGTTCCTAGGCCAGGGGAAGGTTGATGACAAGGACCTTACCCCAGAACTGACAGAGAGAGGATGCCTTCCGCTGGAGCTGGGGCCCTGAATTTGGACTTCTAGCTTCCTAAACTGTGAGAGAATAAATTTCTGTTTGTTAAAGTCATCCACTTGTGGTGTTTCTGTTATCGCAGCACTAGACAACTAAGACACTATCTTTTCCTAAATTGTCCCACCGCTGTTAACATACATTCAATGCACTCTAAGTAAAAACCTCCCCTTTCCCTGATAACCGCTAATTACTTATGGTTTCTACTATTTACTTATTTCGTAAACGTGCTATCAAACAGTGTTTGCTTTTGTGTCTGAATTATTTTGCTCAGTATAATGTCCTCTAGATTCATTCATGTTGTGGAGTGCATCGGGACTTCATTCCTCTTTATGTCTTTTTGAGAAGACGTTAAGGTAAGTGGAAGGGAGCTGTCTGTCTGTAATGGAAGCGCATTGCTCCTCTGAGGTAGAGAGATCGATTAGATCTTTTACGGCCTGTCTAACTTTAAGTGTTTAATGAATAGATAAGTCTTATGCAAAGCCTCAGACACCTGAGCTCCTATCTAATTAGTAAAATGAAGCACTCAAATGTTTGTTGAACTAGTCATTGAAATTGCAGTTGGGTGGTAAGAGGATACAGGATCGTGACAAGCCTGACCTTTGGCCCTCTGATGCCTTAACCAAGTTCTTTGCTCTTCCCTTCCGCTTTCTAAACTATCCTATATGCCAATCATTGCACTTTTTATTTATTTTTAAAAATTACTTATATTTTCAAAAAGAATGTGAATAGGCTTACAATATTTGAATGGACATAAAACAGGAGAATCAAAATAAAGACTAAAAAGAGATTCCAAAACTATATGGAAGGAGCAGAAATTTATTGGTGCCGGCAATCTAGGATGACATAGTTACTGTAATCAAACACAAATTTATCTCACATTTCCCTTTATGACCTGCTTGTTTGAAGGCTCGGAAGTAAATCTGTGTTTAATTACAGTAACCATGTCATCCCAGATTACTGATACAAATTCACCCCTTCATTTCCATGAAAAAATTCCCAGGTGCCAAATTCTAGGAGGCATATATTGTAGATACTTACAAAAGCTGTATCAGGCTAGAAAATGGGCATGGTCTTCAATAGAGACTTTACAGAGGACCTAAACACAGCTTCAAATTATCATAATGATGAGACTAGCCCTCAACAAAACCCAAGGGTGGGTCATCAAATTGTTAACTCAGTGAAGGAAATTAAGGCCAGGCAACTGGGTCCGTGGGGCTCAGAGAAGCTGAGAGGATGGAGAATGAGCACAGATCTCGGCCTTTCTCAACTTGAGACATCAGTTTATTAAACTGTGCTTTGTGCAAGTGTTGGAGAGTACTTGGTTGGTTAGTTCGTCAATGACCAAAGAGCTATGCTATTTGTTATCTAAGGGACAGACATCTATGTGCCCTAGCTATCAGAGGAGCTGAAGCAAAGTCGACATTCTAGTATGAAACCAAAGATATGTAAATGGAAGGCCACTAGAGCTTCATGAAATTAAACAGCTTTGCTCTTCACTCATTGTGTGACTTTGAAGGGAGTCACTTAACCTCTCTAAACCTTTTTTTCTCATCTTACAAAATGAGGACAATTTTCCAATCTGCGATGGACACCATTTCCAATCTCCTCTTTAGCATTTTCCAGGTGGGGTGGCTTTTGACACATAATTCTAAACAGTAAGAACAAGTCATAAGTCTAGGCGTTCCTGGAGAGCAATCATTTTCTGACATGTGCTCTGCCTTTCTCCTTTATCTTTTATTTTCCATTTGGAATGCAGATATGATGGCTGGAGCAGCAGCCATTCTGCCACCATGAGGGAACAGTTACGAGAATAGCAAATTTTCTGCATTCATATCATTGAGCCATTGATCTAGCATTAGCAATTGCCTACATTGAGACTTCTTGTAGTGTGAACAAAAATCCCTGTTTGTTTACACTACTATCTTTAGATTTTCTGCTACTTGAAGCCAAAAGCATTACTGATAGAGTCTCATAGGGTTGAGGGGATTAAATGCACTAAAGCACAATGTTTGGCACATTGTGAACATTAAGTAACTGCTATTCAACTGGCAGGCTATGGGAATGCCTGAAGCCACAAGCCCCATCTGTACGTTAAAAAAAAATTTTTTATCCATTTGAAAATTATTGAAGTTTTTATAGAATACACTTAAACATTTTGATAAGTTCCAAAAGAGATAAATAAAATCTCCCCATGTCCCCAACAATCCAGTTTCCCTCTTTGTAATCATCTTTTGTTCACATTTGAAAACTGAACACAATGTAGGGAGAATAGTATTTCCTGTATTTTTGCTGAGGATGGTGGAGAAGGAATCCAGCCGGCAGAATAAAATTTGGGGTCCTGGGCCATTTTTGAAGGACTAGGATGTGCAGATTCAATTGAGAGGCTTCCATTATCCCCAGCAGATACACAGGATGAACACACAAGGCCATGATTACTGATGCTTGGAGGCCGTGAAAGAAGCTGAGAGTGGTGGGTCCCTGAGACTATTGTACTGAAGGGTGGTCCTGGCCTAGCACTCCTGTGGTGGGGCCTCCCTTTGATATTTAAAAGGAGTTCTGAAGCTGTGTGTAGAAAAGCGCTCGATGCAGACTCCAGAAGTAAATGTAATGAGATAGGGGAGAGATGCAGACATTACCAAACAGCTGTCTCCTCTATAAAAGAGCATCTGATTTAGAGAAAAAATGGCCTTTGATAGGCAACCAGGGCGAGTGAGCTGCAAAATGTACCCCGATGCGTTAGGAAATTGACCTGCTGGGTACAACTATGCCCAAGGGAAGGCCGGGATATTTCTCCCAAAAACATTATTTTCGTTTTAACATAGTTTTATGTTAAACTCCTTTTTCAAGCCAAAGGGGTTTGCTCATTCCCTTTTGTTTTGGCAGTTGGGGCTCTGGAATAATTGTATAATATTTATAGATTCTTAAACGTGAGAAGGATTTTGATAATATTATTATGATAACATCTTCCACTTACTAAGCACTATTGTCTGTGAGGAATCATCCTAAATGTGTTAGATATTTTCTCTCACCACTCAGGAATGAAAAGAATGAGCTATTGGTATACTCAACCACATGGATGACTCTCAAAGTCATGCTGAGTGAAAGAAGGCAGATAGAATGAACGCACGTTTGTCTGAGTCACTATATGACACTCCAGACATGGCAAACTAGTCTATAGTGACAGAAAACGCATCAGTCCTCGTCCCAGCATGGGGCCAGAAGGGGGCAGGGGACTAGGGGGTGAACTACAAAGAGGCATAAAGTGATAGACATGTTTATTATTCCGATCGTTGTGATGGCTTCACAGGTGGGCAGATATTTCAGAACTTATTATACACTTTAAATATTTGTTTATTGGGTCTCAATTATAAATCAATAAAGCTTTTTTTAAAAGGGAAAAATGCAAAAAAAAAAAGGATCCTGTGCCAGAGATTAAAAGTTCCTAAGTGGCTACCTGGAGAGGCCGGGCTTTAGGAAGCACTTAGTTTCTGTTTACAATCATGGAAATTCTGACAAGGGACAAGGGACATGGAAATTCTGACAAGGGACACTGTTGATATTGTTGATGGTGTCATTGATGTCGCTACGCTGTACATGTGAAAGACATTAAGTTGGCAAATGTATTATATCTATTTTTACAACAATAAAAAAATTCTGTCTTTCGGGAAGGACAATAAAAAAATGAGCTGTGATTTACTCATACAGTGGGTTCCATGCAACCGCGAAATGGCGTGAATTAGATCTGCATGGATCAAGACAGAGAAACGAGAACCATGACAATGATTTAAAAACTAAGTGGTCAAAGGCCACACACACACGCAACACTGTATTTTTTTAGGGGTACATAATTATATTTTTAGATGTATCAGAAGTGTAAACTTAGGATGACATACCTCAGCGTCAGTGCTCTGCTTAATAAGGGGAAGCAAAGGGGAAGGGATGGAGGTGGTGTGTTAACTGTACTTACTATGCTAAGATAGCAAAAAGACAAGATTTTAGCAACTGTTAAATCTGGGTGGTGGATGCATGGGCATCTGTTATATTATTTTTGGTACTTCTCTGCACATTTGCGATATTTCAGAATTTTAAAAAAAGTTTAAGTAGTTCCCCATCGCATCGTCAGCATCCAATTCCCTTGCCAGCAGCAACTGCTGTTACCAGTTTCTTGAGTATCCTTCTGGAGGTCTTCTAAGTATACATAATCAAAGAGGTATACGGGTGCGTATAAGTGAGACACAATTTACAGCATGCTATTAAAAAAAAGAAAATTTTTTTTTTTTTTAATAGATATCGCTCTGTATTTTGCCTTTCCCTCAACAAAACTTTGGAAATAGTTCCAACTCAGTAAACAGAATCTCTTCATTCTTTGTACTGGCTATAAATACTGATGAATAATTAAGTTATTACCATCTTTTGCCATTATAGACACATTACAATCACACAGTTTTGCACATATGTCTGGGTTTACCACCCGTCTTTAAAGCCAACTACACCACATCACATCCAATCTTTTCTTGATCACACAGGGTTTAGCAAGTTAGAACATCGAGCTGCAAAGAGTGTAACGGGCTCATGAGGTCGGTGGGGCTGACTGTCTCTTTTCTAAATGAAACCAGAGTAGCTATCCTTTGAGTTTTTAAGTTTTCTATTTCCCCCTCCGACACTAAGCTTCTGGCTTTCACTTTTCCAACTGCTGGTAGCACCCTTTCCTCTTGCTATTTTGTCTCTTCTAAAATGTTTTGGGCTAAGAAGCCAAAGAATCAAGATTGTTAGGACTACGACTAAAGTAAGAGGAGGAAGGTTCCAAGTAAGTGGACAGTATATTTTTTAGAGTCAGGGTATGAGCTTTATTGCAGAAACTTTGTGACCCCTATGCTGGCTACTCTGGGAGGACTTTGGTTTACTCCTCAATTCCTAATTGGCTCTGGATAGGCAACACTTTAAGACAGCTGTTGAAAGACTGGTGGTTTGAACCCACCCAGCACCACCACAAAAGAAAGGCCTCTGGTGATCTGCTTCCATAAAGCTGACAGCCAAGAAAACCCTATGCGGCAGTTCTACTCTGTAACACCTGGGGCTGTCACGGATTGGGGGCTGATTCAACAGCACATAACAACAATGACAGTGTCAGAGAGGGATGGGAGTGGTGTCTGCTTGCTGTGGAGAAGCTACCAGGACATTGACAAGGGACAGAAAAATTGTGCTTCCGTGTGTGTCCAGCCACAGTGAGGGTTCATCCTGGCTGTACTGGACAACGTTTTGCGACTTTCTCCAATAATTCTCTGCATCCAAACAGGAGCGAAGGAGAAAGTCCTGCAGGTATGGGACCCAAAGTGAGAGCAAGAGAACAGGGTATTGTGAGAAGCTCGTCTCCTCTCCCTTGGCTACAAATTTTAAACCACTCTCACGGGGTTCTAGAGAACCACTCCTCTGGAATAGTAATAGTAATCATGTTTAATACTTATTACAGTTTACAAAGTATTTTCCTACCAGGCAGGCAGTATAGCCTGGTGGTTAGATCATCTGGGGTCAAACACTGGCTCTACCACTTACTGTATGGCCTAGAGTAGTTTATTTAAATTCTCCATGCCTTGGTTTTCTCACCTATAAAAGTACTTACTTCACAGGGCTAATAACGGATCAAATGAGTACAAAATGTGTGAAAGTCTGAAGTCAGGTTAGTGCCTGACACACACCTGATGAGAATTTGATAAATATCAGTTATTATTATTAGTATTACTACCACTACTACATTAATAGTAATAAGAGGTCCCTTGGTGGTGCAAGTGGTTTGTGCTTGGCTCGTAACCCACCCAACAGCACGGTGGAAGAAAAGGCCTGGCGATCAGCTTCCGTAAAGGTTACAGCCAAGAAAACCCTATGGAGCAGTTCTGCCCTGTAACACATGGGGTCACCATGAGTTGAAACTGACCTGATGGTACAAGACAACAACAGCAAATAGTACTAAAGTCCCCGGGTGGTGCAAAGGGTTAACCCCCATCAGCCGCTGACCAAAAGGCTGGAGGTTCAAGTCCACCCAGAGGCTCCTCAAAATAAAGACTTGGTGATCTATTTCTAAAAATCAGCCACTGAAAACCCCGTGGACCACAGTTTTACATATGGGGTCACCATGAGCTGGAGTCAACGCCACTGCAGCTGATCACGGTCGTAACTGGAGTAAACGGGCAGAGCAGGTAACCTGACCAGGCCCTGGACTCAAGAACTACAAATAAGTGCAGGGGTCTGCCTTCCCTTGAACCAGGAAGAGGAACTATATTAGGGAGACCAAACTCTGTTAAGACTTGTAACTCCCAGGCATTGGAATCTGCTTCTTCAAAACCAAGCTCTTTCTAGGCTTAATGTGTTGAGCGTTTCTATAAAAAAAAGAGACTCCACTATCAACGACGAGGAAGGGACTTTCCTGCAGCGAGCCCTTAACTCTGAAGCCATACCCAGGGCTCAACACCATTCAGGTGCCCACTGTGACAGCCATGGTCCATGTGGAGTCAGAAGACTGATTGTCATGGCAGCCTCGCCCCTTGGTGGCCTTAGGTAATCACATACTTTTACCGGAGCCTCAATTTCCGCATATACGAGATAAAAAATGAAAAACTAAACCTGGTGCTGCTGAGTTGATTCTGACTCATGGCGACCCCCTCTGTGACAGAGTAGGCCTGCTCCATGGGGTTTTCTTAGCTGTAATCTTTATGGAAGCAGATCACCAGGATTCCCTTCCAGAGTCCTGTTGGGTTAGTTCCAACTACCAACCTTTAGGTTAGGAGTTGAGTGCAAACCAAAAGATATAAGATTTTGTGATCTCTAGAGACACTTCCCGCACCAGAAGTCCACAAGTCCCTTCATGTCTCTCCACAAGTTTTCAGCTTTCTTGGTCATCAAGGGGCTGAGCTGTTCTGTGCTGTACACACTGGCCTTGAGGGATTACAGGCCAGGGAGAGATACAGGGAGATAGGATGGGAGAAGGGTGTGGTGTGAAGTGGAGGTGCAGAAGTGGGGCAGAGGTGTTACGGGGGGAAGGAGGAGAGCAGGGAGAGGGGAGGGAGAGAAGAAATGCGCAGAGCTGGGTCGGCAAGCCCAGAAGTGCCCAACGCCCTGCTCCAGCTCTGTGTCAGGTAACAAGGCCACCCAGACACCCCCCACCCCACCCCACCCCCACGGGCCCCTCACCCTGCAGCATCGCTGACGTGGTGTAGTAGTTGAATGGCACGTTTTTCACCAGGTACTCCTCGGGGTCCAGGCTGGCCAGCTTCGCCCCCACCAGCACTGATTTGCCAGTGCCCGCGGTGCCCACCAGCATGACGGGCCGCCGCCGCTCCAGAAGCCGCTCCATGAAGTAGCACACGCGGATGGTCTCGCTCGTGTGCACCAGGCACGCCTGAGACAGTGACACAGTGAGAGTGCAGGGGCTCGTGGGAGAAACACCAACCAAAGGCGAACCAGCTGCTGTGGAGTTGACCCCGACTCATGGTGACCCCCTGTGCGTCAGAGCGGACCTGTGCTCCACAGGGTTTTCAATGGCTGATTTTTCGGAACTTTTTTTTTTTTAGGTCACTAGGCCTTTCTTTCAAGATGTTTCTGGATGGGCTCAAACCTCCGGCCTTTCAGTTAGTAGCTGAGTACGTTAACCACATGCACCACCTGGCACTCAGTAAGAAAAGCTGCTAGGCATTATTCCCTGATCCAGTGAGACCATCCTATCAACTTGATTTTGGGGTTCCCAGCAGTTGGATAGAGAGCACCCCCACTCTCCTCTGCCAGCTCTCTTCTGTCTCCCTGTGCCCCCTTTAATGTATTTTGGAGTCTTCTGTCCTTTTTATCCCTCTCTCCCATGGGATGTCTGCTTGGACTTGAACTTAAGTTTCCTAGCCATTGGCAATCTTGAGACTTCATTACAACTACGATTCTCTCTGAAAGAGCAGGCATTTGGGAGACTCTTTGTTCCTAACCACTGCCACTGAGTCGATTCCAACTCACGGCAACCTCATGTGTGCCCGAATAGAACTGTGCTCCAAGGAGTTTACAGTGGCTGATTATTTCTAAAGTAGATCACTAGGTCCTTCTTCCGACACACCTCTGAGTGGACTCGAACCTCCAACCTTGTGGTTAGCAGCCGAGTGCTTAATTGTGTGCACCATCTGGCAAGGGTAAAATGTGGATTCTGATATGGGGCTACTCCTGGAGCTGCTGGAGCTTCCTGGGGCAGCTGCCCATCCTTGGCCCACTCACCCCCACTCACCTGCAAAGGCATCTCGGGGTCGAATTCATACTGGGGGATGAGGCTGGACCAAGGCTCAAATTTCTTGGTCTCTGGGTCTATGTAGTAGTCGAAGATGGTTCCCTGGGAAGGAAACTTGATAGTCTTGAACTCGGTCAGCCACCACTTGCTGAACTCTGCCCGGTAGTCCACGACCTGCAAAAGCGAAGGTGTCAGGAAGACTGGGTCCCACAGAGCTCAGGTAGCACGGATAGGTTGGCCCGGCATTGGGCAGAAGTCAGGGCAGGGATGCAATGTGTCCTGTCCCATGGACCCTGCTCCTCCAGGGGCGCGTTGCTCCCTTGAGGATCAGCCCTACAAGGCCCAGCTGCTAACCCTGTCAAAGAAGCAGACCATGGAGAAGCTGCAAGTATCACAGACAGACCCCATGACACTCTCAGATGTCAGATTGCAGCCAGGCCGTCCCTGGGCAGCTGCTGCTGTGGAGTATGGACTTGCCCTTGCTGGACCCTGCGGCTGAGCTGCCTGGCACTAGAGCACCTGAGAGCAGGCATGACAGCCAGGCATCGCAGGGTTCAGGGCTGGAGGGGTGTAAGGACGTGAAAAGAGATGGGCGCCCCGACCACAAGATTGACAAGTGTGGCCTAAGAACCCCCAGAGAGATGAACCAGCCCCCCCTCCTCTAGAGGTTCCCAAGACTCTGAGCACTTTCCAGCATGGCGGTCAGATGGATGGAGTAAAATGGTGATCATGACTGCTGACATGTGAGGTGCAGTGTGGCTAAGAGCCTGGAAAATGTCAGGTACTTAACCACAGGCAGGTCACTTATTTCTGCACCTCGGGCTCCTCATCTGTGAAATGGGGATTCTAGAAAAGATTTCTAAGGTTCCTTCAAGGGCTAAAACTCTAGAATCTAGGAGCAGTAGAGGAAACAAAGCTATACTGGTCTTTCTGACAGGAGGAAGAGGCAGAAGCATATAATTTACATGCATCACATCTGACTATGAGCCCCTGAGGGACAGGGCTGTGCACCCAGTGGGTTCACACTGTTTTACTGCTGCCAAGCCAAAGCACTCAGGCACACACACATACACATACACACACTCATGTGCACAGTCACACATACACATACACATGTGTGCACATACACGCACATACTCATACACACATACACATACATGCCCTCATGTACACACACTGTGACACACATACACATGTGTGCACATACACGCACATACTCATACACACACATACGTACACTCATGTGCACACACTGTCACACATACACATGTGTGTGCACATACGTGCACATACCATACACACATACACGTCCTCATGTACACACACTGTCACACACACACACGTGAGCACATACTCATATACACATACACGTGCATACACTTATGTACACACACTGTTACACAATACACACATGCATACACAACGCACATACTCATGCATACTCATACACTCACATACACACACTGTCACACACATACACACGTGTGCACATGCATGCACATACTCATACACACATGCACATACGTATGCTCATGTGCACACACTGTCACACACATACACAGGCATGCACACACACGTGTGCACGTGCGCACACACACACACACACACCCCAAAACATACCACTGCTAGTACAAGTCCCTGGGGCACAAAGCCAGCCTTTGAACATGCAGTCCTAGGAGAAGTCCAGGCCCACCTTGGGCCCCGGAGGAAATGCTCCTGGAGGGCAGGACAAAGACAGGCTCCAAAGACCGGGAGGGGCTCCCAGACCGGGAGCTGGGCACATGGCGACAGATCTGGCCCCGGGACCAACACCTCTCATTTTGCTGTCTATTACTTAAGTAAGATGGAGCTGTTTTGCTTAGAAATGAGCTTAGGAATTAGAAATTAGGCCCAGACCCAATCTGTTTGCTGCTCTTATTCTGACGTGAGTTCAGACTAAGGGGACACTATCGCTTCTCAATACAGTGCTTTCCAACCAGAAGCCTTGGGAAAATCCCCATATTTAACTCACAGATGAAACACTTGTAGGCTTTTAACTGTCTATAAAAACAAGATTTTAGTTTTACGTGGAAAATTCGAGATGAAGGCCACCTCCAGAAACAATGAGATTGTGTGGATCTCCCCCTTTCCTTGCCCTCAATGCCACCTTGCACAACGCGATCAATTTCTCAACCAAGCCGTTAGCAGGGCCACACCTACGTGATCTCACCCCTGCCTCTGTAATGGTGTGATTGACCTCACCTTCTACTGTAATTGGACGCGGTCACCTCTGCCAAGCCAGTTCATTGGTCTTCTTTCAGTTCACCTCTGCGGGCATCTCTTCAGCAAAGGACACAAATGGATAGGCCCCTTTTGAAGCCCCATTTTGACTTTGGATTCTGGGTTTGTTCCCCGCCCTTTAACCTTAATGACATTAAGACTTTACTGGTACGCTGCAGTGGAGTTTGGAACGCAACTCTACCTCATTTGATCTTCACAGCCCTCTAAGTTGTGCTGGCTAGTTAAAATTACTCCTGTTTTATTTATGAAAAGACAAAAGTTACCAGAGGTATATGGCAGAACTGGGGGTTGAATCCACGTTTCAGTCTCCCAGTCCACTGATCTTTCTACCATATGCTTCTGATAGATAATTCCCTGACTGCTGCAAAGTATTTAGTCGGGACACTTAAAAATTCTTCTTTTTCAGACCTTCTATTCAGCTATGAGAGTCTCTGGGTGGTGCAAATGGTTAATGTGTGTGGCTGCTAACCAAAAAGTTGCAAGTTTGAGTCCACCGGCAGTGTCTTCAAAGAAAGGCCCGGCAATCTATATCCAAAAAATCAGTCACTGAAAACCCTACGTAGCACAGTTCTACTCTGACACACGTGCGTTCGCCATGAGTCAGAATCGACTCAACAACAACTGCTGGTCCTCACTGTGGGTTCCGTTTTGTATTTTTGCTTTGCTTTAATGACGGCCTTATAAATGTAAGCACCACTGGTGTTCCTGATCCAAGTATTTTGGCCAAATCCCTACTTCTCAGTTTATAGTTCTATTTTTGGTGTTTAGCTTCAATGCAGGTTGTGTAGGGGTCTTGGGCATCTCCTGCTGCTAAACGCTTTCTCCCTTGTCCTCTTCCTACGTGCCTGCGCTGCTGCCCACGGCTTCCAGTGCTCCAGAGCCCAGGACACCGAGGAGAATGCTTTCTCCTGGCCTTTTCATAAACACTGAGTGGATTTAAACTTTCCTGTACAGAGATAGAAAAACTGACCATGTATCTTCATCCGGATACTCCACGGCTGCACAGCACCAACATGGGAGAGAAGCCCAGCAGTGGATGTCTGACATTTCAGTGGCTAAAAGGTCAGAGACTGCATCTGATGGAAAGAAATAAACTACACTTTCTAGATCCCTGTGCTTTTCAGCTAGGTCTCCTCCAGGATTTCTGCTGGAACCTTTGCCTCCTTGCCTCAGAGGGGAAATGTAAAGCAGTCAGAGAAGCAGTCCTTGAGGAAGCTCCAAGGGCTGCTGAACAGACATCATGAAATTCCTAGAGGCTTCCTCCTGCCGTGGGAGGTCCCTCATCTCCCTCCCCGCCTCCCAGCATCTGGCTCTGGGGAGAGAGATAGGCACAAGCCCCCAGAGGCTATGAGAGCTGCCTTCTAAATTTGGAGCACCGAAAACAAGTCAGGAAGTAATGAGCGGAAGGATGGACATTATAACCAAGGATCTGTGAAAATGGAAAAGAAATTGTTAATTCTTTTTGTCCCAGTTCATCTCCATTTTGGATTTCTAGGACATGGTTTTGCCCTGGGAGGCTGAAATTTTTACCTCTCTCCTTGAAAAATCTCCAAAATCGACCCAGCCCAGAAAAACTAAGTCATAACTATCCTACAGCTGCAGCTGGATTTGGCCCCCTGTTGTGAGAGAGGCACCAGATATTTGCTATAAAATTGAATATTGAGGTTGATGCCGTTAGCTGCATCAACTGCTCCTTGACTCATGGTGACCTTATGCACAACAGAACAAAACGATCGTCTACGGATCAGACCGTTGGGACCCATAGAGTTTTCATGGACTGCTTGTTGGAAGAAGATTGTCAGGTCTTTCTTCCAAGTCCATCTCAGTCTGGACACTCCACTAAAACCTGTTCTGCTTAATAGCAACATGCAAACCTCCACTGACAGGTGAATGAATGGTGGCTACACATGAGGTGCATTGTTCAGGAATTGTAACAGGGGTCCCTGGGTGGAAGGCAAAAATTCCACCACTGAGCCACTAATGCCTCATATTTATGTTAAAAAAAAAAAACAACTCCGGTGTTGTCGAGTTGATTCCGACTCATAGTGACTCTATAGGACAGAACAGAACTGCCCCATAGGCTTTCCAACGAGCAGCTGGTGGATTCGAACTGCTGACCTTTTAGTTAGAAGCCGAGCTCTTAACCACTGCTATGTTAGGGGTACGTTAATAGTAAGCACTTATGTGTACTAGCACTATTCTAAGTGTTTGCACATATTCATGTCAGGCAATTAGAACACTGCGATTCCCTTAATCCTCACCACCACTCTCCTCATCCTCATCTCCTCTGTACACGTTGGGAGAGGAAGGTACAGAGAGGTTAAGTAACTTGCTCAGGGTCCCTCAGCTACTATGTGGCAGAAGTCAAACCCTGGCACTACCAGGTCCAGAATCATGAATGATAGTGCCTGGCAGCTACCATGTCTGTTTTAAAGGACTGCCTTCCCCAGCTTTGACTACATTGCTTCTAGTAGAATACTTTTTCTATCTGAAAGGGAAGCAAGTAAAGAAACAGGCTGCGAAGGCCGGTAGAGTTAGGAGATGGATGCCATTTACCCTGAGATTCTCCAGGCCACAATCCCTAGCACCAAACAGCATAAGGCTGCAGCAAGCAACACCACGAGTCTACCTTGATTTCCCACCCCTGGAGGTCTATTAATCGTGGCTCACCCTTCCCTGTTTCAGGGGTACGGGTGATGGCCAGCTCTGGTATAGTGCAGCCCTATATTGTCCTTGTGCTGAAGATTTTAGAAGGTTGAAGGGATTCCTTCCACTCAAGCTCCTACAGGTACAGGGTCATTTCACCTCTCTGTATAAAACACACATCACGTTGCAAAGTAGTTTCACTTATACCAACAGTTGCTCAGACTCAAACAGTGCAGCCACTACAATGAGATCAAGATATGTTCATTAACTTGAAAAGCATCAGCTCTAAACACATCACAGACTCACCTCTCACCGGGTGAGGCCCTCCTGTGGGGACCGATGTCATTAGCACAGCTGGGCAGGTAACTAACTAGTCTGAGGCTTTTAAGCTAACTCTGACACTGAACTGTCACACCTTCCAAATCTTGGCTGGAAAGTCAGTTTTTGCCTGTACGGACTGTACAACGTGCTGGCAACATCAGCACATCCTCTTACCTGATCTTGGACCATTGCTCCCCCGAAGGCCCAGATAGCAGCAAACACAAAATAAAGTTCATAAATTTCCTTGGGGCAGTCTGCAGGGATGTCCTCCTTGGTCAGGAGGCACTCGAGAAGGTGGCACAGCATCTGAACTATGCTCTGCTCTGGGATTGGAATAATCTTCTTAAATCTGCAAAAAGAGACCCGAAAGTATTATAAAACACCATGGGTATTCCACAAGAGGGGTGCTGGCTAGCTACTTAGCCCATTTGGTTTTGCCCAGTGATTATTCTCATCAGCATCTCGGATCAACTCCTTTTGTAAAAGAAGAGAGGACACAGAGCTCTCCAGAGAAGTCTCTGGTATGGAGTAAACTATGTCCCCCAGATGGATAAGTTGAAGTCCTAATCCCTGTTAGCTGTGAACTTGAACTTGTTTGGAAATAGAGTCTTTAATGAAGTTATCAGCTAAGTTAGTGTGAACTCATACTGCAGTAAGGTGGGTCCTAATCCAATATGAGTGATATCCTTATAAAACAGGAGAATGAACAGAGAAAGACACAGAGGGAGGCCTGCCATGGGAAGATGGAGGCAGAGACTGGAGTGATCTACAAGTCAAGGAAAGCCAAGGATCACTGGAACCTAAGAGAGAGGCGTGGAACCGATGCTCCCTCCGAGCCCTCAGAAGGAATCAACATGGCTGACACTCTCATTTCGAACTCCCAGCCTCCAGAACCCTGAGACAATAACTTTCTGTTCTTATAAGCCCCGCAGTGTGTGCTGTTTTGGTATGGCAGCCCTAGGAGAGTGACAGTCTCCTGTCATTTTCTTTCCTCTGATACGCCCTCTCCTCTCCCCTTCTTTGAACATTAATGGTCCCGTGTCTAGTCCTTGGGTAATGTAGGGCAGCTGCAACAACATAAGCAAATTAAAATACCTCACTACTTTCACTCCCCTCACAGTTTCCTCAGTTGTCAAAAACCACCTGAAGAGTCATGATGGGTGCTGCTACAGACTGAATCATGTTCGCCCAAAATATGTGTTATAAATCCTAAACTTTATGCCTGTGGTTACAATGCCCTTTGGAAATGGGTTGTCTTTGTTAAGTTAATGAGGCAGGATTAGTGTGGGGTAAATCTTGAGTCAATCTCTTTTGAGACATAAAATTGAGCAGAGATGGGTGAAGAGAGAAGCCAAGCCACATGAAGATCACCTAGGAGCAGAAGCTCAAAGAGACAAGGACATTCCCTCAGAGCCGACAGAGAAAGGAAGCCTTCCCCTAGAGCCAGCACTCTGAATTCGGACTTCTAGCCCCCTAAACTGTGAGAAGATACATTCCGTTTGTGAAAGCCACCCGTTTGTGGTATTTCTTTGAAAGCAGCACTAGATGACTAAGACAGGTGCACTTCTTTCACTCTTTCTACTCCTCCACTTCAGAGACGTTGCCTCAATTAAAACACACGGAGAAAACATTTCCTCTGGGGCCAGAGTCTTATCTAGGGCATAGGGTGGGCCAGGACAGATGGCTGTTTTACACAATCATGACTTAACTGAGTTCCTCACCTGAAATGCTGTGAATTTGCTCTGACCTGGGTTTTGTAATTTTAGTCTTGGCTTTGGAGGTCTAGACTGAAAAGCAGACACCAAGAGATGTACACGGGTCATCTTATGCTGAAGGGAACAGGTACATGTGTGTGAGGACACACATATACTCACACACACACTCACACATGTGTATAGACAAACATACGCTCACACGCTTACTAACCAGCTGTGAAGCCGTAGGGACATCAGGGGACCCCAGCTCCCTGATCTACAGGACGGTTAGCCGTTTTAGGAGTGTTGTGAGAATCTCAGTGGCTGATTCTTCAGAAGTAGGTTGTCAGGCCTTTCTTCCGAGTTGCCGGCATGTTCTTCACACCTAGGGCATGCACTCCATAAATGACAGCTATTATTTTGTTTAATTGATAACCATGAAATATGGGGTTCCGAGATTGGGGGTGTCTCTGGATACACTTAATACAGTGTCAGAGCATGCAAAACTTGTTTCAAAGTTGTGTGGGTGTGCATGAGCACGGGTACACACACACACACACACACTCACACACAAATACACCAAGCTTGGCATCTCTTGTTCTAAACACTCAGGGTGGGAAGTGACCTGACTTTTAGTCCAAGCATATACTGGGCAAGTTTCTCAGCAAAAGATAAGGGGCAGAGATACACTATTTTCCGAGAACTCTCCCCTGCAGTGTTTACAGCTGCTGTCAAGTCAGTTCGGACTCGTGGTCCTCACGTGTGTAGGAGCAGACCTGTGCTCCACAGGGTTTTCAATATTTTTAGAAGTAGGTCACCAGGCCTTTCTTCTGAGGTATCTCTGGGTGGACTCAAACCTCCAACTTTCTGGTTAGCAGAGGAGTGTGTAAACCATCTGCGCCACCCAGGGACTGCCCTTCTGTGGTGTTTCAGCTCTTTGCCACCCTTGCCTATTTGTGGGGCCAGCCATTGCTGCCAGGGCTGCTTTATCCCACCAGATGCCCAGGGTACAGGGCTCCAGGCCACCAGGGCCTATAAGCTTCTCAAAGGGTTACAAAAATGCTGAACCTCGGAAGAATAATTCTTGCCCTAAATATAAAAACTACAAAATCCAAATTACTAATGTTTAATTAAACATCTAAAAACATGTCATTATGTCACCTACACAACCGCATCTCAACTTGTGGTGACACAAAATGAATGAACGAATGAATGATTTAAATTTAATTGTGGTAAACATTTGCCAATACAATTTATTTTTAATATGGATGGATTTTTATACATTTGATAGGATAGAGTTAAAGCCAAACCTAACAAGTTGCCGTTCAGTCAGCTCTGACTCATGGTGACCCCATGTTGTATCAGAGCAGAACTGTGCTCCAGAGGGTTTTCAATGGCTGTGATCTTTCAGAAGTAGATTGCCAGGTCTTTCTATAGCGGTGCTCTCCGGTTGACTTGAACCTCCAGTCATTTTGTTCGCCACCAAGCACTTAACCATTTGCACCACCTTGGGACTAGGATGAAGTTGGGACATAGGAAATGAGTCCCTTAGTCCTTCTTGAAACATTCCTGCCTCCGGTCTAAAGTTCTCCCTTCACCCCTGCCTCCAGGCTTGCTAGAATGGGAGGCACAATTATGTCCCATGTGTGACAGAGCAATGAATCAGTGTCCATGGGTCATTTTGAGAGATGGGCTTTAATTTCTGCAAGAAACATTATCCAGACCTGAAATTGCTGGAGTCTTCATGAACTGTTCATCTGAGGGTCACATCACCATTCCAGAACCTGCCTCTGAATCCCATTTTTGGCTGCCCTGTAGGGTTGAAGGAGCCCTGCTGGCACAGTGTTTAAGAGCTTGGCTGCTAACCAAAAAAACTCAGCAGTTGGAATCCACCAGCCACTCCTTGGAAGCCCTATGGGGCAGCTCTACTCTGTCTTATAGGGTGGTTGTGAGCCGGAATTGACTTGATGGCAACAGATCTGGTTCGGTTTGGTTTATGGGGTAGAAAGCCAGATTCATAGCATGGTGCATCAAGTGGCATAAGAAGAGAGTCTGAAACAAAAGCAGGTTCCAAATATTGGGACCCCTCTCTGCAGACATATGTAATAATAATGTGCCGTGAACGTGTCCTTTTGGTTCTGAGTAATTAATCTCTTAGCTAAGTGGCAGGTGGTCAAGGCTTGTTGCTTTTGCTTGCAGCAATCCCATAGGAGGGAAGGTGAACTCACAGGGTCTGAGGGACAGGACTGTCAAGTGATGAGCTCTGTCTGACCCCATATTGTCTGGGCTGTGGACATACTCAGCCAGAAGCAGGAAGCCGCCTCACCTGTCACCTCCAGGTGCTGTCTTCACCGCTCAGTCTAGCCTGTGGATCATTTTGAAGGAGGATACTATGGATTTAATCACTCCCCCCGCCTCCAAAAAAAATTATGTTGAAGTCTTATGTGATCCTGTTTGCAATTAGGATTTTTCTTTCATTAAGTTAATTAGGTCATTTGAGGGAGGGTGGGTCCTAAACCTAATTCCTCCTGAGTGGTGTTTTATAAAGGGGAGAACAGACACAGAGAGGGAAACACACAAGGGTAGACACCTGTGGCTGTGGGGGCAGATGCACCTATAAACCCTGGGAACACCAAGGATTGGCAGCAGCTACTAGAAACTGAAAGAGGCAAGGAAGGACCTTCCCTTAAAAATGACACTCTGATTTGGACTTTAGCCTCTGTTATGGATCGAATTGTGACCCCCCAAAATGTGTGTCAACTTGGTTCAGTCATGATTCCCAGTATTGTGTGGTTGACCTCCATTTTGTGATCTGATATAATTACCTATGTGTTGTAAATCCTACCTCTATGATGTCAATGAGGCAGGATTAGAGACAGTGACGTTAATGAAGCAGGACTCAATCTACAGGATTAGGTTGTATCTTGAGTCAGATATCTTGAGGAAAGGGACTTCATACCACCAAGAAAGAAGAGCCAGAAGTGGACTGGGTCCTTTGGATCTGGGGTCTCTGCACTGAGAAGCTCCTAGACCAGGGAAGATTGATGACAAGGACCTTCCCCCAGGGCTAAAAGAGAGAGAAAGCCTTCTCCAGGAGATGGCACCCTGATTTCAGACTTCTAGCCTCCTAGACAGTAAGAGAATAAATTTCTATTTGTTAAAGCCACCACTTGTGGTATTGGTATTATAGCAGCGCTGGATGACTAAGATGCCTCCAAAACTGTGAGACAATAAATGTCTGCTCTTTAAAGTCATCCACTTTATGGTCCTTTGTTGTGGTGGCCCTAGGAGACTAAGACAGAGGACTAGCTGCTTGCCTGGCAGACGGAAGGGTCTGAGTCTCAGGACTGTTTTCTGATACAACAGTCAACAGCCACCTTCAGATACATCCACCTGGCACTCATGAAACGAACTTTGAATCTTCCTCCTCTTCCCTCCCCTCCCTTCTTTCCTGCACTGAAAACATGCATCTCATGGCCATCATTAATGTGCACCCCCTCTGCCATCTGCTGTCATTGGAGTGGAGTGCTCTGAGGACATCTGACTTTGTGGATAGGACAGAACATCGGCAGGACATCAGGTGGAGTCAGCAGGCTCTTTACTGCTGCTTTAACTTGTTACCTTCCTTTTTCCTTGGCCTACCTGGTTCGGAGTGTGTCTAAGCAGGTTGGAAGGTATTTGTCAAACAGAATGGTTAGGTTGGCTTTCTCTGTCTGGATTTCCCTCTTGTCAATCCAGCTGCTCACTGGAGGGTTCCATCCCAGGTCTGCTGGGTTGATATACAGGATGCCTGGGAGCACAGAGCATATCATCCAGTGACTATCCCGTAGATGTCAGTATGGACTTCACACTAGGCAGATATTTTCTCTGTTTAGAAAATCTACGGAAGACCGGATATAAAAACCGAGCCCTGGCCTAGGTCTGAGAGGGCAAGAGGGTTTACTCTTGAGGGATAACTCTGACTGACTGATAACAGCTGTTTGGAGAGCTGTGTTGAAAAGGACCATAAGGCCAACCTGAGGCTCAGGAAGACTTCTCACGGTGTGAGAGTGTATGGTGGCCTGAATGGTGGCTCCTAAAAAGACATGCTCATGTGCTAACCGCTTGAACCTGTGAATGTGACCTTATTTGAAGAAAGAGTCTGCAGAGGTCATTAAATGGAGGCTCTCGAGATGAGATCATTCTGGATTACCTGGGTGGGACACTTCAAGTGTCCTTATAAGAGAAAGAAGAAGAGACACATACTTAGAGGGGACGGCAATGTGAAGATGGAGGCAGAGATTGGAGTGACGTGACCACCAGCCAAGGGAGACTTCCAGCTTATGAGCCACCAGAAGCTGGAGGTAGCAAGGAAGGTTTTTCCCCTAGAGACCTGAGAGGGAGCATGGTCCTGCCAATGCCTGGATTTTAGACTTCTGGCCTCCAGAATCCTGAGAGACTAAATTTCTGTGGTTCTAAGCCACAAGTTTATAGAAATTTGGCAGCCACAGGAGACCAGTACAGAGTTGGAGATGCAATTCTCCCAGCCTGAGTTCATCAGCCTCAGCAGATGTCCTTGAAAGGGAATCTGATATTATCTGAAGAGACCAGACAAGTTCTCTTTATCCTCTAGTGTCTGCTGATAAATTTGGTGAGTGGAGATAAAGGAAAGTGGAGCTCTAGGGTTGATATTCTGAACCAGGATTTAGTAGAAATTGCAAGGCTAGGTCATCTCCATTGACATGGAGGCTAGAAGCAGCCTTATTTCAGGCACTTATGTACAGTGGACAGTTGCCCAGCTCAGGGGCCATTTCCCTTCCCACTAGTACAGCATTTCTGAACTAGAAAAATCATGTGGCCCTGGACTTGCAGTAGTCACTCATCCTGGTGTATGTGCATTAGGGCTGAGAACGAGGCCAGAGTTTTAGATGGTCAGTTTCTGGAAATTCCCCTAGAGCCCACAACACCATGGTAAAGCTAGAGACACCTGTCTCTTATGGTGCATTTTGGTGTTATTTTTCTTTCTTGGGCCATACCTGCTCTGGAGACATACCTGCTCTGGAGACAGTCGCTGGGGTGGCGGTGCGCAGGTGGCTGATCTCAAAGAGCAGCCTCATTGTGGGGTTAAGAGGAATCCTCTCATTGCTTGCCAGGGTCAGCACCTGAAACACAGAGGGGGACCCGGCCTGTTAGGAAGGAGCTGGGATGCGTGGCTACCTGGTGGGCTGATTATGTCTTCTCTCGGATTACAAGTATTTTCTAAATTTCTTCTCTCTCTCTCCCTTGGTACTCCCACCACTCCTACCCCTCTGTGTGTGTACTGGATCAGGAAGTTATTTTAAAAGATGAAATTGAGGTCAATGATTTTAATGTTGTTGTTGGGAGCCTCTGGGTGGCGCAAATGGTTAACGCGCTTGGCTGCTAACCAAAAGCTTGGAGTTTTGAGACCACCAAAGGCACCTCTGAAGAAAGACTTGGCAATCTGCTTCTGAAAAATCAGCCATTGAAAATCCCGTGGTGCACAGTTCTACTCAGACACACAAGAGGGCTCGTGAGCCAGGGTCGACTTGATGGCAACTGGCTGTTGATTTTGGCTGCCGTTTCCGCTTATGACGACCCCACGCAAAACGGAACAAACATTGCCTGCTCCTGCACCATCCCCACGATCTGTTGCAGCTGAGACGTTTGTGATCCATGATGTTTCCGGTGGCTGATTTTCAGAAGTAGATTGCCAGGTCTTTCTAGACCATATTCGACTAAGAAAATGTTTAAAGGAAAAGAGCTTAGCTTTCACATGTCTACTCTTTCTTCTAAAGTAGGTTCTTTGGGAGAGCGTACGTTTATCCTAACTACTCTGTAGATGTTGAAATAATTTTAAAACCTCTATCCTGGGTGTGCTTTCTGAAGCAGTTTAAGAATAGCATGAAAAATGCAGTCTCTCTCTCTTTTTTTTTTTTTAATTTTATTGTGCTTCAGGTGAAAGTTTACAGTGCAAATTAGTTTCTCATTCAAAAAATTATACACAAATTGTTTAGTGACATTGGTTGCAATCCTTGCAATGTATCAGCACTCTCCCCCTTTCCTGTTCCAGCCCGGGTTCCCCGTGTCCACTCACCCGGTTTTCCTGTCCCTTCCTGCCTTCTAGTCTTTGCTCTTAGGCAGGTGTTATCCATATGGTCTCATACACCTGATTGAGCTAAGAAGTACGTTCCCCATGTGCATCACTGTTTTGCTTTATAGGCCTGTCTAATCTTTGGCTGAAAGGTGGACTTCGGGAGTGGCTTCAGTTCTGAGTTAGCAATGCGTCTGGGGGCCACAGTCTCAGGGCTTCCTCCAGTCTCTGTCAGACCAGTAAGTCTAGTCTTTTTTTGTGTGTCTGAATTTGATCATTATTGTTTTGATTGCCCTGTTTGGGCAACGATATTACCAGTTCAACACTGATTTTATTGGCTTGCAGTTAGTTTTCCTTGATTATAAAAAATCAGATGCACTCTAAATAGACTCGCCACCATTGAGGATATTTGACAAGGCTCAGAATGTTTCTAATCCTCATTTTCCTTATTTATTAAAAAAAAGGAAATTAAACAAAAAAAGAAGATTTGAGTAGGTAATTTTAAGATCCCTTTTGGGGATTAAGTTAACCTCCGTGAAGAAGATGTGGAAGGAAATTCCAATGATGCTAAAAACGTTGCCAGCAACGGCAGTGACACCAAAGAGGACAGAAGTTGCTCAAGGGGACAGACGGGTTCTGAGATGTCTGTGAAAGACACCAGGGATAGCTCCTTTCTCTGGGCCTGGAAGGGTAATTCATCACGCGGAATCTAGATTTCCTAATGTGCCCACAACACCAGGGGGCTGGTTTCATAGACACTTTAAGGATGGTGTGGAATTCCCCTTTTCTCGATACCTTGTTATCATCCATGACAGTGTTCAGAGACTCAATCCACATGGGATCTATGTCGCCATCCAGCAAAATCCACTTGGGCCCCTCATGGGTAATGTTGGCGAGCTCCCTCATGACGGAAGAGAACAATCCTAAAAAAAAAAGGAACAACAAATTCCTGATTTTTCATTTCCCCATCGATCCTCTTTTCTCAACAACATATTCCATTACTACAATACTCACAAAAAAACAAAAAAACTAGTTTGCTTTGAGCTGACTCCAATCCATGGTGACCCCATGTGTGTCGAGCAGAACTGTGCTCCATAGGGTTTTCAGTGGCTATTTTTTTTTTTTTAATCTTTCAAAGGAGCCCTGGTGGCACAGTGGTTAAAGCGATCGACTATTAACTGAAAGGTGGGAGGTTCAAAATCACCAGCTACCCTGCAGGGTAAAGATGTAGCAGTCTGCTTCTATAAAGATTTACAGTCTTGGAAACCCTATGGGGTCACTATGAGTTGCAATCGACTCGACAGCAGCAGGTTTTTTTGGTTTTTTGAAAGTAGATCTCCAGACCTTCCAAGGTGTCTCTGGGCGGACTTGAACCATTAACCTTTCTGTTAGCAACCAACTGCTAAACTTGACATTGCTCAAGGAGACATTCTCTTTGTGCTTCATTCTCACTTTTTGTAACAACAACAAAACCTAATAATACTACCTTTTTAATTGACAAGGGGCCTAGTAGGCCATTTCAGCAGGTGAAATGTGACAGGATGGAATTACATAAAACTTTCGTAGGTAAGGTTTTCATCCTTTGTAACAGCAGGTCTGGTGAATCTAGCCAAAGGGAGGCTTTGAGAGAAGGTCCAGTGTGATTCTGCTTGGCATTACAGAAAATTTATGTCTTCAACTGGGCAGAACTGAGTTTTTCAATATTTAGCTTTCTGGGTTAATAACATAGTATATCTTTTCATTTATTCAGAAATTATTTTATGTTCTTGAATACATTTTTACAGTTTTTTTTTTTTTTTTTAATTCCTTTTTCTAAATGTAATTCTAAATACTCCTGGAGTCCTGCAAACAGTTAACATGCTCAGCTGCTTACCAA